>NC_092500.1:2500-367074 GCF_047511675.1 Marmota flaviventris | reverse complement strand
GAGAGAGAGGAGAGAGAGGAAGGGGAGAGAGAGAGGGAGAGAGAGGAAGGGAGAGAGAGAGGAGGGAGAAAGAGTAATAGATAGAGGGAGGGAGAGAGAAAGAGAAGGGGGAACATGTTCGGAAGTGAGCTTTTATTGGGGGACTTTTATTCTTAGAAAGTTCTATCTAAAAAAAGGGCAGAAGGGGCAGACTATAAGGGACAGGTGAGTGTAACTCAACCCTAGAGGAACACCCTACAAAGAAGACCTCCTTGCTAGCTGAGCTAGACCCCCCCCCCCAAGCCACAGCGAATGCAGTGGTGGTCAGAATCTGAGGCATCAGGACCTGGGAATCAACTGATTTCAACAAGGGTGCCAAGACCATTGGATGGGGAAAGATCGTGTTTTCAACAAATGGGAAGAAACTGAATATTCATATGGTAAAAGAATGAAGCTGGAGCTCTACCTCACACCATACACAAAAACTAACTCAAATGTACCAATGACCAAACTTAGGAGAAAATTTATGGGGAAAGTCTCACAACATTTGATTTGGCAATGACTTCTTGGAGATGACACCAAAAGCACAGGCAACACAGAGAAAAACTTCTGCATATCAAAGAGAAAGATAACCTATAAAATGGGAGAAAGTATTTGCAAACCATATGTCTGATAAAGAATATCCAGAATACGCAAAGAACTGCTACCACTCAGTTACAGAAAAAGCAAATGACCCAATTTAAAAAACTGGCAAAGGGCTGGGTGTGGTGATCACATTTGTAATCCCAGAAATTTGGGAGGCCAAGGAAGGAGGATCAAAAGTTTGAGGCCAGGGCTGGGGATGTGGCTCAAGTGGTAACACATTCACCTGGCATGCGCAGGGCACTGGGTTCAATCCTCAGCACCACATACAAACAAAGATGTTGTGTCCGCCAAATACTAAAAAATAAATATTAAAAAAAATTCTCTCTCTCTCTACCTCTATCTCTCTCACTCTCTCTTAAAAAAAAAAGATGTTGTATCCACTGAAAATAAAAAAATAAATATTAAAAAAAATTATCTCTCTCTCTCTTAAAAAAAAAAAAGTTTGAGGCCAGATTCACAACTTAGTGAAACCCTATCTCAAAATAGAAAGGGTTAGGGATGTAGCTTGGTGGTAAAGTCCCCTGGGTTCAATCCCCAGTACTAATACCAAGGGAAAAGGAGAAAAAAAAAAGGTTTAAAAATTGTGCATTTTTGGGGGGTTGTGGCTCAGCGGTAGATCGCCTCGCCTAGCACAGGCGAGGCCCTGGGTTCGATCCTCAGCACCACATAAAATAAATAAATGAGGGTATTATATCCAACTACAACTAAAAAATAAATATTTTTAAAATTGTGTATTTTTACCTATAAATATAAATTAAAATAAATTGACAAAATTATATTTTATAAAGCAGTTAATTGTGGCATTTAGCATTGATGAATGGAAAAAAAAGTGTTTTGAGTTTCTGTAAAGATATCACAAATAAAACAGAACAGCAAAAATGAAAACAGATGTGCATCCAAATCTAGTGTACATGAAGGTTCACACAGCATTATCCACATCAGCAAAGTGGGAAACAGCTTCATGGCCACTGATGGGGGACTGGCCCATCCATGTAATGAAATGTCAACCGTCAGAGAAGGAAGCCCTGACATGTGGCCCCCAGAGTGGGTGCAGCTCCCAGGCATCAGGCAAGCACACGGAGCAGACACAAAAGGCACCGTGGTGTAGCTCATTTGTCTCTGGTTGCTGGGGATTGAGATGATGCATGCTAGGCAAGTGCTCTACCCCCTGACCCGTCCTTATACCTCCATTCTGTAAATGATTTAATTTATAGGAAGTGTCCAGAATAGGTGAATCCATAGAGAGTTTGGGAGGGAAGGGGTTGGAGGGTGACTGACAAGGTGTACAGGTGATGAGAAGGTTCTGGATCATGATGGCTGAATATACCAAAAGCCACTGAACCCTGCATTTTAAATGGGTGGAGTGGCCGGGTGCAGTGGCACAAGCCCGTGATCCCAGTGGCTTGGGAGGCTGAGGCAGGAGGATCGTAAGTTCAAAGCCAGAACAGCGAGGCGCTAAGCGACTCAGTGAGACCCTGTCTCTAAATAAAAATACGAAAATAGGGCTGGGGGTGTGGGCCTTTGAGTCCAAATCCTGGTACAGAAAAACCCAAGTGGACTGTACAGTGCAAGAATGATCCAGAAAGCTGTTACAGCAAGCCCAGGAGAGTTATCAACTGAGCTTAAAAGCCTGAGAAAAAGAGGGCTTGGGGGCTGGGGCTGGGGCTCAGCGGTCGAGCGCTTGCCTAGCACGTGTGAGGCCCTGGGTTCCATCCTCAGCACCACATAACAGCAAGTATAGATACTGTGGCCGGGCGCGGTGGCGCACTCCTGTAATCCCAGCATCTCAGGAGGCTGAGACGGGAGGAGGGCAAGTTCAAAGCCAGCCTCAGCAATGGCAAAGCGCTAAGTAACTCAGTGAGACACCGTCTCTAATAAAACATAAAAATTGGGCTGGGGATGTGGGTCAGTGGTTGAATGCCTAAGTTTAATCCCTGGTACAAAAAAAAAAAAAAAAAAAAGATACAGTGTCCATCTACAACTAACATAATTAAAAAAAAAAAAAAAAAGAGGCTGGGGCTGTAGCTTCATGGTGCAACCCCTGCCTGGCATGTCCAAGGCCCTCGGTTCGAACCCTAACACTATGAAAAATAAAACATCTTTGTGAGGGGTAAAAAAAAAAGGGGGGGGGCTGGGGTTGTGGCTCAGTTGTAGAGTGCTCGTCTAGCACGCACGAGGCACTGGGTTTGATCCTCAGCACCACATAAATGTAAAATAAAGATATTGTGTCCACCTAAAACTAAAAAAAAAAAAAGTTTAAAAAAAATTAAGAAAAAGAGCAGGCTTTAGAATGTTAAGTCACCGTCTTAGGCCAAACCTAGCTTCCACCTTCTCTATTCTGTGTACAGGGGCCCCCTTGAAGGTGTGGCAAAGCTCATGGAGCAGGCTCTGCCAGAGCACAGAGCTGCCTCTGGTTTGGTAGGGGTGTGTGGGGGGTGTGTGGGGTGTCAGGGGCCGGGGAAGCCATGCTGCAAGTTCCCAGGAAGGGTTAGATGTCTTCTGACTGAAAGGTGACCCCCAGCAGAAACCTGGACAGTGCCAATTTCCACCTCCCTGGTGTCCTCCTCCAGGAGGGGACTGGGTACACCTTTGCTCCTTACCCCAAACCCTCGGCTTTTGCCCACCTCACCACCTCCCTCTGCCTACTCTAACCCTTCTGTCCTTTCTCAAGACCAGAAAGCAGAGCAGGAGGGAGGAAGGACTTGGGTTCAGGCTCTACAATCCAGCAACAGCTCCACAGTCCAAGGCACAGTGGCTGGGCTTTGTCCTACAGGTCACAGAGGCTGTGAAATCCCTTGTGGTCAGGCCCTTGTGTCTATTTTATGAAGGAGAACATTGAGGAGAATTGGGGAGGACATCCATTAAGCCAGGTTAGTGGTAGACACTGGGGTCTTGCCCACTGTCCTCAGGGATCCCCAGCAGGAAGCACACTGGGCACACAGCAAGCACGAAGGACACCTTTATTGGTGGGAGCATTGAAGGATGGCAGCTGGTGTGGTGATACCACAGGCGGCTGCTCTGCCTGCTCTCCTCCTTAATGACTGCACCTTATCCCCCCACATGGGCACTGGGGTCAGGGGCTCCAGACTCAGACCCTCTGGCCCAGGGAAGGAGCAGGGCCTCCATGCACTGACTTCAGTATCCCAGGAAGGATCCAGCACTGGGCTACATGTCCACCTCCCAAGCCGACAGCCAAGGCAACAGGGGTGGGGGAGTGACTGGGGAGGAAGGTGGTAGCCTTGGAGGACCTGTGGCTCTCAAGGTAGCAACCTCAGTGGGCAGCACCCCAGCCTGTGTCTGTCCTGGGAGGATCAGCTAAGGCACGGTGGCTGGGCCGTGTCCCGCAGGTCAGAACTCCGCAGGGACCCAACCCTCTGAGGATATGTGGATGAGAGAACACGAAGCTACTTTTTCTGCCGGGCAGGCCGGGAACTGCTGCTCAAGTTGTTGGTGGCTCGGCTGGCCTGTTCAGAGGCAGCTCCAGAGGTCTTCTTGAGGGCTGGCTGGGGCTTCTCCCCTCTGTCTTGGGGGGAGGATCTGAGTGACCGGGATACTAGCAGGGCCTGCATGACTCTGACAGCCCCCACGGCCCCTAGGAGCCCCCAGAGCAGGGTGGGAGGCTCTATGGGAGACAGCTGGGTCCGCACCCAGTGGAGGGCCTGAACCAGGGCGCTGCGGGGGTTGCGGGCCCGGGGTGGGCTCTTGTCCTGTGGGAAAAGAATTGAGGAAGACCTCGAGAATTGAGGTTACCTCTGCCACCTCCCTCAGCCTGGTGGACACCCTCCTACCTGAAGCCCAAACTGCCTGAGCAGTGTCTCCAGCGCTGGATCCCCCAGGGACACAGGTGGGAAGAACTCCTCCACCCACTGCCGACGCCACCACCTGCTGCAACAGGAGCATGTTCAGCACACGGCTGGAGCCCAGATCCAGCTCCCGCCCTGGACCACAGCCTCACCTCTGCTCTCCAGGCTGTGAGAACCAGTACTTGTACCGCTGGGCTCGGATGTAGGTGGGTGGCTGTTTGTGAAAGGGGTACCTGGTGATGTTGTTCTGGATCAGGTGGATCACTGTGGTGGGAGAAGGCGCTCAGCACGAGGGCCAGCACCCCCTCCAGTGGCTCCCCCAGCCTGCCCCCTCACCTGGCTCCTTGCCCTGCAGCAGGCGGAGAACCAGGCTGGTGAACCAGGGGCTGTGTGTGTGTGGGCCCAGGGCTGCGAACCACATTTGCCAATCCAGGCGTGGCTGGTGGGGCACCACGACAGGGGGCGGCCGGCTCACATTCCCAGGCTTGTACATGAACTCGATCTCCTGCCAGGTGAGCCCATGGTCAGCTGAGCCAGTGAGACTGGCCCCTAAGTCCCCCAACCTGTGGGAAGCTCACCGTCCAGTGGTGTCCATTGTAACTGCCCTCCAGCACCACCTCAGGGCGCCCACCCAGGCCAGTCATCCGTCGGAAAAGGCCATATGAGTTGGCAAGCTGCAGGTGTCCCACAGCACCGGAGAGGCGGTGAGCTCCAGTCCAGAGGCGCCCGTGGGTCTCAGGTTCCACGTAGGAGTAGGGCACCTGCAGAAAGGCGGGCAAAATGCTCAGGGCTACCCCCAGACCCCCCCAACCCCACTCCCCCATAATGCTACTCACCAGGCTGATCAAGAACAAGGCCACTGTGGCAGCACCCAAGATGGAAAGCTGGATAGCAGCACGGAGCTTCGGCAGCCACCCCCGCACCTGGGTCCACCTGAGGGAGGGAGCCCAAGTGTATTCAGGCCCGTCCAGGAAGCTCCCCGACTCCCGTACACTCAAGAACCTACCTCCAGAGGGCAGTCAGCAGCTCCCAGGCCAGGGAGGCCACCCCCAGCCACACAGTGGGCAGGGTCACTGTCTTCAGCCACTGGGAGAACTGGTGGAAGGTGAAAGCTACCAAAGAAGGGGAGTGTGAGGAAGGTTGGCCCACGCCCTGCCCCTGGCCCCGCATCTAGCACTCACTGGTTCTGGAGTGGATGGCGTGCTCCTGCCAGTCAACCTCTAGGCCAAAGTAGTGCACAGTGCCATAGGCCAGCAGTCCATAGACGGCCAGTTCCAGCAGCAAGGATAGTGTGGTAAGCAGGGCCTTGGGCCAGGCTGTGGGCAGGACAGTTACAGGTTGGCTGAGTGTTTATAGCAGGGGACTAGGGTGGAGCTAAAGCAGGGGCACTGCATGGGATGCTGGAGGGAAAGACACACTCTGGGAGGACAGTGTGGGTGAGGAAGGTGGGCCTCTGAACAGGCTGACACTCACAGGTGGGTGTCTTCTTATAGCGGCCAAGACCAGGCTCAGCAGTCAGGTGCTGGTCATCCAGGAGGGCAGTGGTGAGCACCAGGGTCAGCAGGTTAAAGAAGTTGTAGTTGCCAGTGATGATGATGAGGACTTGTAACAGCACCTAAGAAGGGTCTGCACTCACAGCGGCCCCCTACCCGAAATCTCCAGACCAGCTGCAAGGCTGCCTGTCTCCCAGCACTGCTCTATCCCAAGAGGGACCCCTGATCAGTACTAAAGAAAGCCATGCTTTGTCTCTTACCCACCTGAGCGTAGAAGGCGGCCAAGCGCAGGCGGCGAATGGGAGCGAAGAACAGAGGGGGCACGGCGATCTCAATGAGGAACGTGGCTACAACGCTGAGCTTGTGCAGCCAGACGGGCAGGTGGTGGGCAAGCCAGGCAGCAGGTGTGGGCAGGCACTGTGTCTCATAGTGGTAGGTGAGGGCTACAGGGACAAGCAGGTGGTCAGGGCTAGAAAGAACCCCAGACCACCCCAGGTTCAGGCCAGGACCCTCACCAGTGAGTCCCCACCACGTGGGGCAGCGGCTGGTCAGCTTGACCACACCCGAGGCAAACATGAGGCGAAACAGCAGCCAGCGCACGAGCCAGAAGGGAAGGCCTTCATGGGGCAAGGCCCCTGTCAGCCCACCCTGGGCCTGCTTACGGTTGGGGAACTGCCTCAGCGGGGCCACCAGCACAGCCAGGAAGCCTGTTTCCAGCAGCAGGGAATCCCTACAGGGAGAGGAAATGGCACCAAGGGTCCCTCCCCTCAAGGGTCTTGGGGAAAGGCAATCAACTCCTACCCAGCCTCCAGCAGCCCTGCCCAAGAGTCACTCACCACTGGAAATAGAAGAACACCTGGCCCACCTGCAGGGAGAGGGCTGTCAGGGGGCAGATGTGTCTGTCCTCAAGTAGGTAGAGGTGGGAGTGGGAAGGGGATGAAGAGATAAGGGTCCTACTTGCCTGGCAGGCTGACAGGTAAGCAGCCCAGAGCAGCAGATAGACGAGGGGGTGGCGCAGTGGACGCAGAAGCAGGGCACCCAGGGCCAGCACTGTGCCTAACAGGCTCAGCAGTTCTAGGCCCTGGGCTGTGTCCAGCCCCAGCCTTGGTGCCTCCCACAGCAGTGTTGGTGTCTCCCACAGTTGCTGCCAGTGTCCCTTGCCCTGTGGCCGAAGCATCCTCCGAGCAGGCAGAATGCCCTCAGGGCCATAGAGGCCTGTGGGAGGGCAGTTTCAGGGCTACTCCTGGGCTACTCACAGCGGCCCCTGCCAAATTTACCTGAACCACGGTCTGCAGGTATCCCCCATCCCACTGTAGGGTCTGCAGATACCCCCCAGGGTCTACAGATTTCCCCCTCCCTGTAGAAGTGGCCTACAATCCCTCAAGACACCGCCCCCCCCCCCCCCCCCCGAGGACAGAACCTGTTGATACCCACCCTGGGTCCAGGAGGACTGCCCGACTCCCAGGGTCAGCATCTTCTGCCCAACAGCTCACGTTTCTCTCCTACCTGCCCCACCAGGTCTGGGCGGAAATCTGTTTCCCACCCTCCCAGGGGTTCTACCCCCACCCCAGGTGAGAACTCGAACTCTGCGGGAAACGAGCCATCGCACATCTTCCTACCGCCACGTCCCCGCGGCTCGCAGGACACGAACCGCGGTCACACACCGCGACATCAAGGCCTAGACTCACTCTCGCCCCAGACCGCACGAATGCGGAGTGGCGGGGTATGCGACCACACAGGGACCCGCGCACAGGTTGGGGGGTGTTGTCCCATCCACGGCGCCCTCACCCGGGATCTGCGTGTAGAGGGAAGCGAAGGCGAACATAAAGACGCCGGCCACACCCTGGAGGAAGAGCTGCCGCGGGAGCCGGGAGCCCGCCATGTCCGCTACGCGACCGGCTGGAGAGCTGCCCGCGGTTCCTACGACCCCGCCCAGCCCCCGCCCAGGCCCCGCCCCATTCCCATGACCCCGCCCCTAAGACCCCGCCCCAGGCCCAACCCCATTCTTGTAGCCCCGCCCCGCGGCCCCGCCCCGCCCCACTAGTCAGCTTCTGCTTCGCGTCCGGCTCCCGGCAGCTGCAAGCCCCGCCCCGAATGGTTCCCAGAGCGCCCCGCCCCTTTTCCAGGGCCCTTTGACTTGGGGTTGGTTCAGAAGTCAGGGACCTGTGCACGTCATAGGTACGCGCGAGGCACTGAGCTTACGTACTTCCTGGGCGGGAACAGCAAAATGGCGCCAGAACCAGTGGCTGGCTGAGGCCGAGAGCGCTGTCTGAAGCCAGCCCTGCGCTCCCCGGCCGCCCGGCCCCTCCCGGACATGGAGGACGTGGAGGCGCGCTTCGCCCACCTCTTGCAGCCCATCCGCGACCTCACCAAGAACTGGGAGGTGGACGTGGCGGCCCAGCTGGGCGAGTATCTAGAGGAGGTGAGGCGGCGAGGTGGGCGCGGGCGCGGCGCGCGGGGCCTGCGGCGGCCCGGCTGCCTCTAAGGCTGCGGCCGTCCGGCTCTGCCGCTCGTCCTCGGCCCCCTTCTTTGCCCCAGCTCCAGCTCTTCTTGAAACCATCCCTTACGGGGGAAGCCTGGAGCTGACGTTGCCGTGAGATGGGCTGGTGACCAGCATTTGTCTCCACTGCAGCGTACCGACTAGGAAGCATCGTCGTCTTGGTTCAGCTATTGTGTGCATGTGTGTGTTGAGGGATCTGGGTCGCTCTGTAGGAGGGGTTTTTCCCTTTTTTTTGAGGTACTGGGGATCGAACCGAGGGCCTCACACATGCTAGGCAAGCACTTCTGCCACTGAGCTACGTGCTGCGAGAGGGATTTCTTGTTTTGGACGTTCAAACCTGTTGCAAGCTAGCATGCTGTTCGATCCTATCAGCAATTAATTCCTTCCATATTTGACAACTGTGTCTAAACCTCTCTTAAGAGCTGTCGTCTAGTGTTGCACTTTTCTTTTACTCCGCGTCCACTACAGTGTTACTTACAAATTTCTTGTCTTCATCAGTAGTGACCTCCATCCTACTAAATTCAAAGGATACTAGATGTGTCAGTTTATTCAGCTCGCCAGCATTTGTTGGGTTGACCACTCCTTCCTTCTCGAAATAGTGGTGCCATGATTTTCTTCCTATTTCTCTGCCTATTTTTTTTGTCTTCTATCCTAAGTTTTGAGCTCCTCAGGGTGGAGCCCTCTTTCCCTTAAACAGTCTCTCTCACTGTTTTCTGTGATGTTTTTTTTCCGTATAGGTGACTTATGAGGACATCTCCCAGATTTATGGCTTGGTCCCAGATCTTTTATTTATTTATTTTTTTGGTGATGGGGGATTGAACCCAGGGTTGCTTAACCACTGAGCCACATCCCCAGCCCTTTTTGTGTGTTTTATTTTGAGACAGGGTCTCATTAAGTCCTTAGGACCATGCTAAGTTGCTAAGGCTGGCCTGGAACTTGCAATTGTCTTGCCTCAGCCTACCCAGTTGCTGGGATTACAGGTGTAGGCCACCATTCCTGGCCAACACACACACATACACACACACACACACACACACAATCTCTCTCTCTCTCTCTGTATCTAGCTGCTCTCTTGACACCCACTAGGATGTGAGCATCTCAGTTTTAACTTATTTAAAGTGGAGTGCTTCATTTTTTCATTTTCCAATCTGGATTCTCTATCTCCATGTTTGGCCCCATCCAGTCCATTCTCCACCCAGAAGCAGGTGTGACTCAAAAATTAAAAATCATGCCAAAGCACTGCTCAGCCTAAAACCCTTCAGTGGCTTTCCATTGCACTTAGAGTAAATCCAAATTTCCTCTTCTGAGTCTGGCTGTGCTCACTGTTTTAGCCTCATCTCAAGCTGTTCTCTGCCTTGTTCAGTTGAACCAAGTCAGCCTGCTTCCCCATGCTCATTCTTCGCTGGGCTCCGTACACTTTGTTTGCACTGGAGAATATTCTTTTATGATAAAGTCCTTTTCATCCTTTATATTTTAGCTTAAATATCAGCTGGTCACTGTATACGTGACTAAAATAGTTCCAACTCTTGTCATAGTACTTGTGTACTTTGGAATGTTTATCACATTTCCTACTTATCTACTTGTTTTGGCCTCTCTCAACCTAGTGTTAAATTCTGCAAGGGCAGGGATTATGTATATACTCTCTTCTGCTTAGTAGAGTGCTTGGCATATAGTAGGTGTGGAATAAATGTTTATTAAGTGAACCTGTGATCTGATGATTGACCATCTCTGCTTCAATGCAGTCTGCTAAGAAAATTCAGAGAACTGTGCCTGGTGGATTTAGGTTTCCACATCAAGCAGGGTCCTTGGGGATACTTGATAAGAATATTTCCTGGCTTGTTCACCTTCCCTCCTGCTTCATGACTGCTCTGCCAGACCCTCTCTGTCCTGGAGGGCCTGATTTCCTGACCTCTGGTTTCCTCGGAGTGCTGCTTTTGTTTTCCATATAATTATCAGATTTTTTTTCATAACACGTTATGATGTTATATTCTCTTATCTACTTATGTATTTATTGTTGCTGAATGTCCATTGTGTGACAAGAACCAAAACTCTGCAAAAATAATGGTGAGCAAAGCAAACAATCTGTGCTTTGGTAGGCCTTGTACTTTGACAGATGGCTGGGACGTAAGGCAGTAGCAACACAGAGTCATAAATATCATACACTTGGTGCATACTTGGGTCAAGCACTGTTGTTGTTTCACACAGATAAATTCACATAATCCTTACAAAAACTACTCATGCAGGCACTAGAGAGAGAAGTTGTGTGCCCAAAGTCACAGGTGATAGTGGACAGAGCACATTCACTTCCCACTGCAACCTGGGTAGTCTACAAAGTCATGCCAGCTTTGAAAGAAGGGTTTAGGGTTCTGGGAAGGGTGTGATGGAAACCTAATTGTGTTTGGGTTAAAGGAGTTGCTTCCTCATGGTGAGCTGAAGAATGTTCCATGCAGAGGGACACAGTGTTTGAAAGTTGAGGTGGGAAGATGATTGGCTCAGTGGAGGTCCTGAAAGTGGGCCCATGTGCTATTGTGGGCCAGCAGGGAAGGACCAGGGCCTGGAGAGGGAAATGGCAAGCAAGGGAGCCTGCCTTAGGGGCTCTGGTTAGGATTGGGGGCTTTTTCGTAAGAGTAGCACAAAGCCATTAGGGTTGTGTGGTGGAGTGATGAGAGTAAATGCAGGGATGTGAGAGGTGGGAGGAGTCCTGTCAGTGCAGAGGTTGAAGCTAGGCCTGGGCAACAGCTGATTGGAGGGCAGCCTGGATTTGGCAGGGACGTGGGCAGGGGAAGAAAGCTGCTGAGACCCTGAGTTTCTGGGTGGTGAGTTGGGTGCTGCCTAGAATTCAGTGTGGGCATGTTTATTGTGAATCTGGTTAAAACATCTGAATGATTGAAGAAAGCAATTGGATGTACGGGTTTAGGTGAGAAATCCAACCTGGAGTCATGAGAAGATTGTTGGAGTGTGATATCCCTGTAGCAAGTGAGCTGGCTGGGCTGGGGGGTCTTCAAAGGGAAGGGCCCTAGCTTGGGCCTCCTGTACATCCTTTCTTCAGGGCAGGGCACTCTGCAGCTCTCACACTTCTGTAGACTGGTGCTCCTGCACCCCACCCCCCAAATTTCTTTTATCCTTCAGAAATTAGCTCCCCTTGGTGACGCCCTTGCAGATCATTCCCCTTCCTTGTGCAGCACAGTGCCCAGCGTCTTAGCTCTCTTGCCAGCGCAGCCCACACTTTGGCCATGTTTGTGTGAGGTGCATTTTTCTGAACAGTTGTATCCTGTCTCTGCTGACTGCCTTTTCATAGGCAGGGGATTGCTCTTTCTGAAGTCCTATGCTTTCACCTGCCTGGTGAGTTTCTATCTGTTTTTTCAGGCTTAGCTCTGATATTACCACTTCTTTAGTTCATCAGATATTTACTTGGCATCAGCATTGGGCACTAAATGGAAGGCTGAAATTACCTGATGCTGTCCACAGTTCACTAAGGAAGGAGAGACTTGAAAGTAGTGCAAAAAGATAACACTGACAGGGCCAGCCATGGTGACTCCTACCTGCACTCCCTTCTGCTCAGGAGCTGAGGCAGGAGGATTGCAAGTTCAAGGCCAGCTTGGGCAACTTAGTGACTGTCTCAAAATAAAAAATAAAATGGGCTCAGTGGTAGAGTGCATCTGGGTTCAATCCCCAGTACCACACACCAACAAATCACTGATGATGGGTGGCAAGGAGGCCCCTGCAGGGGAGTTTACACTGGGACATTTAGAGCCAGGCATTCCTGGCAGAAGGAAAAGCAAAATCAGAGGGCAGGAATAGGAAGGGGCTTTGAGTGTTGGTGGGAGCAGTGTGGTAGAGGAGCCTGCTTCGTGGGGAAGATCCTGAGTTAAATGTGGGGGGCACTGAGGTGCAGCTCAGTGGTAGAGTCTGGCATGTGTGAGGCCCTGGTCCAATCTCTAATACCTCAAAAAACATTCTGGGGGGTGCTTAGTACCTCTGTTAATGAGGCCAAGTTCTTGAAGAAAGCTGGTCTAGAGATGGGCAGGGAACTGTTGACACATGGATGGTAGCCATGTGTCAGCATGAGTAGCCGTATGGTAGCATGGGGTGGACAAACAGGTGCATTGGTAGGTGTGCCATGGGAGGAGAGGGCTGAGGATGGAGCCCCTTGGACTGTGGTGTTTAGAGGGATGCAGGAGCTGAGGCTCAGGGGACTCGGGGAGTTGCAAAAGAAAGAGAATGCCTCACTGGACCTATTTGTCAAGGTCTCTGCTCAGAGGATGGAGACCCTAACATTTGTTTCTGTTGTGTTCATCCTGAGGTTCTTTTCCTTCCCTCAGGGTAAGGAGTCTTCCTGCTGAGGTCCATCTGAGTTGGCCCTGATGCTCGTGGGCATATTGTCTGAGGGAACTGCTGTGGTCAGGGCGGTCTCTGGGGGCCTCCCTCTCCCAAAACGCCAGGTCTTAGAGGATGCAGGAAATAGGGAATCACAAGACATGTCTCTCCTCTCTGGGAACACCCTGAGACAGCTGACGGGATCAGAGCAGAGCTGGAGCTGTTGGGCTATGGCCGGTGGTGGGTAGGGCTTCCCTGGGCAGAATGGGCACAGACTGGGCCCTGGCTTCCTTGGCACTGGTGTTGTTTCTTGCAGTTGGACCAGATCTGTATTTCTTTTGACGAAGGCAAAACCACAATGAACTTCATCGAGGCTGCACTGCTGATCCAGGGCTCAGCCTGTGTCTACAGTAAGAAGGTGGGCCCTGCGGGGTTCTTTGGTGGCAAGTGCCCGGTGGTCAGTTTTCTTGCTGGGGCAGGGAACAGTGCTCATCCTGTCTGTGACCTGCCCTGATAGCACCAGAGGCCTCACCCCTGACTCATTCACATATTTTAATACCAAAGGATGATCTTGGGTTTAAAATGGTACATTGGACCTGAGGGTGTAGCTCAGGGTAGAGTGCTTGCTAAACATGCCTGAAGCCCCGGGTTCAGTCTCTAGCAAAAAATAAACGAACTGTCACTGCCAGAAAGAGAGGGTGGTGTGCGCTGTGGGTTCTGTCATCCCTTGTGCACACTTGCAGCAGCACAGAGGTGGCGAGGGTACGCATGCACTCTGCTTCCCCTGCCTCTCACCTGAAAGTGCTTCATCAGCAGCATTTCGAAAAACTCCAGCCCTCACCCTAGTGGTAAGAGCGTTCTGTGGAGGAGACAGACAAGAAGCCAGGGGAATGATCTGTCAGGTGGCCCACTGTGGCTTGATTTCTGATGGGCTGTCAGAGGCCCACAGGCTTCTAGGATGGAGGAGCTGGCAGGAGCCTGTGCGAGGGGCCTGATTTGTGGGGCCTGCCCACCAGGGCTGTGTGGGGCACCCCTCGGGATGTAGTGGTGCCACTCATTGAGGCCATGCTTGCTGCTTGATGGAAAACAGAGACAGGAGAGAAGCACGCAGCCTTGGGGTAATGCTGGTAAGACTACTAGTTTGACGTGAGAATTATTTTTGATGGCAAAATTGGCAGGACTCATGCTGGAGGCTTGGAGATGATGGCCAGGCCTTGGAGTGGGAGGGCCGTGGGCTGTTGTGGGTGGTGCCTCCTTCACTTGTCCTTACTGCTGGCTTCTGGCTGCCAGGTGGAGTACCTCTACTCGCTGGTCTACCAGGCTCTCGATTTCATCTCTGGCAAGAGGTGAGTGGTAGAGGTGGAGCCGGGAGGCAGGGGCCAGCACTTCCACACTGCGGGTGCAGCTCAAGGCCCTGTGGCCCCCAGGACACCCATGAGGTGCTCTTCTCTCCCAGGCGAGCCAAGCAGCTCTCCTCAGCACAGGAAGATGGGGCCAATGGGACCGCCAGCTTGGAGGCCCCCCAGGAGGCAGAGGATGAGGTGAGTGGAATTGGTGACCCCTGCCCTGTGGCGTCTGAGCTGCACTCTATGCACTCCTGCTGTCTCCACAGTTCCTGTCGCTGGACGACTTCCCTGACTCCCGTGCTAATGTAGATCTGAAGAACGACCAGGTGCCCAGTGTGAGTGCCTTGCTCTCTGGGTGGGGTGGGGGTTTATCTGGAATGCTCTGTGTGGGTCCTTGCCTAAGAGCTCAAGGCATTCAGGGCCCACACTTGATGCTGGCCTTCATGCAGGAGCTTCTTATTGTCCCTCTCTTGCCCATGGCCCTGGTGGCCCCTGATGAAGTGGAGAAGAACAGCAGCCCTCTGTACAGGTATGGGCCTGAGCCCAGCTTGGGGAGGGGGAGAGGCCTACCCAAGAAGGGCCTCTTCAGTGAGTGTGTTTTTGCCAACACAGCCACCAGGGTGAGGTCCTGGCTAGCCGGAAGGATTTCAGGATGAACACGTGCACCCCTCACCCCAAAGGGGCCTTCATGCTAGAGCCAGTGGGCATGTGCCCCATAGAGCCTGTGGGCACGTGCACCATACCAAGAAACCAGAAGGGTAAGGGCTTGGGTGTTGGGCACTTGGTAGGAGGGAAGGAAGGGTCTTTCAGGGACTCCTGTTGGTTCCCCTGTGCCCACCAGTTCTGTTCTTGGGAGCTGCCTCCTCCCAGGCTCCTGCTCCACTGGGTGGCTTGGCTGAAGCTCATCCATTTCTCCCACCTTCACTGTGCCTCAGTGGCCAGCCAGTGAGGGACCAGCTAGTTTCAGTACTAGGATATGACACCCACTCCTCTCCCCAGCCTGAGGCCTGGGGCCTGCTGGGCTCTGCCTGCTGCTGCCCCTGTAGAGGGGCTCATTGGGCATCAGGTAGGGACCTTATGAGGCGGAACATAGGGGGTGCTGACCTCTGTCTCACCCCTGCCTCCCAGATGCCAGGAGGGCCGAGGAGCAGCCAATGGACGTCTCTGGGTGCCGGAATTCTGTCACTGTGCCTGACTTCTCCCAGCAGCCAGGTGAGAGCAGATCTCTGGTGGACTGGCAGGGCTGAGGAAGGGACCCAGGAGGCAGAGATGTGGACAGGACTCCAGATGGGCTGCTCTCAGCTTCCCCAGCTTGCCGTGCCTGTCCCTGGCTCAGCAGCTTGTGAGGGGTGAGGTGCAGGGGGAGCAGGCACAGCCTTGGAGAGCTCAAGAGCCCCCGGCCTCATGGAGCCTCAGCAACTGCCCTTGGACTGCCTTCCTGGCCTTCTCTGGACAGACATAGGTGGCAGCACATAGAGAGGAAGGTTTGCAAGAAGATGAACTGATGGGTGTGGTGGCCATGCCTATAATCCCAGCTACTCAGGAGAGTGAGGCAGGAGGGTTGTAAGTTCAAAGCCAGCCTGACCCTGGGTTTAATCTCCAGAACCACAAAAAAGAAAAGAAATGAGCCAAACAAAGACACTAGTGTGACAGTGTAAGGCCTGCCCGATCCTCCATGTGCAGCAGATACTTCATGTGCAGGGAGTGACGCTGAGCAGAGGGAGTGTCCTGTTAGGTTTACCTGGGCTTCCACCAAGGGCAGCCCTGTCTGCTCTCTGGGCTCCAGGATCCCCTGGGGCTGACAGATTTCTTGCTGCCCAGGCACCGCTCCAGAAGGCCTAGCGCCCAGCAGTGGAGATGAGGAGGAGGAGGAGGAGGAGGTGGCGGAGGCGGCGGTGGTGGTTGACGCAGTAGAACTCCCAGAGGCCAGAGCCCCCAAGGCCACAGTGGAGCCTGAGGAGCCCAGGAGCCCCCACCAGGTAGGGCCCCCGAGGCAACTGAGTTGAGCTGCCCACTGGGCAGCCCTGACCCTGGGGCAGTAACCCTCACACAGGGAGCACAGCACAATATGGTGCTTCCCATATTGGTCTTTCCCTGCTGTCTGCTTTGGATACATCTGGCCAGTTAGGGACTCGCCCCGCAGCTAGCCTTTTCATGGCAGCTTCTGTGTCCTTCTCCTCTGAGTGGAGCAGCTGCTGCTCCTCAGGGGTGGGCTGCTATCAGTGGTCTGAACCCCATGGAGCTCACTGTACCTGAGGTCAGGCTGGCCAGAGGGAATGGTTCCAGAGGCCTCTGCTGCCTCCCTCGATTCCCGTGGGGTGAATCTGTCCCCTTCTAAAGAAGGATTTCTTTTCTTTTCATCTCTAAATTAAAACAACAACAACAACAACAAAACAGTGTGCTGTGTGGCTCCAGGAACGCACTTGCTGAGCATCCCTGGGGCCCTGGGTTTAGTCCCCAGCATCACAAATCAGTCCAGCAATAAAAAGCTCAAAGCAGGCGCTGGGATTGTGCTCAGAGGCAGAGCACTTTCCTCGCACGGATGAGGCACTGGGTTCAATCTTCAGCACCACATAAAAATAACTGAATAAAATAAAGCTTTTGTCCATCTACAACTAAAAAAGAAAAGCTTCAACCAACCCGACCTAGATGGGAGGGAACGTTAACACGGATGTTTGCATATTCCATATTTTGTTTTATATTTTGAAAAAAGAAAAGTTCTTCTGTGATGGCTAGTTGGGATGTTCTAGAGTTTTTCTTAGGGTTGTTTTTAGTCCTTGAACGATGGGACCCGAAGAGGGTCCCTGCAGAGTTCTTGTCATGGACCCCAGGGCAGAGCTGCTGGGGCACCCAGCATCTTGTATGGACAGGTGCAGGTCAGGGCAGCTGTGGGCTCCTTCTTTGCAGAGTGCCGTCCTGACCAGGAGGTACATGTTGCGGGAGCGGGAGCGAGCCCCGGACCCCATGTCCCGGCTAAAGGTGAGGGGCAGGGAGTGAGCCGCAGGACTCCCTGTCACGCCTCTGCTCCCGTGGCCCTTCAGTTCCCTTCTTGGCTTTACTCTTGAGGAATTGGCTGGCTTCCAGAAATTGACGTCCCCCCCCCACAGGCTGGGCCCCTTCCCCTGCCTCAGGTGTCATACTCTGACCCTGGGTTGAGCGGGCAGCCTCTCCCTGGGCTGTCATGCACTTGGTATTGGGCTTGGGAAGAAGGGTGTGCGGCCCTAACCGCCCCCAGCATCTGCTTGTGCTCTGTGCTCAGGAGACCCCAGACCCTTGGCAGAGCCTAGACCCCTTTGACTCCTTGGACTCCAAGCCCTTTAAGAAAGGTAACTGGGTGGGGGACACCTCCACTCAGGCTCTTTTTCCCCAGCGTGCTGGGGTCTGGGGTAGTAGGGTGGGGGTGGGCTTTGGACCCCAGTCCCATGGCTGCTCTTGAGACAGCCCCAGCCTGACCCCAGGCAGGCCGTACTCTGTGCCCCCCTGTGTGGAGGAGGCTCCAGGACAGAAGCGCAAGAGGAAAGCCACTGCCAAGCTACAGGACTTCCACCAGTGGTACCTGGCCACCTGTGAGTACATGGTGGGCTGGGTGGGACACCTTGTCCCTGGGTGCTGGGGCCAGGTCAGGGCTGGTGGAGGAAGGAGGACAGCAATCTTTCCCTAATGCTGTTGGCAGTCCCTAACTGATGGGGAGGTCCAGGCCTTGGCCTGGTTCTTGCCGACCAAGTTTCCTCACAGATGCTGACCACGCTGACAGCAGGAGGCCCCGGAGAAAAGGCCCGACTTTTGCAGGTGAGGCAAGGCCCCATGGGCAACCTTACTGTGCCTTCTACCTGAACAGGGTCACCCAAGGCCCTGGGTGGACTGGAATGAGCCTGGACAGGAGAGGGGAGCCCCTCACAAAGCTTTTATCTGTAGACATGGAGGTTCTGTACTGGAAGCATGTGAAGGAGCAGCTGGAGACCCTCCGGACACTGCAGAGGCGGGAGGTGAGTACCTGTGTGGCTGAGGGGGCCCCTGTGGAAGAGGACAGTGTCCTCACAGATGCTCTCTCTGAACAGATAACTGAGCGGTGGCTGCCTAGGGCTGAAGAGGGCCTGTGGCCTGCAGAGGATGACCGCCTGGAGGAGTCCTTGGAAGACCTGGGGGCAACAGGTGGGTGCTTGCTGGCTCTGGGGTGGGGCTCATCAGTAGAACCAGCTGACTTCCTGCCTGTGGTTGTCTCTCCTGTGTCCCAGCAGACGACTTTCTGGAACCTGAAGGGTATGTGGAGCCCGAGGAGGCAAAGCCTGGGGAGGCTGCTGACCTGGGTATGTCTGAGGGAGCGGGAGCTGTTGGAGGGGAGGGCGTGGCAGCACCACAGCTGCAGCAACTCACAGACGGCCCTTCTCAGAGGCAGAGGCCATGCCAGAGTCCCTGAGCTACGAGGAGCTGGTTCGAAGGAATGTGGTAGGCTTGGGTCAGAGGCAGGGAGTCGGGTGAGGAAGCCTCAGGTCCCTGCACACAAGATGGAAGTCCCTACGGTCCCCCCCAGGAGCTCTTCATCGCCAACTCCCAGAAGTTTGTCCAGGAGACAGAGCTGAGCCAGCGCATCAGGGACTGGGAAGACACCATCCAACCCCTGCTCCTGGAGCAGGTGAGGCAGTTCTTGAGGACCGGGGCTTCCTGCCTGAGCTTTGCCCACGCTGTCCTTCTCTGTCACCAACACGCCCCTCCCCCATGCAGGAGCAGCATGTGCCCTTTGATATCCACACGTACGGGGACCAGGTGATCTCACGATTCCCCCAGCTCAACAAGTGGTGTCCCTTTGCAGAGCTGGTGGCAGGCCAGCCTGCCTTTGAGGTGTGTCGCTCCATGCTGGCCTCCCTGCAGCTGGTGAGTGCCTCGGGTCTCATGGGTGGGGAAGATGGTCCCCAAACCTTGCTGATGGCTTGCCCCTGCAGGCCAATGACTACACGGTGGAGATCAGCCAACAGCCAGGGCTGGAAGCAGCTGTGGACACCATGTCTCTGAGACTGCTCACTCACCAGCGAGCCCACAAGCGCTTTCAGACCTACACGGCTCCCTCCATGGCCCAGCCCTAAGCAGAAGCTGTGATGGGAGGGTGGGCCAGTTCTCCCTGTGTGCTGAGAGCTTGCTTCTGCCTCCTGGCTGGCCCAGCCTAATAAAAGTTGTGTTGCCATCTCACCTACCCTTAAAACAAAACCCACTGAAATTATCTACTCTGTAGAGCTGCCTGGCTTCCTGTGGACTGCTGGCACAGATCACACACACACAACTTAGAAGTGTGGTTTAATGATGGCCCCAGGCTGCAGTGGTTCAGAGGACACTGCGAAAGCCAGCCATGTGCCGCTGCACACTGTCTGCAATCTGCTCAGCAGACCTGCCCCTACCATAGTAGTCTGTGAAGAGGCCATCAGGGTTTAGCAAGTAGATAGCAATGGAGTGGTCGACGATGTAGTCCTGGTCCTCATCCTTGGGGCCAGCACTGTAGTACACACGGTAGCTGCGGCTAGCCTGGGCCACCTGCTCAACAGAGCCCGTTAGACCCAGCAGTCTTGGGTGGAAGTCTCGCACATATCGGGCCATAGCTGCCACATCATCCCGCTCAGGGTCCACAGTAATGAAGATGGGCTGCACAGGGGGCAGTCCAGGCTTGGCTTCCAGCTGTTGTACCACCTGTACCAGCTTCTCCAGCTCATCTGGGCAGATGTCTGGGCAGTGTGTGAAGCCAAAGTACATCAGTACCCACTGGCCCCGGAAGTCGGCCTTGCAGCGAGCCTGGCCTTGGTGGTCCAATAGGCTGAAGTCGCCCTGACCCACAGCAGCCTGGCGCAGGGCTTCTGTCCGCTGTTGCTGCCGCCGCTGTTCCTTCTCAGCCCTGGCAGCCAGCCAGGCCCCACCCAGCCCAGCCCCAAATAGGGCAGTGATGAGCAGCCTGGTTCGAAGCCTAGGGCCTTGAGGTGGGCCCTGCCACGAGAAGTGCCGGGGCCTCATGTGCAGGGCTTCATTTCCAGGGGTCATAGGGGGTACTGGTGGCCTAAGTTGCCAAAGCCAAAGCCAAGCCTTGGCCTTGGGCCCCCGAGCCAGCAACAGCATGGACCTGATCCTCCTGAAAGAAAGCAAAGATGTCAGGCCCCAGAAAGAGAGCACCAAAAGTTGCCTGGGGTCCCCTCCCTGGAGACCTGCCTCCTACTCTGGCTTGCCAGCCTCCTGCACCTGCTCGCTGAAGCTCCAAACTTGTCCACCTTTGAAACCTCAAGCTCCAGCTTAAGTGGCACCAAAGTCCACATATGGCCAGTTTCACAACAGTCCCTCCTGTCCCTTCAGCCTAGTAGCCTTGATCTCGTTACCTCACCCTGCCCTGTACCTGCACCTGCAAAGCCCAGCCCAGCATTCACTTCTGTGAGCCTCTTGTCCTGCTTAACAAGGGCACTGCAAGCAAATATATCTGAAATAAATCTACTTCTTGACGGAAGTAGCCCTCTCCAGCCGGTCACCTCAAGGGCTACTTCAACGGTGGCTCTCCGGTCTCCTCCCAGGCTCAGCAGAAACCCTGCACTGCCAGACTTAACCTCAGCTGGCAGACGACGTATGCGCCCTCCTGGAGGTCCCACACGCACCTCCCTGCTACCCCTACAGTCCTTGCCTGGCGAAGGTTGGGCCCCCACACCCAAACGGGTGGCTGCAGGGATAGAGCACGGAGCTTGCCCTCCAGAAAATCCCCAAGGATATGAGACGGTGCCTGGGGCCACCTCGGTCCTAGTGTCCCCAGGTTCGGCCCCTCGGGAAGGCGGCCGGAAAGCCCTGGAAAAACAGCGCAGGTACAGCCGGGACCCCCCCTACTCCGGTGCCCGCACCGCGCCCGGGGCACCAACCCCGGAAGCAGCGCCGTCCCGGCTCGCCATCACGGCGCATGCTTCGAGGTCACGTGCGGCGCGGCCCGCCCCGCCCCTGCACGTACTTGGCTCGGAGGCCGTCGGGCTTCAAGGCTGCGCGGCGGTGGGCGGCAGGATCAGCTCCGCAAAGGGCGAGGGGGCCGTGAAGGGCGCGCGATCAGACAGCACAAGCGCTGCCTGCAGTGCTCGGCGCTGCGAATCGCTTAGCGCAGGGCCGTCCAGATGCACGCGGAGCCAGGGCGTCCCTGCCAGGCGAGGACGGTCAGGACTTCCGGGGCGGGAGGACGCACCCGGAAGGGGCGGGGAAGACGACGTGGCCTGGAGTCCTGGGTGGTACTCACCTCGGCTTAGGCTTTGACCCACGTCCACCAACAGCTCGGCGCCCACGCCCAGGCGGATTGGCTCCCCTGCACGGCTGCGTCCGGCCCCGAGCTCGTGCAGCACGAGCGCTAGTGGCAGCGCTTGGACGCTCTCCACGGTGCCTGCGGGAAGAGAGTGAAAGCGTCTGGCAGCCTCAGGAGGGACCCGGGTTGGGAGCGGGTTGGGGGCCCGGGTCCCTGGCGCTCACCGTCCGCAGGCGCGTGTAACTCCTCTTGCTCCCGGGCGTGGGGCAGCAACTGACGACGCTGCGCCGGGGTCCCGGAGCACAGTGATCGGGCCAGGTTCGAATCCACGCCCTGTGCTTCAAGCATCTGCTCGAAGCGGCGCCGCGCGGAGCCGTCGTCCAGTGCCGTAGCGATCCGGGCGGTGCCCTGGGCCGAGCTACCCGCATGTCCACTGAGCCATAACAGGACACCGCCTGCCAGTCGGCAGGGCGAGTTTTAGGTGCCGTAGGGCCTGGGCGTCCGGTAGGGCGGCTCTGCAGTCCCCAACCTCAACCGCTTCCCTTACCGAGTCTAGTGACCAGGTCCCGCAGGTCCGGTGGCCCCGTGCCATCCAGGCAGAGCAGCGCTTCCTCCACTTCCAGGGTATGGCCCACGTTGCGACCCAGAGGGTTATCCATGGCTGTCAGGGCTGCTGCCACCCGAAGCCCCAGATCCGCCCCCACGCCAACCTGCAGAGCCTTGGCTCAGTGTGGACTCTACTTGGCACCCCGTGGGGCCTCCACCCCAATCTTGCATCATCAAATTCCAGCTCCGGAAGTACCCTGGGTGGCCAGACCCTCAGAACGAGGTCGTTGAGGGCTTGGGGGTGGGGACCAGAAGCACTATGCCAGTCCGCAACTGTGGGTGTCAGAAGCATTTTGAGTCTGGCGTGGGGTGGAGGAGCAACCTGGAGATTTTCTAAAGGCATAAGACTAAGCCTCGGTCAGTGAAGGCTGATGGCGGGTGAAGGAGGGAGGGGTGGACTGCTGAGTGGGCAGAGGCGAGTGAGGGTGTAAGGAGGTGGGGCCCACGGGGGCAGGGGCTTCTCTGAGTTTACACTGGCCCAGCATGTGCAGGGGCTCACCAGTGCTCTTGCCAATTCCCGAGCTTTCTCCTGGTCTGGGAAGACTGCAGCGCCACCAAACTTAACGTCTATCACCAGGGCAGAGAGCCCTTCCACCGCCTTTTTACTGAGGATGGAGGCTGTTGGGGGGAGGCAGAGATATCACTCCATGTGACGCTGACTCTGGGGTGAGGAGGGGCTGGCCCCTAGGATGGGGTGGCAATGCCTAGTGCGTTAAGCATCAGGTCACCCTCATGAATCTGTGGTCAGGTATTCTCACTAGGGTCCTTCTAATAAGAGGACCTTGACTGTGAGGTCAGAGATAGGGGTCATAACCCCCATAGGCAGAGAGCTGTCCCTGGAGTTGAGTCAGGTCACCTGTGATGAGTGGCAGGCTATCCACAGTGGCTGTCACATCTCGTACAGCATACAGGATTCCATCTGCAGGAACCAGCTCCTTGCTTTGACCCACAATACAGCAGCCCACTTGCTCCAACAGCACTTGCATCTAGTCAAGACACCCCGCCCCCCCAGTGGCCTCTGATGAAGGATCCTACTGGCCCTGTTCAGTGACAGTGACCTATGGATGACTCTAGATTCTCAGCAGTGGCTCTGCTCTGTGACCTGACAAAGATGATCAGTGTATAGCTGTAAATTAGTAGTCCATCAGTGATTTTTTTTTTTTTAAACCAAGGCACTGGACCACTGAGCCACATCCCCAGCCTTTTGTATTTTATTTAGCGATAGGGTCTCAGTGAGTTGCTAATGCCTCACTCTTGCTGAGGCTGGCTTTGAACTAGCCATCCTCCTATCTCTCCCCAGCCGCATGCGCCACCATGCCCGGCCCCACCAGTGGTTTTGACCAAGTCCCCAGTGATGATCCTGATCAAAGTTCCCTCCACCCTGACCCATGCCCAATGACTATCAGTGACCTTTGAATACTCAGTATTCCCATTAATGACTCTGATGAATAACCCTTCCATGATTATGGCTAAGATCTCCATCAATCCAGATAAAAAGTCAGTGGCCTGCCTGTACCTGTTGTGGGCTCTGGATGACATTGAACCCAGGAATAGACTCCAGCTTGTCCAGGGTGCCCCCTGTGTGCCCCAGGCCACGTCCACTGATCATTGGCACCTGGCAGGCAAGGATATTGGCTGAGTTCACCTGCACGGTCCCCCTCACCACTCACTCAAAAGTGTTTCCTCACCTTCCCTAGATAGACTTTAGCTGGAATTAACCCAGCTGAGAATGGAGAATAACTGTCCTGGCCAGGAGGGGGAGTACAGATGTCAGTGAGGGAGAAGGTGGTTACCATCCCTGGAGATAAGTCTGGGCACAGAGAGAAAGTAGTAGCTAGCTCTTTCTTTCAGGACCCTCTCCCTACAGGGAAGCAGGGGCTGTTTTCTGTTGCTGTGGCTTAAGGCGGACCCCAGTTCCATACTGAGGGCTGGCAGGGACAAGCCTGGGTTCTGTCTTCAGACCAGAGTTGGGAAGTGAGGGTGGCCCGGTTGCTGACTGAGTCAAGGTTTTGGAGAGGAAGTAGTCTCTAACCTTGCAGCCACACGCAGCCAGGGCAGGTGCCAGGATCAGGCTGACCTTGTCTCCCACTCCCCCTGTGGAATGTTTGTCTACAAGCTGCTGGTGCCAGGCCTCTGGCCACTGCAGCTGTTCCCCAGACCTGGCCATTGCCTGGGTCAACGCAGAGGTCTCCTCCAGATCCATGCCTTGCAGCCGGATGGCCATCAGCATGGCCCCTGGATGTGAACATAGAGGGGATGTCCCCACAGCATCGTATTTTGGCATCAGTGATGGGGTGCTGTGGCATGGGGACAGGCAGTCTATGGGGTTGTGGGGGCCAGAGTTTAAGTGGGAATTGGGGTGTTTGGCTCTCCCGACATACCAATCTGTGCCCCCTGTGCACTCCCCTCCACCACAGCACTGATGAAGCCCTTGATGTCCTCCTCACTTAAGCGGCCTCCATCTCGCTTCCTGCGGATCAGCACTGGGAGCTGCTTGGCCCCTGGCATTGAGTCAGGAGGTCCCCCCCGTCCTCCCAGCAAACCATCACCTGGTGCGATTGGGGTTGGTGGGGCTGGAGTTCCTGGGGCTGCCATTGCTCTGGGCCTGCGGGGAAGCCAGACACATATATCGCCCAGGACAACGCCCTCCCTCCCCACCCCTCCATCCATGTCCCTGCCACCCCCTGCCCTTGACCCGACTCGGCTCCTGTGTGTGTCTCTGGTGTCCACCCTTGGGTTCCATGACTGTGTCGCTCCTTCGGTGTCTGACTTCCACTTTTCGCTCTCACAACGTGACCCTGGCCCATACCTATTCCGTACTGCGGCCCTCGCCCGTCCTGTTCCGGAGTCTGCTCGGGTTCCACCCCACGTCACCCTTGGCCACGGGGTCGAGACTGCAGGTGCCGTGCACACCTGGCCACTGGCCACCAGCAGGGGCAGGTCGGCAATAACCCAGAGCGGCCCAAGGACCGCAGGCACAGCTTGTAGGATCTGGCCAGTAGCCTTGCTCGCAGCCTGCGGCCAGTCCGCGAGTTGCCTGACGAATGCAGGGCTTCCGGGACCTCGAGGCTCGGGAGTGGGCGCCGCCCGGTTTCTGTCGGGCTCCGCCCAGTTCCCGGCACTGTGCGGCGGGGACACCCCTCTCCAGCTCTCCAACAGACTTCGACGCTCCCGCCCTGACCCCGCCCGTGCACAGAGAGAGAGGCGGACACGTGGCTGATTCCGGAAGCTTTAAGCGCACTGCGGTGGGCCTGTGCCCCCACCCCGCCCGCGGGTCAGTCGTCCACGTGGGTCACCATTGGGGCCAGGTAGTCCGAATGCCGGATCCCGAAGGTCCAGCCGCGAGGCTTCCGGTGCTGCGGGCCAGAAGACGTCGCTGACCTCGCGGAGCCGGGGGCGTACGGCTTCGCGCGGGGAGCCTTGTTCTCTCTGAACCCCGACCCATACCCTCGACTGGGGATCCTCATCCCTTGCCTCTGACCCTTGACCCTGAACTCCAGACCACCTGGTCCACGTTGTAGGCTGCGGGTCCGGGCTTCAGGGTGCTGTCTTGGGGGAACGAAGTCCGCGCCAGCATCGTGAACTGGGGGGCCCGGGTCTTGTAGACCCCGGGGTTCACCACGTGGTAGGCGCAGGGGCCCGGCGTCTGTGGGAGGCAAAGTGAGTGCTGGGTCTGGCCTGGGTTCCCCGCGCACCTCTGACCCTCTTGACCTCTCGCTGCGCTGGGCCGGCGGCCCTCCTCGCACCTTGCTGAGGTCTTCAAAGCAGCTGCCCACTCTGGTGCGGCCGTAGATGGAGTAAGTCGGGGCCGAGACTTTGCCGATGACGCGCGGGCCCAAGAGCGAGGGCACCGTGTAGGCGCCGGGACCTGAAGGAGCCGCCAGGGGTCGGTCACTGCGGTCTGCGCGCGTGCGGGCGGTCCCGGGGCGGGGCCTTTCAGGTCTCACCTGGACCCTGCGGCTCCGCGTGGACACCCCAGTTTCGGGAAGCAATGGTATGTCGAGGCGCACTGGGGTACGTCGCATTCCCGGCTCGTTCTGGGAAATACCTCCCTGGGGGACAGACCAAGGTGTGGGCCAGAACTGGGGGGGGGGGGTCTGGTGGAGCCGGGTTAGGGTCTTGGAATTGGGGAATCGGAACCACAATTTGTCACAGCCTTGTGGGGCTTGGGGTTCTGGACTTTGAGATCCGGAATATACGATGTTACGGTAGAGAGGGGGTCTCGGGGTTCAGGTGGGGAGGTTCCCAGGTGCGCCTCCCCGGAGGCGTTGGGGAGACCAGGGTCCCAGGGGTCCTGACCCGGTCCGGGAGTGCGGAAGGGCGCAGAGTGCCGCAGGCGGCCACAGATGGAGTAGGCGGGGGCGCTGTCCGGGCCGCGCACGGTCATGCGGGAGGGCACCAGGTGGCTGGGCCCGGGGCCGCAGGTTGACTGCTGCGTGGGGAAGCGCGCACCGAAGGTGTAGGCGGGGGCGCGGGGCCGCGAGGGGTCGTGCCGGATGTAGCCTGCGGAACGTCCCAGCATCAACCGGGCCGCCCCCCGCCCTCCCCCAGCACGGCCCCCATCCCCTGCACCGACTCTGCCCCCGGGCTCCGGGTACGACCACCGCAGCCCAGACGCAAACCCGCCCGGGCGCCCCTCGCCCTCCCCGGAGCCGGCCCCTGCTACCGGTGTTCGGCGGCAGCTGGTATTTGGGCCCGGGTCCTCTATAGAGCGCCGCGATGGGGCCCCGGGGCCGGTGTGGCCGCCAAGGGCCCACCCAGTAGTCCGAGCCCATGACGCGAGCGGGGGCGCGTACAGCCGGCAGCACCTGTGGACAGATGGTGGCGGCCGCGGCCCCTCCACCTCGGATTCGCGCGGAACCCGCGACCCGGCTCCGCGGCGGAGCAGCCCTGGGGGCGGGGCCCACCCCGTATCCCGGGCGCCCGGAAAACAAACAGTGGTGTCCCGGCCCCGCGGCGGGGCCTGGGGCAGCGAGCCACCTTCAGGGCCATCTCGGCCGCCTACCCGCAGACGGGTTTGTGTAGGGGTGCGCGCGCAGGCCCGGCGCAGACCCCGACCTCGGGCAGGGAAGATTTTAGGGTTGGGGAAGGTTCTGGGGAGAGGAACCGGTTCTAGGAGCGAAGGCCTCGAGATGCACTGACCTGCTGTGCTGGCTCCTGGCTTGGGAAGGCAAAGCGAGAGAGCTGGACACCCTAACTCCCACCCCCGCCCAATGCCAGGCCCCATTGTGTCCCCACCTGGCTTCCTGGCAACCAGACTGCCTACCCCTCCGCCCCCAGCACCCCTGCTCCACCCGGCCCTGGCAGGACTCCTCAGGCCTCTGCTTGGGTCTGCGGCGCTGGCGGGTGGGGTGGGGGTCCTTGACTCAGCCCCGAAGCTGGCCTCACCCTTTTCCAAGTTTTAGCCAGCCCTTCCGGAAGGAGGCAAATACGCAGACCAAAAGCAGGTGTGGGAGCGCTGGGGTTGTGGCTCAGTGGTACAGCGCTCGCCTCTCGCGGGTGCAGGCCCTGGGTTCCATCCTCAGTTCCACATAGAAATAAGTAGATAAAATAAAGATATCAACTACAACTAAAAGTATACTAAGAAAAAAAGCAAGTGTGCGAATAAAGAAAGAATTCACATAGGAAGCTCAGTTTATGTGTAGAGAACTTTGCCCGTATTTAAGTCTGTGGAATAATCATGTATTGGACCTGAAAATAACCGTACAAGTTGAATGAAAGTACAAAAGGACACGTGACTCGATCACAATCCGATCCAGTTCTCTCTCAGCAAACAACCAAATGAAAGAAAAAAAAAAAAAAAAAAAAATATATATATATATATATATATATATATATATATATATATATATAAATAAAAGGTGGGGGGACACAAGTGTAAGCAATTGGAATTAATAGGTCCCCATTTTAAAACCTCTGGATCAAAAAGATACTAGGTCAGAAGTAACAAACCATCTGCCTGTAATCCCAGCGACTCAGGAGGCTGAGCCCGGGGCTGGCAAGTTCCAGGCCAGCCTCACCCACCAGGTGAGACTCTATTGTAAAATTTTAAAGAAGGGCTGGGGATGTAGCTCAGTGATCCTTATGGCTGAGGATCAAACGCAGTGCTTCATATGTGCTAGGGAAGTGCTCTACCACTGAGCCACAACCCTAGCCCATAGCTAAAGCTATATTCAGAGGGAAAATCATAGATTTCAGATAACCTCATCATTAATGAAAAATTTAAAGAAATTTCCAACTTATTTTACAAACAAAAAAGACCAGTTAACTAGAGGAGTGAAACAGGAATGAACACAATATAGTAGAAAGGATCAATAAACAGAATAGATGTTTGTGAAAAGAAGACAGGTAAGTAGATAGACACTAGGTGAGCCTGGGACTAGCTCTTGATGGGGCCCACCCAGGTCAGGGTAAAGCCATGGGTGCCTCCGTATATTTTGGAAGGAGGTTTCTTTAGTTGTGCGTCTGGATCAAGGTAACTTCTGTCTGGCCAGTGATCCCAGTTAACGTAGGATCGACTTGTAGAGGAAGCCTCCCTGAGTGGGATGCTGTCATGACAGCTTCAGAGAGGACCAATTAGGGTCAAAAACTTCACTACTGGACATGAAGGAGGGGTTGAACCAGTTGTAGGAGAGAGCATAATGTGGTCCTTCGTTTTCAGGGCAAATATCAAACAGCAATGAACTTGGAGATGGCACTGTTTCCTTTGTGGTTTTCTGCTGAGAGACATCTCTCTCTCTCTCTCTCTCTCTCTCTCTCTCTCTGCCTCTCTGTTTTCTGCTTGAGCTTCACTTTCCTTCCACTTACAATAAAGTTTTCTTGCATAACTTCTGGTGTCCGACTAAAGTTTTTCCATCTGACACAAGAGCGGAGATTTGGCGCTTCAGCTGCTCACACTCCTGTGACAAAAGGGAGAAAGTAAGAGCACACAAAATTAAGAAGAAAACAAGATTCAAACATAGAAAAGAGTGAGTAAAATAATTTGATTTTTCATAGAGCAACTCTGTGACAATAAGTTTAAAAACCTACAAGAAATGGTGATTTTTCAAAAATAAGAATCACCTGATGAACCTAGGAATGAACAATGTCACAGACAATGTTCTCTGCGTATCAGTTAGGAATTACATGTGGCAATGAGTAACAACCTCCCTGTAAGTAAAACAGAAAAGTTCCCGATCGATGGATCAAATTCCTGTGAGCATTTGTTTCCCCCATTAAGGTAAAAGAAGTCCAGGAGTAAATAGTGAGGCCCCCTGAAGTCTGTAGGGACGAGGTTCTGTGTCTCCACTCTCAGCCCTCAGGTCAGGAGGTGTATGCTCTACCTCCAGCCTAGGAGAAGAGGACCAGAGAAGGACAAAGGTGCAGGTCTAGCTGAGGGTGGCCCCTTCTGAGGGACTTTCCAGGAAACCGTTAATTTTACACTTCTTTGCCTAGAACTATGTCATAGACTTTTCATATGCTGTAAACTGGGAAATATTGTTTAGTTACGATCATTGCTTACTCAGCAAAATTGGGGGCCAGAAAGGGGGATTAAAATTTGCTATAAAAAATCTCCCAGTGGGGGACTGGGGATGTGGCTCAAGCGGTAACGCGCTCACCTGGCATGGGTGCGCTGGGTTTGATCCTCAGCACCACATAAAATAAAATAAAGATGTTGTGTCCACCGAAAACTGAAAAATAAATATTAAAAAATTATCTCTCTCTCTCAAAAAAAATCTTTTTTTATTATTAGTTGTTCAAAACATTACAAAGCTCTTGACATATCATATTTCATACATTTGATTCAAGTGGGTTATGAACTCCCATTTTTACCCTATATACAGATTGCAGATTCACATCGGTTACACATCCACTTTTTTACCTACTGCCATACTAGTGTCTGTTGTGTTCTGCTGCCTTTCCTATCCTCTACTATCCCCCCTCCCCTCCCCTCCCCTCCCCTCCCCTCCCTTCCCATCTTCTCTCCCTACCCCATCTACTGTAATTCATTTCTCTCTCTTGTTTTTTTCCCCTTTCCCCTCACATCCTCTTATATGTAATTTTGTATAACAATGAGGGTCTCCTTCCTTTACCATGCAATTTCCCTTCTCTCTCTCTTTTCCTCCCCCCTCTCGTCCCTGTTTAGTGGTGATCTCCTTCTCATGCTCTTCCTCTCTATTCTGTTCTTAGTTGCTTTCCTTATATCAAATAAGACATTTGGCATTTGTTTTTTAGGGATTGGCTAGCTTCACTTAGCATAATCTGCTCTAGTGCCATCTATTTCCCTGCAAATTCCATGATTTTGTCATTTTTTAGTGCAGAGTAATACTCCATTTTGTATAAATGCCACATTTTTTTTTTATCCATTCATCTATTGAAGGGCATCTAGGTTGGTTCCACAGTCTAGCTATTGTGAATTGTGCTGCTATAAACATTGTTGTAGCAGTGTCCCTATAGTACGCTCTTTTAAGGTCTTTAGGGAATAGTCCAAGAAGGGGAGTAGCTGGGTCAAATGGTGGTTCCATTCCCAGCTTTCCAAGGAATCTCCATACTGCTTTCCAAATTGGCTGCACCAATTTGCAGTCCCACCAGCAATGTACAAGTGTACCCTTTTCCCCACATCCTCGCCAGCATTTGTTGTTGTTTGACTTCATAATGGCTGCCAATCTTACTGGAGTGAGATGGTATCTTAGGGTGGTTTTGATTTGCATTTCTCTGACTGCTAGAGATGGTGAGCATTTTTTCATGTACTTGTTGATTGATTGTATGTCCTCCTCTGAGAAGTGTCTGTTCAGGTCCTTGGCCCATTTGTTGATTGGGTTATTTGTTATCTTATTTAATTTTTTGAGTTCTTTGTATACTCTGGATGTTAGGGCTCTATCTGAAGTGTGAGGAGTAAAAATGTGTTCCCAGGATGTAGGCTCCCTATTTACCTCTCTTATTGTTTCTCTTGCTGAGAAAAAACTTTTTTTTTATTATTATTAAAAAAAAAAAAAATCTCCCGGGGGCTGGAGGTGTATCTCAGTGGTAGAGTGTGTACTTAGGGTGCTCAAGGGTCTGGGTTCAATCCCTAGCACTAAAACCAAAGCAAAGTCAACAAAACCTCACCAGGCCCAAAGAGCTCTGCATGTGATTCCTAACCTGCTCTTAGGACAGATAACTTCCCACTATAAATGAAGCTGTGAGAATGGTGAGGCCTCAGGGTGCTGGGTGCTGGGCCTGCAGAGGACCCCTCCCCAATAGGCCCAGGGTCTTCTCTCTGACTCTACCTTGGTAGTGAGTGCCCTTTCTAATAAATCAGTGAACTTGAATAAAGAGTTTCCTGTGTTCCGTGAGCCATTCTAGCAAATGACTGAATCCAAGGAGAGTCTTCCGTGGAGACCCCAATTCAGAGATGGTCCCCCAGGAGTCCTGAAGGTCTGGGTTTGTGCCTTGCCTTTGAAGTGGGGCCTCTGTGGGACAGAACCCTTAGCTTGTGGTGTCTACACTGAGTCCAGGCAGGTGGTGCCAGAACTGGATCGTTGCATCCCCAGCTGGTGTGTGCGGAATTAGAAAACACTAATGTTTTGTGTCAAAAGTGTTCCAAAAAACAAAAGCCAAATGTTTTCTCTGATATGTGGATGCTGATTCAGAGTGGGGGTGGGGCTAGGGAAGAATAGAGGTACTTTAGATTAGGGGGAGAAAGGATCGTAGAATGAATCAGACATTATTACCCTGTGTGCATATATAACCATTCAACCGGTGTGATTCTACATCATGTATAACCAGAAGAATGAGAAATTATCCTCCATTATATGTGATGTATCAAAGTGCATTCTACTGTCATGTATAACTAATTAAAATGAATAAAATTTTAAAAAGAAAGTGTTGTGTGAGTAGACAAATGAGAGTCCTTTCAGGGCGGTGGTAGAGTCAGCTTGGGTGACTTGAATCAGGTGTCAACTGCTTCTCTGCAAACCAAAGCTAACATCCTTCCGCATGGCAACACTGTCAACCTGAGGAACTGGGTGAGCACACCTACTGTCACCATATGATCTAACACTGCCTTGAAGGTTCTAGCACAGGCAATAAGAAAAGTAGGGGCTGAGGGTACAGCCCAGCAGGCGCATAGCCCTGGGGCCCTGGGTTTGATCCCCAGCACCTTCACAGGTACAGACGCGTGGCAGCTCTACAGCAGCAGTCCCAGCGGTCCCACAGGTTACCATGGAGCTGGCGAGCTCCCACAGCCTAATGACACAGCAGCTGCCACCTTACTGTGTTGGTGTGCCACTGTGGGGCACGCGGCCAGTCCTGCAGCACTCACGGTTCTGCACAGTGCACGGTGCTCGGGGCTGATAACATCGACTGTTGCTGGCTCACATACTTATCACACGATGCTTTTTATCAGCGTTTTGGTTTGTGTGCCCACCATAAAAAATGCCGTGAAACCCTGCCACGCTGCACTCATGAATTTCTTGGTCATAGCAGCCTGGATGCAGGGTTTTCTCTTGTGCTTGATGGACCTAATACTGTTTGTTCATCAGGGCTTTGGTTGTTCAATGGGCTGCATATGCATACCCAGGTGTGAGTGTGCACAGGTGTGCAGCAGGCCATGCCAGCCGGGCTCCTGTGAGTGCCGGACACTGGCTCAGGGATAAAGTCACCTAATGAGGGCTGGGGCTGTAACTCAGTGACAGAAAGCTTGCCTAGCTTGTGAGGCACTGGGTTTGATCCTTAGCACCACATAAAAATAAACAAATATAATAAAGGCATTTCATCCACCTACAACTACAAAGAAAAAGAAGTCGTCTAATGACACATTTCTCAGAATGCCACCTCATCATTAATCGATGCAAGATTGATTGTAAAATAAGAGAGAACACGACTGTTATTTAAAAATTCAATACACACTAGTAAATAAAGACTATAATCAACAAGGGAATTTGGTGTTTTCTTTTTGCCATCCTAAAATTTCTGTTTCATTACAATCTACTATTTTCTTCTCCTTTTCTTTAAAAATAACTGAAATATGAAAATTGTGCTCTATATATGTAATAAGAATTGTAATGCATTCTGCTGTCATATATTAAATAAATAGATAAATATAATTGAAAAGCCAGGCATGGTGATGTATACCTGTAATTCTGGCTTTTTTTTTCTTTTTTTCCCAGTACCAGGGCCTGAACCCAGGGGTGCTTTACCCTGGAGCCTTATCCTCAGGCCCTCTGATTTTTTATTTTGAGACAAGTTCTCACTAAGTTACTTAGGATTTCACTAAATTGCTGGAGCTGGCTTTGAACTTGTGATTCTCCTGCCTCAGCCTCCTGAGCTGCTTAATCCTAGCAATTTAGGAAGCTAAGGCAGGAGGGTCCCCAGGCCAACCTGGGCAATTTAGATCTTGTCCCAAAATAAGAAAGAAAAAGTTCTGGGGTGTAGCTGCGTGGTGAAGCACTGCTGCACTCAATACTCGAACAAAAACAAAACAAAAAACCCTCAGATAAGACCATGTCCTTGGTGCCAAAATTATAAACCCACCTGATTATAGATTTCAAACGTATTTTAAATTTGAATTTATACCTTATTTTTTTTTCCACAGGCTTCATTATTTTTTTAATGAAAAAATATGTTACTAAAAAAATCCAAGTCAAAATTATTGGTAAATTTATAATTAACTTTTCAGATTAAAAAACATTATTTTTTGTGTAAAACACATTATACAGTCCTCTTCAATTTAATAGATATATTTATTCATACCACCTACTAACCTTGAACATGACTTTTCTTTATTTTATTTTTTTTTTCATTATCTGAGACATTCAACACAGTGCACTCAAGTCTTGTACCTGTCACCAAGTCACCAGAATTGATCATTAACAAGTCTAGTTAGTTAAATACAACTTAAATTAGTGTTGCATCTACACACCCACATTATATCACAACACGTTGGCCAATTAGGTCCAGCCCTGTAGTGAACCTTAATCCAGACAATTCTGTTCAACTAGAAAAGCAGCTGCTTCCTGGATTCTACCTACTGCTCTACAACCAGCATTCTGAGCTGGCTAACTGGATAGAACAGGCCCTAAATAGGGTCTAATTTGCAGCTTGTGTAGTCAAGTTGGTATGGAAATTTCTCATATATATTTGCATCCCTGTATACCATGTGCTTATTTTTTATATACCTTTATTTTATTTGTTTATATTTATGTGGTGCAGAGGATCGAACTCAGTGCCTCATGCATGCTAGGCAAGCACTCTACCACTGAGCTACAGCCCCAGCCCCATGTGTTTCTGGAACCAATTGCAGAAGACAATATTTATTCATGCACTTAAATTAAAATTTGCTTACAAACCATGGGCTAATTGGACATTACTTCTGAATTTCATAAAGGCAAATGAAAGCTGATGTTTACACACAGATGCTCTGAAATGATATTTCATAATTTCATCAAAAAATAAATAAAACCATAGTCCAGAGGTGCTGCTATGGACTAAATTATGCCCTTCTCAAATTAACATGCTGAAACCCTAACACCCAATGTAAAGGTACTTGGAGATGAGGCCTTTTCAAAATAATTAGGTTCGATGGGGTCAGCAGGGTGGGACCTTTGCAACAGGATTAGCACCCTTGTAAGAAGTGAAAATAGAATTTGCGTATTTGTGCCCATGTGTCCTTTGTCCATCCATCTATCTGTGCCTCTTTCTTTCTCACCTTGCTACATGAGGACACAGGAAAAGTGGCTTCACTAAGAAATGATCATGCTGCCAATTTGATCTTAGACGTCTAGCTCCAGAACTGCGAGAAATAAATTCTGTTGTTTAAGCCACACAGTCCATGTTATTTGTTATGCCATCCTGTGCTAATTAAGACAGCAGCCTAAGAAGACATGAGGACCCTGGTGAGAAGAAATGAATAGCCACAAGTTCTGCCCAACAAGCAAATCTGTTGCGTACAGGAAAGCCCCAAATGTTGACAAAGCCTCCAGGACAATAATGATTGTTAAGAACTTTTAAGGCAAACAAAACTCCTGAGAAACCCACAGCACAGTTTCTTCTGTAGTCAGGCTCATCCAGAAGTTCAGCAAAACCAAATTGCAAGAGCAAATACACCACCCCAGTGAGTAGGGAGAATGTACTGATGATGTAAGCAAACCATCTACTTCCCAGTCTTCTCTCCAGATTTATTCCTTTTCAGAGCATGGATGCCATATTGAAATACAAATGCCAATCATCAGCATGGTGAAAGGGAGAAAGCAGTAAACGTTGCCAGTCTTTTTGCTGGTAACACTTCTCCACGCTAAGGCAGGAGTTATACAGTGGCTTCATAGGATTCAAGAAGAACCAGATGTTGAGAGCCAAAGTTGCTAGTGTGACAGGTGGAATATTGTTGATCCCAACTTGGAAGATTTGAGAAAGGAGCAAAATGAGCCCCATATTAATCCCTCTTGATCTTCGCTGCATGATTATATATCAGGAAAACAGCCCAGTGATGAGGAAATATGGTCAGATTTTAGTAATATGGGGAGGCATACAGACAGCTGAACCTAGAACTGAAGATACTGGAGGAAGTAATTGGTAGGAACACATAAATCGTAATTATGATGAATTGTTGGAGTCCAAGTGTAGACCAGCTTAAGAATTAACAATAGTAGGTGGCCATGGGCAAATCACGTAATCAATCGTTCTGAGCTTCTGTTTTTCTATCCCAATGAGAAAAATTCCATTTACTTCGCTCTGTGGCCCGCCTGCGTCCACACGTCTTCGCACGCACGTGAATTTATACCTTATTAAAAAGGTTTATTTTCAAAATAAGAGCCCCAGTGTTCTCTCAGGAAGCCCGTTTCCCCCCTGCTGACCCTGCTGCTGGGACCAAGCGGCAGGGAAATCAGGGAGTGTTTCTCCTCAAGCACTCAAATCTCAGATTTCAGAGTTCATTGTTTCATTGGTTTCTGGTTTTTGGTTTGCAGTCCTATTGTTAAAAAATAAATAAATAAGTGAAGGCAGCCTGCCCACGGCACAGGACACCCAGCAGTGAAGCAGTCTTCTCCGTGGGACTCCCGGACGTCTAGACAGGCATACAAAGACTCCCGCAGACTCGGGGCTCTTCCACTCCAGAACAAGCAGTGATCTGTGAGCATCTTATTTTGACACTGTCTGTTTAGTCTATATTCTTTTTCTGGGTACTGGAATTGAATCCAGGGGTGCTCTACCACTGAGCCACATCAGAACTGAGACCTCCGTTTCGAGACCCCAGGCTGGTAGTGAGCTTCCTGTCCGGGCCTCCTGGGCTGCTGGGACCATAGGAGTGCTCACTGGTCTTAACACACAGTATCAAAGATCACCGACGGGTTATGCACAGGCCGAACGGGCGACACGGATTGCTGTATTAGTTGGTAAAATTCCTTTTAAATTTGTGATCCAGCATCACACCGAACCCAGATTCCTGCCTTCTTTTTTAACACTGGAAGGAAGTGGAAAGATGTGGCATAATCCCCAGAAGTTTCTTTGCAGCTCAACACTCTCCACACCTGCAGGGCACCTGGGGCTCTCCAGGCCCTTAAGCTTCACACCTGCCCCAGGTGTGGTAGGGCAGAGAGGCCGGGACTGGCAGCAGAAGAGTCTTGTGGAGAGGGCACTTGCACTGTGGAGGGTGTCCCCAGAGTGCTCTCCTGGGTCTGTTCTTAACAGCCTGTCCTCCCAGCTGTCACAGACTCCTCTCTGTGCCTGAGGCCTGCTCTGGTCTTGCCGTTACCTTGGAAACCCAAGAGACTTCCCGGTTTTCTCTCAGACAACTTCTGACTGGCCCCTCCCCTCCCCCCCTCCTCCGCTGGTCCGCCTACTGTGCCCAGCAGCTGCTCTTCCAGCTCCTGGCCCTTTCCTGGCTCCGCTTTAAGCCCCACCTGTGGTGCCACTTTCTGCATTTCCTGCGTCTGTTTTCCTGAAGAGTGCTCTTGACCTACTTCAGTAGTTCACCTTGTTGTCACCAGTTAACAGCTCTTTACATCAGTCCCCTGCCATTCACATCTGAAGTTTTGATCTTCCGGTCAGAACCATCTCTGAGTTACGAATAGAGATGTCCTAGAGATCCACTTACTGCCAGTGACCCTGAAGGCTGATGCAGCTGGACGGCGAGTTCAAGGTCAGCCTCAGCAAATTAATGAGACCCCGCCTCAAAATACGCAATACAAAGGCCTGTGATGTGATGTAGCTCAGTGGTAGAATTCCCTGGGTTTGATCTCCAGTGCTGAGAGGGAGGGAGAGCGGGAGGGAGAGAGGGAGAGAGAAGCAGCCTTGACTGGGGTGGTAGCTAGGTCCATGAGGGGTCAGTGCAGAACACAGAAACCACTCCCAGGGTTTAAAGCAGAAGTGGGTTTAGCACAGGGTATATTGCGAAATTGCTGGGTGGGCTGTGGTTTAGGAGGCAGCTGGGCCCAGGGACTGTTGTGAAGAAGTGACCTGGCAGCTGTGGCTGGCAGGAGCCTGAGATCGAAGCTGCCACCTTGCTGCCCTCATCTCCACACCCTTGTGTGCAGCAGGAGAGTCAGGGTCATTTTGTCTTCCTGTCTCACACACAGAACCACCACCTCACCCGACTTGGCTGCAAGGGAATCTGCATAACTAATTTTAAGATAAACAGAGTGAAAGCTAAATGCCCTGACCCTATCCAGAACCGGTGGAGAATCAAGAGTCCTGCCTCCAGCAGATCCGTCTTCCAGCAAATCCGGCTGGAGACACCTGTTCTCCACCCACGTGAAGATTACATGGGCTCACATTCCAGGAGGCGTCTCCACTGGACATGCACACAGAGCCCCAGCAAGGGTCAGGCTCACCCCGACCAGCCCACCTCCACCTCGTCCTCTTGTAAGTGGGGTTCAGCCCCCCGTTGGCGGTTTCCTGCTACAGTGGCAGGGCCCTCGTGCAACAAGACCTTGGGACCCAGAGGCAAATAGTTACCATCTGACTCTTACAGAGCTGGGCTGCCCCTGACTCAGAGCATGTGTGGACGAAGAACAAAAGAAGCAAGACTCCTGCATGCCAAGGAGCCCTGCTCAGGGCACTGGCCATGACAAGCACTCCGATAAGTCAGTGATGAAAAGGTCTCCAGCTCTGCACTCAGCATCTGGCCCCATTCTCAGCCACCTTTCCTGGGTCTTCAGGTTGTGAGATGTTTGATGAGTGCAGCTTCTCAGGCTTCTACACGCTTCTGGGTGACTATGGGCATCAGATCAATATGGGCATCAGATCAATATGGGCATCAGATTTCCCATTTTAGGTCCGGAGCCATTTTATCTAGAGGCTCCAGAGTTTCGATTCTGAAGCAAAGCTGCTTAGCTTCCCATAAGAACTGGTGCCTGGGGCTGGGCTGGGGCTCAGCGGTAGAGCGCTGGCCTCGCTGGCGTGAGGCCCTGGGTTGGATCCTCAGCACCACATAAAAATAAATAAATAAAATAAAGATAATGTGTCCACTTAAAACTAAAAAATAAATATTAAAAAAAAAGAACATGTGCCTGCTAAACGATCAACCCTACCCCAGCTTATGACGAAACTCCTAAGCAGCTTATGAAATCCCTCTTACAGACGAAGCTGCTCACTGAGCCGACGCTCTGCTGCTCTCCTTGGAGGGACAGCCTGGTCGGTTTGTTGTGCTACTGACAATGAATCTCTTGTATGAGATGCTGGCGTGTGGCATGGTCTTTGGACTTGGCGTGGAGTCGGCAAGTGTCCTTTCATTTGACATCTGCAGTGAGGTCTTCTCAGGCTGCATGAAGACTTCGTCTTCCACCCAGGTTGCTATGAAATTGCAGCACAAGTATCTCGCCTGGCTGTAACAAATGCCATTGGGAAGAAGCCTTGCTTAGATCCCTGTCTAGATTCCTGGTGTGGATTTCCCCCTTCCCCAGATTTAGGGTTTTATTGGCGGAGAACAATAGTGGGAACTGGGAGGGGATTTTTGCATATGTGAGGTCAGAAGGGCCACCTTGCAGATTTATCGGGGAGGGAGAGCTGAGGTACTGTGAAAGAGCTGCCTTTGAATTCTGATTGTCTGTGAATGAGAAAATCATGAAACTACAAACAAGGAGGGAGAAAAATACATGAAAAATTAAAAAGAAAGGACAAAAAGCCAAGAAAACTTCTTCTGAATCCCCGAAGAGATAAACTCTCAAACCCCATTCACACAATGTATGAAGAAACCGAGAATTAATATACTCATCCTATAAATCTTAAAGATGGGAGAATTTGTGCCCAGGAAATAGAAATGATGTAGCAATCAGAAAGTTTATTAAAGCCACAGTTCACAATCTTCAAAGATGTACAGTAGAGAAAAGGACCTACGAGATAAAAGTCGGATGTCATAAAACAGATAAGAAATCTCAGGAATATCAAATACAGATGAATATAACAGTGAACAAATTTGAGTTCAAAAATATGAAAACTATCATTTTTAAAATAGCTCCAATGGGGGCAGACCTGAAGCCTTCCTATTCCCCCACTATGAAGCATTTGTATTTCCTGCACGTATCTTCCGCATCTCTGCCAAAATGCAATTGATGGTGACTGACTCCCTTGCCCGGATAAACTGTCCCTGTTGTCATTTGGTGGATCTCTGTTTATTTCCACATTGGTTTATCACTTTACAGTATTTTCACACTGAACATAGTCTCTCCAAGGCAGTGACAAGGCTTGTGTTTTCTCTGTCTGCTTCTTTCTCAACTCGACAGACTTGTCTTTCAACTTAACACCAAGGAACCCATTTTCTGTTCTTGTAAAGTTCTGTTTATTAACCTTTCATTTAACATCAAAATTGTGTGTATGCTCTGGTAGCTAAATCTTTAACTCATTCTTGAATTTTTTTTTTCAAAATTACTGTTTATCTCCATAGTTTTTAAAAGTAGTATTTTAAAGATGATAGTTTTCATGGTGGCTGGGTTGTGGCTCAGCGGTAAAGTGCTTGCCTCTCACGTGTGAGGCCCTGGGTTTGATCCTCAGCACCACATAAAAATAAATAAATAAAATAAAGGTATTATATCCATATACAACTAAAAAATATATATTTTTTAAAGTAAATAAACAAAGGGCTGGGGATGTGGCTCAAGCGGTAGCGCGCTCACCTGGCAGGCGTGCAGCCCGGGTTCGATCCTCAGCACCACATACAAAGATGTTGTGTCTGCCGAAAACTAAAAAAAAAAAATAAATATTAAAAAATTCTCGGGCTGGGGATGTGGCTCAAGCAGTAGCGCGTTTGCCTGGCATGCGTGCGGCCCGGGTTCGATCCTCAGCACCACATACAAGCAAGGATGTTGTGCCCGCCGATAACTAAAAAAAAATAAATATTAAAAAATTCTCTCTTTACTCTCTGTCTCTCACTCTCTCTTTAAAAAAAAAATTCTCTCTCTCTCTAAAAAAAAGTAAATAAACAAAATAAAGACACTGCATCTAGGTACAACTAAAAAAATATTTTTAAAAAAATGACAGTTTTTTGGGGCTGGGATTGTGGCTCAGCGGTAGAGCGCTCACCTAGCACGGGCGGGACCCAGGTTCGATCCTCAGCACCACATAAAAAATAAAAACGTTGTGTTGTGTCCATCTACACCTAAAAAACAAATACTTTAGAAAATGGCAGTTTTCCTATTTTTGACCTGGTGCAATTTCGTATGTCACCAGGGCCATCTTGTTTTCACTCACAGGCTTCTTGGGAATGGTTAGACATGACTCACAAGGAATTGTATTCCAACCCCATGACAGGGATGAGGCAAGGGTCATGTGCCATCTGCAAAGCTTGGGAGGGACCTGGCTGAGGCTGGCCTGGCCGGGCTCACAACAGGCATCTCAGCTGGGAAGAAGGAAGCGGAAGGAAGACCAGGGAGCAGCGGGGCTGAGCTTCACAGGTGCCTGTTGAGCTATTTCACGTTATTGCTGACAGGACTCCGGCCGGAGCTTGTGTTCCACAGAGCTGAAGAACGACCCTGGGTCACCACTAAGTTGAGCCGGAGAGCAGGGATTTTATGAAAAAGAAAGTGAAAGAAAGATGCAGAATTCTTGGGCCGGGTGCCTGGGTGAGGCAAGGGCGCAGTTAGTCCTCCAGCACTCCTCCCTTCAGAGGCACCTAAAAAAAAGTTGATAAGGTCCTCTGGACTGGCTTTTGATATTTCAATTGCTCCACCACCTGATTATGGATTATGCAGTCGCTTTTGGCAAGATGGAGATTGACACCCCTTCTGAGAACCAGGAACTGTCTTATAACACGTGAGGCATGTTGGAATGGCTATCCCTGGGCTGGCCTCTGGTCCACCTGCCCTGGCCTTTCCTGCTTTCCACTGCCTGGCCTTTTCTACCTCAGTGTCACTGAGAGATTGAATTGGGTGACTTCGTGAGGCTGATGAAGTGAAATTGCTGCTGAAGAAGTCCACACAGACAGGTGAAGGGCTGCCAGACCCAGCGTGCACATCTAATCCCAGCGACTCAGGAGGCCGAGACCAGAGGAAGCCAAGTTGGAGGTCAACCTGGGCAACTTAGTGAGACCCTGTCTCAAAATTAAAAACGAAATAAAAAGGTCTGGGAATGTAGCTCGTGGTAAAGCACTTACCCTCTGACAGGTAAGGTGTGGGAGCCGGGGTTTCAGCCTGCTCCCACCATTCACCCCCTGCTCTCGGGAAAGCCAGGGTATGATCCTCATCCGGGAGGCCTGAGAGGAGAGTCATTCAATTCAGAGACAAGAAGTCACAGGTCTGTGAAGAAACCCCAGGGCCCACAGGAGGAAAAGCAGGCTGGCTTCAGACTTGTGCTGGGTGGCGGAAGCTGGAAAGCAGGGAACTCGGGGAAGACGCAGCCCAGGAGCCTGTGCAGGTGGAAGCGTGAAGCTGGGCCCCCAGGAGAGCACCCAGCACCCAGCCAGAGCACGGTACCAAGGACAGACTGAGAGCCAACAGCCAATGGAACCGCAGGCTTCGTGGTGGGGAAGAGCAGGCTTTGGAGGGCTGAGCTGTCGTGGAAGCCCAACTCCTTCCAAACTCCTCCTGGTGCTAGGAGAAAGGGAGGGGAGTGAAGTGTTTCCGAGGAGGGTTTAAAATCAAAAAGCAAGAAAATGCCAAGTCCTCCTGAAAGTCGGGACTAGGGGTAAGAAGAAGCGGAAGTTAGAAGCAGTGAGTTCTCAGGAACAGAGGAACAAGCCCTTACAGTAAACGTGAAGGCCACAGCTCGCTGCTCACCGCACTGCCCCGTCTTTCTGAGGCTGGGTGTGGCTCAGGCTAGAGCACTTGCCCAGCACTCATAGGGCCCTGAGTCCCAGCCCCAGCAAGGAGAGGGACATATATTTCCGTGAGATATGTTTTTCAGTCTTTGAAATCTATGTAAAGAAAACATTTTTTTTTGTCCCTATGTGGTACATTTTTCTACTGAGATATTTAAGGGGTTGTATGTTAATCATGCAAACTCTGGAAAAGAGGTGACTCCCCCAATTTCTCATTTTCTTTTCTTTATTTTTTCCAATACTGGGGATTGAACCCAGGTATACTCTACCACTGAGCTATATCCCAGTCTTTTTCTTTTTTCTTTTCTTTGAGACAGGGTCTTACTTAGTTGCTGAAGCTGGCCTTGGACTTTCTATATCCCTGCCTCAGTCATTGGGATCACACGCATGCACCAGTGGGCCTGGCTCATTTCTTATTTTCAATGATTTAGCTATAGCTTTTGAAATTCAGAATCATTTATTTTTTGTCTTCTATGTATTTTCTGCTTTTGATTATTATCCTTTCTTTTTCCTAAACTCTAGCTAAAAAACAAAACAAAACAAAACCTTTGCTAGTGTGTCAGACACCCTTTTGCCCATATTGGATCCTCCCAGCCTCAGGGAGCCCTGTGGCCTCTGCCTCACCCCTGCTCAGGCTTCCAGGGGAGAACTCTGATTGCATGGTTCATCCTCTCCCTTTTCCTGGATGGACTGGGTTGGGAAATGACCAGTGTTAGGAGACCCATCCTGTGGCCTGGGCCTCTTCCTTCCTCACTCTTTCCTCCCCTAGGCATTTCTAGGGTTCCTGATACCGCCATGCACAGGTGTCTCTGCCTGCTTCACATTTTTAGGAACCCAGGCTTAATCAAACTCTTTACCAGTCATTAACTATCAGAGCGTTAAAAGCAATATGAATGGTTCTTCTCTAAATGTGGTTTTAGTTATAGGTGGTAGTTTTTGATACGGATCGTTTTTATTGTCATTAATTAATTAAAGACATTTTTTGTAGTTGTACACAGACAGTAAGCCTGCATTTTATTTGTTTATTTTTATGTGGTGCAAAGGATGGAACCCAGTGCCTCACACATGCTAGTAAGGGCTCTGCCACTGAGCCACAGCCCCAGGCCCTTGTCATTAATTTAACGATAGCTGAGCTATTGGAAGCGGAAGCGCTGTGAACAGTTGTGCTCAGGTTTCTGTGTGGACGCAGGTTTCCACTTCTCTCTGGTAAGTGCCAGGGGAATTGAGGCCGGAGGTGTGGGAGTGCGTTTGCACTCTCTTTCCACTCCCCACGGCGCAGATTCAGCCCCTTGAGGATAAAGCTAGTCAATTCATGTTTGGTATATAGCAGAAAATGCCAGCCAGTGAGGGAAGGCACAGTGGGTGTGGCAGATTAACTCCAGGCCTGCCTTGAGCATGTGTTTCACAGAGAATGAGTTTAATGAAGTTTTATAACAGCCACTTACACGTCTGCAACCGTGGAGACCCGCGAACCCTCCTGCGGGGCTCCACGCTGAGTACCACGGCGGCGCCTGGGGTCGCTCCCAGGGAAGTAGGCGGTGCTCATCGTCGTAGGGGACGCCGATGTTACATTTGCCCAAGAAGAGATTTTGGGTTTTTTTTTGTTTGTTTGTTTTTTGGTGGTTTATTTTGTTTTTATTCTCCGCATATTTTGAAGCAAAAATGCATGGGACATGTGGTATTTTTTCCTCCAGCAACTTTACCAGCCAGTATCCTTGGAAACATCCTCCTCCTCAGATGTTTTCCTAAGTAAAACACAGTCGATTTTCTCAATGGTTACTTCTCCGCTGACTTTTTTATTTTTTAGATTTTGACGGTGATGTTAACAGTCAAGTGATTCCTGTTGGAAGTCCCCAGCCTAGGGGCTGGTGCACAGTTCCTTTGGCTCCCGGTGCCTAGCTGAGAAGAAGCCCCTCGGGGCTGAGCCAGTCTGTGATGGACCCCAAGGCCTTGGCAGCGGCCAGGACCCTCCTGCGCACCTGGGCTTTCTCTGCGGGCTCTCGGGAGGGCGGATCCCGAGCCTGGGAACTCTGTGCATTTCTCTTTGGTTGGAGGAACTTGGGCCCCTCTTGGAGGGAACTGCAGTTGTCCAACACAGCGATTGGCCTGGTCACCTCGCTGTTGAGACTGTACGTGGGCCTTCAGAAAATCCATGTCCAGCCAGAGAATAAGGACAGTTTGGGGATGGTATGATCATATTCATCATTTTAACCTTCTCAAGGGCACAGTGGGTGGCATAGAATAATTCACTGTGCCATTCATTTCTCACCACTCCCTCCCCAAACCTCTGATCATCTCTAACATAAACTCTGCACCCACAAATAATGCCTCCCCTTGTCCCCTCCCTTCAGCCCAGGCGATCTCCTCTGCCCCCACTATGGACTCACCTGTCCCAGGAGCCTCTTTTGAGGACTCATTTAGCATATGTTCTCTTGTGCCTGGGGTTTCTCACTCAGCAGGGCGCTCTGGAGGTCCGAGGGAGTCAGGCAGGTATGAGACCGCCTTCCTTTTGGGGATGCCTCTTGTGTGTGTACCAGTTTGTCTGGCCTAGGAGACACGTGGACTGTCTCCTCCTCCCGCACAGTGCTGTGGGTATGTGTTCCAGGTGCTGTTCAGGTCTCTGCTTTTGCTTCTCTCACACAGACCACCTACAGACAAACTGCAGGGTCAGGTCTGCATGCATTTTGTGTCTGGCTTTTTGAGGAACCACCCAACTATTTTCCACAGCAGCTGAACCATTTTGCATTCCCACCAGCAATGTACCAGAGTTCTATTTCTTGACAAAACTTTTATTTTCCATCTTCTTTAACATCCACTCCCAAGTGGATGTGAAGTTGTTCTTCATTATGGTTTTTTTTTTAGTATTGGGGATTGAACTCAGGGGCACTTAACCAGTAAACCACATCCTCAGCCCTATTTTGTATTTTATTTAGAGGCAGGGTCTCACTGAGTTGCTTAGTGCTTCGCTTTTGGCTGGATTTGAACAAGCTCCCCCTGTCTCAGCCTCCTGAGCCGCTGGGATTCAGGCGGGTGCCATCGCTCCCAGCTTTGATTTGATTTTGATCTGCATTTCACTAATGACTAATGATGCTGAGCTCTTTCCTTTGCAAGCTGGACATCTGCAGGTCTTCTCTGAAGAAATGTCTACTCAAGTCCTTTACCCATTTAAATTTTTTTTCTTCATTTGTAAGAGTTCTTTGTGTAGTCTGGATATTAGACCCTTATCAGAGACATGGCTTGAAGAAATCTCCCATTCTATAGGTCATATCTTCATGATTTCTTTTGATGCACAAGAGTCTTAAATTTTATTGAGGCATAAGTGACTTTTTTTTTTACTTTATTCATGTCACATCTAAAACAAATTGCCAAATTCCAGCTCATGATGACTGAACCCTCTGTTTTAAGAGTTTTAAAGTTTAGCTCTGATGTGTAGGTTGCTTGTTGTGTCTTACGACTAAACACTTAGGGTCACTCCAGGTAAACTGGGCTACACGAAATAATCTCACAGAGACAGAGAAATGCCTTTTTCCTTGGGTTTTATGAGGCTCGTCTCACCTTAGGGGTCCATGGAAAGAGAGAGAGGAGCACATGCTGAACCTTTTTATTGGGGAGAATCCATTCAAATGAGGCAAGGGGTCAGGTTTCAGGGGGTTGAGTCTAGCTAGCTTCGTGATGTCTGCCGTCAGCCGACTGACTGACATCTAGGAAGGCCACACTGAGCTGTGTGGGGGTCATAGGCAGAGCAAGCAAAAATCCAGGGCGAGGCCCGCCAAAACAGAGGGGCAATGTTGGTTCAATTCACTCTGTGGGCTCAGTGCTGGTATTCACACACACACAGCCCAAGGCTGGATTGCCACATCTCCATATTCTCATCGCTCAAGGCTAAGGGGCACTCGGTTCCTACGTGGCAGCTCCCGACAGTTGCTGATCCATTTTGAGTTAAATTTTGTGTGTAGTGTGAGGTAGGGGTCCAGCCTCATTCTTTAGACCTGTGGATATCCAGTTGTCCCATCTACTGAACAGGCTATTCTTTTACTATTGGACAGCCTTTGCACCCTTGTCAAAAGTCAATTGGCCATGGTTTCATGAGTTTGTTTCCATTTCTTTCTTTTTTTTTTTTAACTCAAAGGCAAAAAAATTTATTCTCTGATATATAAAACAAACAAACAAAAAATCTTTAATATATAGTGACATAGTTTTGTTGCTTTTCTTTTAAGAAACAAATTGCAGAAGTATAGATCCGGGTAGAAAAATACACTCTCACAGCTCCTTCAAGCAGCCTGTGACCCCTGCAGTTACCAGCAACAGGCACAAAGATTACACACTGAGTAAGCCTTGTTCTCTTTAAAACATGGATTCACATTTGTGTAACAATTTAATACATGGTTAGAAATACAACTTCCCTTCTTGGTAGTGGGCCCAGTTATTCCACGGACACTAATACCAGCAGAGACCCAGTGAAAACCTCATCTTGGTGATCCTCCTGGGCATTCCCGTGGCTCCACGGCTTGTCTCACTGGCCAGCACCTCCCCTGTGGCAGCTCCATGCGTCCTGGGGGCTGGATCCCGGCCCAGTGGTGTCTCACTCTGTCCTATACTCTGGAGATGTGCTGTGGCCCCTTGTACAAAATGAGAAACTCAGACGCAGGGAGGAAGCTACTCGGAAAAGGCTACTCTGCCCAAGAAATAGTTTCAAAGGGAAAAGAAGTTTCTTTTCACTTAATTAATGCAGCTGGGCTGCACCAAATCCCTCTGACCTCAACAGATCAAGACAGTTCTGCTGATGGCCAGCAGGTGGTGCTGGATCATGCAGAAAGCAGCAGTGGAATTCAGGCTTAGAAAACCTGGAAAATACTCTTTGTTTGCAGGAGACTTATTTGGCCAAAGTTTGTTCTCAAAGCATAAATGTAATGTTTTCTCCCTGACATTGGATTTAAGCTGAAGACATACTTCATATAAAATTTAATTGACTCAAACATGAATAAACTTCTAAAAGTTTAAAGGAAAATGACAATGAATTTAACATTTGTTAAAACCATTATGTTCATATGACTCAAAAGCAGGAGAACCCCTGCCTCTGACCATGACGTTAGGAATGGAGGTCAGTATGTGTTCATCAACTGACAGGAAGAGCTGGCTGCTGTGGGGGCAGAGATAACTCTGTCCGGGTGCCTGAGGCCCGTTGTCCACCACCTCTGCAGGAAACACTCGAAAACCTCCCCGAAGGACAAGTTGGGAGCACGCAGCTCGCAGTCACCTCTGGCAGTGCCTGCCTCACCTTCACTCTGCTTCCTGAGACGGTGGTGCCTGTTGCTGTAGGGACCCACATGCCCGTGGGGGTCTGGCCTGGTGTGAATGCTGCTGCTGGACCTGGCACAGGCCTGGCCCCTCGGTCCTCTTGGGGAAGTCTTGTGCAGGTCAGCAGAAACCGCGCAGCATAAAGGGCATCTTCATGTGAGCTGAGTTAAAAAACATGAACTTCAAAAGCTTAATTAAAAAAAAATGAAGTACTTTTGAAATTTAAAAACTAATTATTTCTGTATTCAGATCTTTCAGAGGGCTGGAACCTGCATGGGGGCCTGGCCTGGGGTGTGCATGTGTCTGTTAAGTTGTGGGGCAAAATTCTATAAAATAGTGCTGAGCTGACACAGAGAAGAGGGCTACGCCTGTGACCAAGGAGGAAGGGACACAAGCTGTCCTCGTTTTAAGTTGGCATACATTTTTAGCATATTCCTGCTAGGAATTTCACGTCTGAAATCACAGTGCCTCCCAGGGCCACCGGCTCCCACAACCCCTGCATGGGACAGGCAGCACTTGCCTCACCCAGCCTCTGGGCCTATAGCGTGATGGCTGGCTCGTGCTCCTCCACCCCGCCTTGCGGCAGGACCAGGCTGCCTGAAGGTGTGCCCTGCATCTTGGAGACACTCTGAGGCTCTAAGGTGCCCTCAGTGACGATGTCAGCTTCCTCGTCGCTCTCCATCTCATCGGGGTGGAAGTTCTGCAGCACGTGGGCCACTGGCAGGCTGTGGTGGCTGGCAGTGCTGTCCGTGGACTGGCCAGAGCTGCCAGACGTGCGGCTGCTGCGGACGACATTGTTCCTCTGATTGGCGGGCTTGACAGTGACGATGAGGTTGTGGCTGTTGGCAATCATCATGTCTGTGACCCGGTCCAGCGTCTTCCCCGCCACCTCAATCCCGTTTACCTGCAGGACTTCGTCATTCGCTGCCAGCAGTCCCGTGCTCTCTGCCAGGCCCCCAGGGACCATGCGGGAAGTGAAGATGCCTGGAACCTTCTCCAGCCCATGGGGGTGACCCGTACGCTGGCGCCGTCTCGGATGTAGAAGCCCAGAGGCCTTTCGCAGCCAGGTCTGGACAGCCTCACGCGGCGGTGCCTCTGGGGAGGAAGTCCACGTCGATGATGGAGGACCCGGGCTGAAAGTCACGGGGCAGGCTGAGGTCGAGGTGGGCACGACGGCGGAGGCCCTCCTCCCCCAGGGTCACCAGCGCCTTCTTCTTCCTGGAGAGAGTGCCAGCCCCAAAGCTGTGGTGGTCTGCCTCTTCTCGCTTCTGGACGAAGACCCTGAGCAGGGGGTTGGCGCTGGAGGCGGCCTGGCAGAAGTTGTCATCGTCGTCGATGGGGAGCAGGGCGCCAGGCGCCTCTGCACGGCCGATGGTCACCTCGGTGCTGGAGAGGTGCTGGGTGTGCACCACCAGCTGGAGAAGTCTTCAGACTTGCCAGGCTTGTGGCGCTTCCAGGAGAATCTCCGGAATTCAGCCCCAGACTTGCTCTTGGCCTCCACCGCGCTGCAGTCCTAGAGGCGCGGGGGCCGAGACTTGCGAAAACTCCGGGTCATGGTTTCGGCCCGATCAGTCTCGGTTCGCCCTCAAAGCTCGGGGGCCGCAGAAAGACTCTTGGGGGCCACGCCCCCCGCCGTCGGCCCGCGCTCGCTGGGGCGACGGGTTGCCTGGTGTGCCGCGGCCGGAGCGCCATTTATTTCTTGATTATATGTGCATGTGTCTCTCCTTATGCTAGCGCTTATCGGTGTTTTTTCCCCAGGGCTGGGGATCAAATCATGCTAGGTGAGTGCTCTACCAGTAAGCTGTATCCCCAGCTCCACCATACTGTATTTTTTATATTGCAATAGTGGGTGTTATGGTTTGGTGTGAGGTGTCCCCCAAAAGCTCATGTGTGGGACAATACAAGAAAGCTTAAGGTGAAATGATGGGTTATGAGAGGTAGGATGTGCTGGAGGAGGTGGGTCACTGGAGCATGCCTTTGGGGTATACATATATATTTTTCTTGGTGAGAGAAGACTGTCTCTCTTTCTCTGCTTCCTGGTGTGATACCCTGAGCTGCTTTCCTCTGTCATACCTTTCTACTTTGGGCTATGAGGAATGCAGCTGGCTGTCAGTGGACTAAGACCTCTGAAACGATGAGCCCCCAAATAAACTTTTCCTCCTTAAAATTGTTCTTGCCAGGTCTTTTGGTCACAACATCAAAAAAGCTGACTAAAATATTGGGGACTGAACCCAGGGCACTCTACCATTGAACTACATCCCTAGTCATTGCAGGACTTTTCTGTTGTCTATCATCTTTGCTAGTTCCTTGTTATTGTGTCATTATTCCTCGTGTGTCTGCAACCTGGATATGCCGGGTTTCTGTTCTCACAACTAAGAGGCTCAGGGGTCACTCCAGTTAAACTGGGCTAACTGGGCTGCACAAAATAACCTCACAAGAGCCACAAATACCTTTTTCTTTGGTGTCACTGTGACAGCTCCTCTGACCTTAAGGGTCCGCAGAAAGAGAGACAGCGAAAGCAGACTCTGACCCCTTTTATTGAGGAGAAGTTATTTAAATGAGGCAAGGTCAGGTTTCAGGGGGCTGAGTCTATCTTCATGATGTCCACTGTCAGCAGGTTGACTGACACCTGGGTAGGCCACACCCAAGGGCACAGTAAGAGGAGGGGACACACACAAGGCACTTCCATGGAGGATTCTATCCTAAACAGGGCAAGGGGTTAGATTACAAGGGAACAGGTGAGCATAGCTTCACCCGTAGGGCTGTAGCAAGACACACCCATGCACGAGACACTGACCCTCGCACCCAAGAAGGGTGCCACATTTCTGTGACTGAGAGCCTCAGCACCGAGCCAGGGAGTGTAACTCAGTCACGTGTAAGGTTGGCCTCCCACATGGATATTTATTTATTTATTATATTTTTTTTAAAGAGAGAGAGTTTTTTTTTGATATTTATTTTTTAGTTATCGGTGGACACAACATCTTTGTTTGTATGTGGTGCTGAGGATCGAACCCGGGCCGCACGCATGCCAGGCGAGCGCGCTACTGCTTGAGCCACATCCCCAGCCCCCCACATGGATATTTAGTGTGAACATTATTTGTAGAAATTATTTGAGGTCTAGAATGGTGGGGTTTTTTTTTGGGGGGAGGGGGTTTAACCCAGGGATGGTTAACCACTGAGCCACATCCTCAGCCCTTTTTATTTTTTGAGACAGGGTCTTACTAAGTAGCTGAGGCTGGCCTCAAACTTGTTATCCTCCTGCCTCTGTCTCTGGAGTCACTGGGATCACAGGCATGGCCACCATGCCTGAGGATGGTAACTTTCTTAAGGATTTCAGTTGGGGGGCTGGGGATGTGGCTCAAGTGGTAGCGCGCTTGCCTGGCATGCGTGCGGCCCGGGTTGGATCCTCAGCACCACATACAAAAAAGATGTTGTGTCCGCCAAATACTAAAAGATAAATATTAAAATTCTCTCTCTAAAAAAAAAAAAAAAAAAAAGGATTTCAGTTGGAAGACTGATAGGAACAGTTTGAACCACTCTGATCCAAGTTCAAAGCTGAAGTCCCTGGATCCTCTGTCATACAGACCTCGGCCTCAGACCCATGTGGGGGCTGATTTGTGTTTCACTCACTCTTACCCAGAGGGCATGGTCGTTTAGGGCTTCAACTCCAAGAAGAGGATGGCTGGCCAGACCCCCAGGTATGTGGGCTCCGGCCTTGGTCTGTAGGAATTATGTGTTTGGGATTGGGGTCTACAGACTTCATGATTGTGACAAGCTTGGTGACTAAGAAGTTTCTGTGCAAAGACACAGAATGCCTGGCTGCTAGGTCGTACCTGGTGACTGGGAAACTCCTGTGCAAAAGCACCGGCCGCCTGGCTGCTGGTCAGATCTTCCATTGCAACCCTTTATGGTATGTGTGGTATTTATGCTGTCACAGCACACATTGGCCAATTGTGTGTGTTTCATGATTTGTGTAGGTGCTTTGAGGTTCTGTTATATTCCCAGCTGTGCCACATTTTCTCTCTGGGAAGCCAAGAGGACCAAACAGTCACTCTACCCACATGAAGTCTCTACATTCAAAGTTTTGCCCTCGGTCTGTTTTTGGCAAAGGATGATGCTTCCTTTCCAAAGGGAAAGAGCAGGTCCTAATCACCTGTGTCTGCAGCACCTGCTATGGTCCTCACACCTTGTGGGTTGGTTGGGGTGATCCCTGTGCTTGTTCCTCCCTACCATGTTGTCCTCCATCACTTGCTCTGATAGTGGCCTGGGGCTCTGACTGACAAGTCTTTAGAAGCTAGGTGGAGCTGACTGAAGGGGCACTGTATGGCCCATAGGGAGGTTTGGGGGTGTCATCTCCACCCTCTGAAAGTCTTGGACCCCACCTAAACCAAGATTCAGAGCCTGGGGCTAGGACAGAGGATCAGGGAAGAAAATCCTCCCTAGCTTGAAGTCCACCTTAAGGCACAGGGCCCACCCCACCCTCTCACTGTCATCTAATAGTCCTGGGGGAACTCGAAGAGGTGGGGGGCAGGCCAGGAGAGACACTTGAGGCTCAGCACAACCCAGGCTGGGTGCCAGGGACACTCTTGGCATCTCCTTGCTGCCAGACTCAGGCAGAAGTCGCTGGGTCCACTATGTCCCCAGAAGAAGGAAAAAGCCACACTGGGGGGTATGCCACTGTCCCAGGGACTTCAGACTGTTTCACACCTGGGCTCCAATGGGCACCTGTCTCAAGACTCATTCCTGAGGTGGGTTTAAGTGAGAAGCAGATGGAGAAGGGCTCCTCCCTAGGGAACCAAGATTGTGTTCCATGTCTGCATACCAGCGTGTGAGGCCTAAGCCTGGATGAGGAAGCAGAGAGGAGTTGGGGTCTTGAGGTGAGATTTCAGACCAGACATGAAAGGTTGGGGACTGAGAGGACACTCAGATGTGGGGCTGGCAGAGGCCCAGGGCCAGAAGGGCTTCTGAAAGATCTGGGTGGTGGCCGATTGATGTAACTTGAGCAGGGCAGGCAGGCTCACGGCTCTCTTGGGACCTGGAACCACATCTGAGCAGTCTGGAGGAGTAAAGCGGGGCTCAGGAGGTCCTAGATCTGGGTGGGTGGGAATAAGCCTGGCTGCAAAGAGAGAAACATCATTTTTGGATTTTCATTTTTTTTTTCTTGACTTCAAAACTCTACCCCATCTCTCTCTGGTGACCTCAGGGCAAGGAAAGTCCAGGGGCTGCTGAAGAAGGTAGTATGGAAGCCTCCGTCCTAACACCCAGATACAAACCTATACTCACACTGATATGATAGTCTTACTGTGGGACCCATGTCCCAGGGTCCCCTCCCTAGTCTGAGACTAGGAAGTCTGTCCCCCCAACTCCTCCCTGTTGTCACAGTGGAATCGGCCTCTCCAGTTTCTGGTAACTTCATCAGGGTTGCATCATGTTACTAAGGCCAGAGATAACATCTCCCCGCGGGTTACCTTCCCTGCCAGGCCCCTGCAGCTGGACCCAGGCTCAGAGGAGGGACCAGGGTGTGGGATGAACTGGGGGTGTGAGGATCTGTCAGGCAGAAGCAGGTTGGCTGGGCTGCTAGCATAGTGCCTGAGAACACTGCCACTTGATCCTGGGATGCCAAGAAAAGGAGAAGGGGGCAGGAGCTGGTAGGCAGCCTGGCAAGGCTGTTGAAGGTCTCCTGATATCTCCAACTGGACCTACTGACAAACCTCCAGGCAGGAAGAGACTCCCAAGGTACTAGAGAATAGGTCCACCTTAACAGGGCAGCCCTGGGCGGGGCTCTCAGGATGCCACTGGCCCAGAGGGCAGCCCAGGACCGTGAGCAGGGCACGCACAGCAGCCAACCAGCACTGGATTCCTCATACCCTGTCTGCACCCAGTACCATGATCCAGGGTGCCCAGGCTGGTGGGCCCCTCTGGGGCTGGGATGGGGACGGTGATGATGACTGGGACGGTGCTGCGCTTGGTCTGCTGGCTCTGGCTGTGGTGGCTGCCACAGCACTGGCTTTGCATTGGTTTCGCTCAGGACAGGATCAGGAAGTGGCAGGACCGAAGTCCACAGTCGGGGGGACCCAGTCTACTCAAGAAGGCAGGTTGGTTCTGCATCCAGAGTCCAAGGTCAGTGGTGGCCGCAAGGGAGACAGAGAAAGGCAGAAGAAGCCTCACCCTCCAAGACCCAGTCAGGGGAGCCTTGCTATGTCTGCGGCCCAGGACCAGGAACCCCTCGTTGGCAGAGTTTTGGCTGTCACAGCTGGACCTCCACTCAGTACTCTTGGAAATGCCACCAGTGGAGGGACCTTGGGAGAGCGGTGTGGTGACACCACCCCAGGAGCCCAGCGAAGTGAAGGAAGGGAGCCCCCCAGGCCAGACACTGCTATCCTGGGTAGGAGCAAAGCAGGGGCGACACCTGCTCCCCTCCTGATCCACTTCACCCTTCGGAGTTCTGGTGGCGAAGCTGAACTGCAGGCGGGGGCAGGTGGTGCCGGTGCTAAGGGGCCAGCTCGGCCAGCCCCTGTCCACAGAGAGCAACAGGACACCAACCGCTGGTACCTGCCTGGCTCTCTGGGGACCGTCCGCCGCAGCCGGCGACGTCAGGCCGACGCTGTCTCGGGAGACCGAACCTGCCAGCCCCCAAAGCCCGACCCCCTGCGCCTGGGCGCTGCGGTGAGTGTGTGGGACGCTGTAGACGCTGCGTCCGCCGCTGCGATGGACGCCGGCTCCCGCAGCCCGGGCCCAGGCTCCCGGTGGTCGGCCTCCGCCAAGGGTCCTGCCCAGCAGGCACTGCCCCAGGCCCAACCCGCGCTCACGGCTCCCGGGACCAACCGCCCGGAGCGCGGGCGCGAGAAGTGCAGCCCCCAGGCGGCCCCAGCCCAGCCCCTGGGCTCCCAGGGCGAGGCTGGCAAGGTCCCCGAGACCGGCGCCCTCGCCCCCCGGGAGGCTGCGGGCGTCCCGGCCCCGACGGAGGGCCGGCCCTGGGTGAGGAAAGCGGTCAGCCCCACCGGTGACTTCAGCCGCGCCCTGGACTCGGCGGGCGAGTGGCCGGAGGGGCCGCCGTGGGGCTTCTCGCCTGAGGAGGTGCAGGGGGAGTCCTGCGGCGCGCGTCCGGCCGGGGCTGCGGGCCCAGCAGACGGCGGCCCCCGCCTCGACTCCGGGCTGGGCAGAGCGGGAGAAGGGAGGGAGTCCCAGCCTCGTCAGGGCAGGCAGCGGGCGGCTGGTGGCCTGGTGGCTGACCTGGAGCCCCAGCAGACCCCGCCCCGAGGAAGGCCAACTGTAGAGGGCCACAGTGGCGTCCCCTCCACTGGTCGTCCAGCCACGCCCCCGCCTCGGGGCGGGGATGCGGGTCGCCCTTCCCCGAAGGCAAATGGGTCGGGCGTGGGCCTCCTCTCTGCAGCCCCCAGCCCCTCTCCTGCAAACTCTCTGCCCCACGGAGTCAGCCAGGATCCTTCTGAGGGTGAAAATGTCAGCGCGGCGCCGGCCTCCTCATCAGACCAAGTTTCCACTTCAGCTCCAACAGTAACCCTAGCCCCTTCTCCACCCAGAGCCCCATTCCCAGTGACAAACCCATCACCAGCCGCAGCCGCAGCCTCAGCTCCGCCCACAGCCTTAGCCCCTGCCTCAACCCCATGCCCATCACCAACCTTACTCCCAGCCCCTGCCTTAGCTGGTGGGTCAAGCCCTGCGGCTGGAGAGTCCAAAGTGGGTCTCTCCAGGAGCTACCACGAAGGGCAGATTACAAGTAGCTGGGGAAACCTTATTGCCATGGTTCTTAGAAGCCACCCCTTTCCCAGGCAAGAGAAGCCCAAAGGATGCGCCCTAAGGGCAGTCCCTGTGAGCCCTGCAGGTCCCAGCTCTTTCACCCATTCTGAACACAGACCAGGGGCTTCCCAATCTGAAGGGGAAATCCCCAACCTCCAGAATAGGCACCCATCTTCTTTGGGGATTGTCACACAGGCGGGAGGACTGGCCAAGACTCCATGTCAGGCGCAGCCAGTGGGCTTTGAAACCAATGGGAAGCCCACCCCTGGCCCACCTCTAGGCCCCAAAGAAAACAGAACCAAGGAGAAAAGTCTAGACTCACTGCCCTCAGCTGAAGTGCCTGGGGGACACACACAGCGCTCTGTGCAGATGCAGTCTGGCTCTGCACCACCCTCTGCTACGAGGTGGGATTCTCAGCATATCCCCAGACCACGGAAACACAGCATGTGTGAAATAGCCCTGAGCTCTGAGCATCTGGTCAGCCAGGTGGCCCCAGAGCAGCACCAGGGTCAAGTGCTCAGGGAGGAGGCCAGCTCTGCAGGCAGCAGGGGAGTCCTCACAGAGAAGCAGAAAGAGGCCCAAAAACTCATGGTTTTTCTGCAGAGGCCTGGGAGTTGGGGGATGGTCAAGGGATCCCAGAAGCCCCACTCGTGGGCCTTGGAGGCTGCCACAGCTGTTCAACGTCCCCAGCGGCTAGACCTGGGCAGCTGCCTGGAGGTGCTGGCCTTTGCCCAGCAGCATGGGGAGCCTGGCCTGGCCCAGGAGACCTATGCCTTGATGAGCAGCAACCTGCTGCACGTGCTGGGCGACCCGCACCTCTACCGGCAGCTGAGTGGGGCTGATCGGGAGCGCATCCTTGGCCTGCGGACGGGCCAGGGCCAGGCCAGGCTGGGGGTCCTTGTACTGCCCAGACTCTACCCGGTGTGCCGTTCCGGGTTCAAGAAGAGCTCTCGTGCTGAGGAATCTCCTGAAGCTCAGACTGCACCTCTGCCTCATCGAACATTCCTCCATGTGTTCAACCCTCAAGAGAACATTTGGCGGCCCCTGACCCAGGTGCCGGAGGAAGCCCCCCTCCGGGGCTGTGGTCTCTGCACCATGCACAACTACCTGTTCCTTGCAGGCGGCATCCGTGGCTCTGGTGCCAAGGCTGTCTGCTCCAAAGAGGTCTTTTGCTACAACCCTCTGACCAACATCTGGAGCCAGGTTCGGCCCATGCAGCAAGCCAGAGCCCAGCTCAAGCTGGTGGCCCTGGACGGGCTGCTGTATGCTATTGGAGGCGAGTGCCTGTACAGCATGGAGCGCTACGACCCACGCACAGATGCCTGGACCTTACGTGCTCCCCTCCCTGCAGGCACCTTCCCTGTGGCCCATGAGGCTGTGGCCTGCCGTGGGGACATCTATGTCACAGGAGGTCACCTCTTCTACCGCCTGCTTAGATACAGTCCTGTGAAGGACTCATGGGATGAGTGCCCCTACAGTGCCAGCCACCGGCGCTCCAGTGACATGGTGGCACTAGGGGGCTTCCTGTATCGCTTCGACCTGCTGCGGGGTGTGGGCGCTGCAGTGATGCGCTACAACACGGTGACGGGTTCCTGGAGCCGTGCTGCCTCCCTGCCACTGCCTGAGGCCATCCCACTCCGTTGTACTGTGTTGGGCAACACCATTTACTGTCTCAACCACCAGGTCACAGCCACCTTTGCAGTCTCTGAGGGGACTGCGCAGTTTCAGGCCAAGGAGCTGCAGCCCTTTCCCCTGGGGAATAAGGGGATCCTCTGTCCATTCATCCTGACTCTGCCCACTGCGGCCCGGCTGCAGACCTCACTCTGAGTGCCAGTGGAGAACTGTACTTCAGGGACACCTTTCATCTGGGGTAGTCTGAGGGGGTGTGGGGCGTGGAGGTGGGGTTGGGGTCAGAACCTTCTGCTCCAGTTTCTGGGACACTTTTCCTTCTATGTTTGTCTCCTGCTGTAAAGGCTGTCACTTATTCTGGAGTGAGAGCCCTTCCACCTCCCTTCTTACCCTCCCCACACCATGCTGGTACCTGCCCCAGGTCCTTACCTGCTTTGGATGCCTCAGCTTGCTCCCAGGCTCCCATCTTCCTGGGAAACTCCTGGGCCCAGAGCTAAGGAAGGAGAGGATGAAAGCTTATTTGTGCTCCCTGTATTCTGTCAGGTGGAAGTGGAGGCAAAGAGGTCCCCAGGAGATGCCCTTGCCTCTGGAACTTCTGCCTTGGAGGAGCCTTCTGACTCTTTCCTCCTGAGTCTGATTGGGGGTGGAGCCCTGCACACGGCCCTGCCTAGACCTGACAGACTGCTTGGCTCCTCTGCAACTTGCAGGTCTCTCTGCCCTGCCAGGCTCCCATCCCCTTCCCCCAGATTTCCCTCTAAATGAACCCCTTTTTAGTTATGTGGACTCAAAACAATGCATTTAACCTCCCATCTTTACCTTTTCTGTAAAAGCGGCATAATGGACACCTGCCTCTCAGGAGAGCCGTGAGAATGTGATCATCAGTGGGCTACCTGGCACAGGACCTGGGGTACACAGCATGAGAAATGAATGTTTTCTCTCCCTACCCACTTCAAAATCCACATTAGGCAGGTAAATAAATTCGATTGAGTGCTGCTGCCTATCCCAGCACTGACTTGGCTTGCCCCTGTCTGGCTCTTTTTTCTTATGCTCAACACAACTGCACCAAATACATGTCCCACCCATTGAAAGCATCTGCATCCTACCCTTGTCTTGCTGAGTTCACAAAATATGGCAGACAGCTGAGTGGGTCACAGCACAGGACAGAAAGGGTCCTCAGGTTGTGCTTAAAAATAAGTTTATTGAAAAACAAGTGCTGTACACACAGCTATGTATCTGGGTCACTGGCCCGTCTCTGTGGCTCCAGTGCATAATGGGTGGCAGCGTGGATGGGCAGCGGGGCCTACTGCTTGCGCTTGGTCTCACTGAGCAGCTCCTGCCAGTTCTTCTCCATCTCCTCCTTGCAGTTGAGGAAGGCGTCTTCTAGCCGGCGCATGGACTCCGCCAGAGTGGGGTTGGTACGCATTACCACCATGTCATAGGCCATCCAGGTCGCCTGCACTGCAACAACCAGACAGGCCCAGTCAGGCCACAGGTGGCGCTGCAGCTCTGGGGCACCTCACTTGTGCTGCCAGGGAGCGGGACCCTGCTGGGACCCCCCATGCTCCAAGGAGAGCAAGTTGTTAGCTGTAAGCCACCACAGGGCTCATAAAACCCCCTATGAAAACTCCCTGCAAACAGCAATCATGATGCTCCCTAATTTCCAGTTTTAACTTCTGGATCCATCAGCCCATGACAGTAAAAGCTGGAGGCCAGTCTGATGTGAACCGGGAGAAAATGGAGCAAACCCCAAGTCCTTGCTGACACACAGTTCACAGCTGGTGGCTTCAGGGTGACCTCCACAGGAGTCTACCTGGTTCACATGCTCAGGCAGGCCAACCATTCCCAGTCCTACAAGTCCTCACTCTCATGTTTCTCCATGCTCCGTGGCCTGGGATACCTGTCCACCTGCAGCTGTACAACTCTGTGTTTTCATTAAGGCTCAGGCCAGGGCTTCTCCTGGGGAGGTTCTGCTGCCTCCCCGATGAGACGCTTTCAATGTCCACACTGATCTTTCCCTCTGAGAGCAGCTTGAGGGCAGAGTGCCCTGGGTCTCCAGGTGAACATATGCTTCTTGTGCAGACTCTGTGGAAGTATGCAAAACCCCCTCTTTTCACCAGGCGCCATCACTGTGGCTCTACATTCTAGAACTTCACAGAACAAAGGTCACCCTTTCTGTGTGACAGCGCAGCACAGTGGATCTCTCTCCTTAACACTCCTCTTTGTCAAGCTAAAAAATACTGGTACTCTGGGAAGCAATGTCTTCAAGGAAATTAACCAAAGATGATACAAGAAGCATGATTAGTGATAAAAGCACAAGTGTATCTCACACAAGCAAGGTCAGCCACATGGCAGACTTGAAGCTCAGAGTAACACCTGTTTGGTTAGGGAAAATTGTTAGAAAAGGTGTGTGTAGGGCTGAGGTTGTGGATCAGAGGTAGAGCGCTTGCCTAGCATGCGTGAGGAGGGTTTGATCCTCAGCACCATATAAAGTAAAATAAAGACATTGTGTTTACCCATAACTAAAAGACAAATATTAAAAAGAAAAGAAAGTGTGCAGTGTCCCAACAGAGTTCATGACTCTAGCTAGTATAGGGATTCTTGGACTTAAAGAAGCCTGAGTGACCCTTGGGTCACTTGTTACAATGTAGGCGACTGCCCCCACCCCCCACCCCATGGTGATTCTTGTCTAGCTGGTTATGCTACCTGGGGGCATCTCACTTGTGCTGCCAGGGAGCGGGACCCTGCTGGGACACCCCATGCTCCAAGGAGAGAAAATTGTTAGCCTGTAAGCTACCACAGGGCTGGTGGCTGAATGCTGACATGGTGACACATGGACCAGGTTTGTGGAACAGAACTTGCTTCCCAACTCTTCACTGGCTGTCCCTGTGGCCTTGAATAAGGAGTTAGACTTGGCAAACTCAGTTTCTACTTCGCAAAGCAGAGCCTACTTCCTGATCTCATGGCTTGCTGTGAAGATTAAGGGGGTAATATACATGAGCTGCCTAGCACATGTGTCAAAGAGACATATAGACCGAGTGTCTGTGTCCCCTCCCCATTCACATGTTGAAATCTAACCCTAAGATGAAAACATTAGGAGGCAGGGCCTTTAGGAGATGAGTGCCGTTGGGTATGGAGTCCATGTGAATGGGACTGGTATCCTTATAAAACAGACACGAGAGTTTGCTCTTGGCCATGTGAAGACACAGTGAAAAGGTGACTGCAAAGTAGGAAAAGGCTTCTCATCAGCACTAGATTGACTTCCTAGCCTCCAGGACTCTGAGAAATAAATGTTTGTTGTGTCTTTTAAACCACTCTATGTCGATTTGTTATAGGGTCACAAAACAATGAAAACAAAAATTGTGCTGGGCACAGTGGTACATGCCTGTAATTTCAGAAGTTCAGGCGGCTGAGGCAGAAGGATCTCAAGGTCAAAGCCAGCCCCAGCAACTTAGCAAGGCCCTAAGCAACTTAATGAGACCCCCATCTCAAAATAAAAAATAAAAGGACTGGGGATGTAGTTCAGTGAAAATAGCCTCTGGGTTCAACCCCTAGTACAAAGCAAAGCAAAACAAAAACAAAAACAAAAACAAACATAAACAAACAAACAAACAAAAAACAGCCAATCAGTCAAACAAAAATGAATAAGGCAATAGGCCAGGTATGGTGGCGCACATCTGTAGTTGCAGGAACTCAGGAGGCTGAGGCAGGAAGACTGCAAGTTTGAGGTCAGCTTGGGAAGCTTAGCAAGACCCTATCTCAAAATAAAAATAGAAAGGGCTCAGATGTAGGTCAGTGGTATGCCTGGGTTCAATTCTCAGTATCACAGAAAAAAAAAAAAAAAAGACAAATGGGTCCCAAGAAGTGGGTTGTTGCTATAGCAAGTGCATGAAAGTGTGGAAGTAGCCCTGGAATTGGGCAGTTAGTAGAGGCTGCAAGAGCTTTGAAGTGCAGGCTAGAAACTGATACAGTATTACTGTGTATGGAGCTTTTATTTGCTTATATTTTAAAATTTTTTTTAGTTGTACATGGACATAATACCTTTATTTTATTTATTTATTTATTTTTGTATGTGGTGCCTGGGATCGAACCCAGTGCTTTATGCATGCCAGGCAAGCGCTCTACCACTGAGCCACAACCCCAGCTCCACTTTTTTTTATTTATTTGTTTTTTAAAAAATTTTGTAGTTGTAGATGGACAGAATGCCTTTATTTTATTTGTTTATTTATATGTGGTGCTGAGGATCCAACTCAGTGCCTCAAGCATGCTAGGCAAGCACTCTGCCACTGAGCTACAACCCCAACCCTGTGTATGGAGCTTTAAAAGTAATTTGGTAAGTGCTCAGAATAAAAGAAGAATTTAGAGAATACATAAATGATCAAGAATAGACTGTGGAAATACAAAAGGCCAAACCATTCTAATGAGGTACCAGATGGAAATAAGGAATAAGTTATCAGAAACCAGAGAAAAAGTGATGCTTGTCATGACGTGGCAAAGAACTTGGCTGAACTGTGTTTGTTTTCTAGTGTTTTGCAGAAGATAGAACTTGTAAGAAACAAGACTGGATATTTATACAAGGAGAGTTGCTTCAAGAAAGAAGAAACTTTTACAAAATAAATAATTGAGGTATTCAGGGTAAAGAAGATAGATAAGAAATTAAAATTGGTGTAGGCGGGTAACAGCTTACAGACATGATCTTCCATAGGAGCTAGAATTTTGACTCTGAGTTTCCTAAGCCAAAGTAGAGAAAGAAACATGTTCAAATGACTCAGTATTCACAAAAGAGAAACAATCCATCCTTTAAAACACTACTACTCTAAAGGACAATTTTCCAGTGGGTCTTTACGAAAAGAAAGGTACTGGCTGTGTTGCCTAGGCTGGCCTCAGACTCCTGGGCTCATCCCAGCCGCCTGCCTCCGTCTCCCAAGTATTGGGATTACAGGTGTGCACCTCCCTCCCAGCTTAGCATCCTCATTTAAATACAAGGTGTTCCTTCCTTACTATGTTAGGATCACTGGTAAAAGAAAGCTGGTACCAGGGTGGCAAAGCACAGCTCAGAGAGGCAGTTCAGCAAGACACCAAAACACCACATAAGGTACACAGCCCTCTCTAGGGCCCATGGAAAGTTTTGGAATACACACAGCAGGAAGACTCACAATCATCAGAAAATTCTCCAGAAATACACATTTCTTGAGTTTTTCATTCATTCATTTGGTGTTTACAGAACACTTTTGTGATGGCACTTGCAAAGGCAGCCCTGGTGGCATGCAAGGTATGAGGTTCACACTGCTCTCCTGCACGGGAGAGACCGCCATCAACTGGGGTGATTGCAGGTGGTTAAAGGTACTGCTGGGAAACAAGCCATGTGCTGCAACAGGGAGGAGGTGGGAGTCCACTTGATATACCAGGTATATCAAATAAAAGTGCAATGTGCTGGTTCTAGGCCCTCTTTTGTGTTTTATTGCTTAGTTTGTCTATTTCTATCCCAATATGACAACATTTTAAATACACAGCTTTATAGCTTACTTATATAGCTTTTAACCTATTATGTAGCTATATATACAACATGATATACTTACATAAGTTTAAATAGATTCATAATAAATCTTGTTAATTATAGGGTAAGTCCTCTGTCCCTATCTGTCTTCCTCAGAAATATCTTACTATATTCTTGACTCTTAGGGCTCTCATAAATGTTTTAGAATCAACCTGTCACATTTCATGAAAATCCAGATAGGATTTTTTTTTTTTTTTTAATTTTTTAATATTTATTTTGTAGTTTTCAGCGGATACAACATCTTTGTTTGTATGTGGTGCTGAAGATCGAACCCGGGCCGCACGCATGCCAGGCGAGCGCGCTACCGCTTGAGCCACATCCCCAGCCCCAGATAGGATTTTTTTAAAAAAATATTTTTTAGCTATAAATGGACATCTTTATTTATTTTTTTATGTGGTGCTGAGAATTGAACCCAGGGCCTCACACATGCTAGGCAAGCGCTCTACCACTGAGCCACAACCCCAGCCCCCCAGAGAGGATTTTGATTAAACTACTTTGTACTCTTAGATGGAATTTGGAAAGAATGGACACATTTATTACATTAAGCCTTTCTATTCACAGAGTTAACTATGGCTCCATTTATTTTTATTTAAAAAAATTCCTAGCAACACACACACACACACACACACACACAATATGTCCTCATGCTTTGCCTCTGATATGTAAAAATGTAATCTATTTTTGTATATAAATCTTATATCCGACCACATTACTAAACTATTATTTCCAACCATTTGTGTTTTAGAGGTAGCAGCCAGCTTCCAAGTGGGCTCCCAGTGGGCATTACCTTTTGGTAGGCACAGCTTTGTATAGTTTTCTCTTATACCAGAGTTGATCCGTGGAACAATATGGTACAGATGACATTATGCCATCTGAGATTTTCTCTGAGCAAAGGTATGACCAGTCCTATGGAGTGGCCACATAGGAAGCCTCCCGACAACAGCCACCTAAGCTTGGAAGCAGATTTTCCAGCACCCAGTCCAGGGTTCAGAAACTGAAGCCATGGCTGGTATCTTGACTGTGATCTCATATGAAACAACCAGAAACCACCCAGCTATGCCACACCCAGACTTCTGACATTCAGAAACTGTGTCATCATAAATGGTTTTGATTTTCATTTTCTAAGTTTGGGTTAACTTGCACTAAATAACAAATAACTGATTTTGGTATTGGGAATTTGGTGTTTCCATAACAAGAACCTACAATTGGGAGTGGCTTTGGAAATGGGTGATAAGTGGAAACAAGAAGAGCTGTAAGGATTTTGCTAGTAAAAGTTTAAAGTGCCTTGAATGCACTGTTCATAGAATTTTGGACTTTAATGAGACTAACAATAAGGGCTTTAAGAGAAGTGAGAAAAGTTATTGGAAGCTGAAGGAGAGGAGATCCTTGTTATGTAGAGGCAGAAAATTCAGCAATACTGTCACAAGAAATAATTTGAAAGGTCAAAAATGTACCTAATGAATTATTTAGTAGGATTTACCCATTTTTTAATATTTATTTTTTAATTGTAGGTGGACACACAATATCTTTATTTCAATTTGATGTGGTGCTGAGGATGGAACCCAGTGCCTCACGCATGCTAGGCGAGTGCTCTACCACTGAGCCACAACCCCAGCCCCAAGGATTTATCTATTTTTTGGGTTTTTTTTTTTGGTGCTGAGAATTGAATCGAAGGCCTCCCACAGAAGCCAAGAATACACCCCACCACTGAGTAACACCCTAGCCCCAACTGACATGTTTAACATTTTACTCATTTTTCCATATTTTTGTGAATTTCAAATCATCCTTTGGGATCACATTCCTTTTACTTGGTATGACTTTTAGAGGATCTTTAGAGCAAGTCTGTTTGTGATAAATAGTTTCAGTTTTGTTCATCTGCAGATGTCTTTGTCTTCTCTTCTGAAAGAGAGTTTTTCAGGGGGCTGGGGTTATAGCTCAGCGGTAGAGGGCTTACCTTGCACTTGTGAGGTACTGGGTTCAATCCTCAGCACCACATAAAAAATAAATAAATAAAATAAATAAAAAGATATTGTGTCCATCTTTAAAAAATATCTTTCTGAAAAAAGATAGTTTTTTGGGATGCATAATTCTGGGTTAATAGTGTTTTTATGATATTTAGTTTTTTCCAACCAATTCCTAGTCTTCATGATTGTTGTTGGGAAATCATTCCAATTGTCCTTCCTTTGATGATCTCTTTCTCTTTCTTTGGCTTCCTACAAATTTTTTCTCTTTGTCTTTGATGTTCTGAAGTTTCACTCTCTAGGTATGGATTTAATTTTCTTTTGCTTGGGATATATTTTGTTTCTTGGATCTCTGATTCAATTTTTCATCAGTTCTGGAAGATTCAGTCATTATATTATTAAATATTGTCATTATTCCATTTTAACTTTTTTTCTGAGATCCCCATTAGAACCATGCTAAACCTTCTTAATCTTTTTTCATTTTATTTATTTATTTTTGCAGGGTTAGGGATCTAGCCCAGGGCCTTGTGCATGATAAACATGTGTTCTACTATTGAGCTATGCCCTGGCCCCTTCTTTTTTATTTTTTATGGTACTAGGGATTGAACCTAGTAAGAGGTGCTTAACCACTGAGCCACATCCCCAGCTATTTCTATTTTTTTTTTTTTTTTTGAGACAGAGACTTGCTAAATTGTTGAGGCTGGCTTTGAACTTACGATCCTTCTGCCTCAGCCTTCTGAGTCATTGGGATGATAGGCATGCACCACTGCACCCAGCCCTTTTTTATTTTTGAAGCATTATTTTCCTGTTTACTAATTCTCTTTTCAAGTCTTCAACTGTTATTTTTTAAAAAAATATTTAGTTTTTAGGTGTAGATGGACACAACACAATGCCTTTATTATTATTTTTTATGTGGTGCTGAGGATCGAACCAGAGTCCCGCCCGTGCTAGGCGAGCGCTGTACCGCTGAGCCACAATCCCAGCCCCTTCAACTGTTATTGATGACATTTTATTTCACAATATTTATTGTGAAATATTATTTATTTCATTATATTTTTAATTTAATTATATTATTATATTTTCATTATATTATTTATTTCATTATATTTTTCACTTTAGAATCGCCATTTGTTTTTACCAATTTTGGCTGTTCATTCTTAAATTTATTTTATGCTCATCTGTTATTTCATTCATTACTTCTTAAACCATTTTACGTATAGCTACTTATGTTCTGTGTCTGACTTCATCTTTGGACATCTAAAGGTACTGATTCTAGTTTCTTTCACTCACAGTGGCTTACCATTGCATGTCTGTGGTTTTATCTTTGTATGTGAGGTCATTGCTGAGGTAGCCCCCATCCAGGAAATTAACACTCTCAGGGGTTTTGGTACTGAGCAAGAGTCATACATTCAGCTTCTCGACCTCTCTGATGTTTCAAGATTCAGTATCTGTTATAGGGTGGATTGTTTCCTCCCTAATCTCATCCGTTGAAATCCTAATTCCTGGTACTTCAGAATGTGACTGTATTTAGAGATTGTAATTTTAAGAGGTAGTTAGTTAAAATGAGGTCTTTGGAATGGGCCCTAATTCAGTATGAGTGGCATCCTGATAAGGAGAGGGGTCATCATGTAAGGACACAAGAAGGAGATGAAACATCTACAAGCCAAGGAGAAACCAACCTTACCGCACTGCTAGCCTCCAGTACTGTGAGAAAACACATTTCTATTGTTTAAGCTGTCCAGACTGTAGTCGTTTGTAGGGCAGACCTAGCAAACACACAGAGGATCCCACTACAGAGCAAGATCTCCTCCTGCTGCTCCGACTCCTGCTGTTCTGGTGGCTTTGCTCTGGGACTTTGCCTTCAGCATTAGGATATTTGTTCCCAGCCTGTCACCATTGAACCTCCAGTTCCTGCATGACCTGCTGAGCTACCTAGTTGAGCCAGGCTCATCTTACTAGGTTGATGGTACCATGTGCAATTTTGGCCTTGCATGAAGGATTTCAGCGAAAGCGAGTGAGTGGGGGCTGAAATCTAAATTATGGTCCTCTCTTCAATATGAGAAGATTGCTATCTGGCCAGAGGGGGTGCCTTTTTCTAATTCATTACAAAGGAGAATTTTTCCAATCATTTACCCAGAAAAAGCAGCACCTTTTCTCTATTTATATGGAGGTGCAGTATGATCCAGCAGAGGCCTTATTAACTATATTTAAGTTTATTTAGGGGTCTTACCTTTTGTGTGACCAGTGATGCCTTAAAAATGTGTTCTATCTAGGTTTTGTTGGTGAGGGATGGAAGGATCCTGCAGGGCCCCCACCCCCAGCTCCCTGAGCAGCTGGGATTACAGGTGTGGCCAGCCCTAGGCTACAGCTCCTTCACTGTCACATTAGGAATGCAAGGCTATTTGCTCCTCAGCACAAGCCTTTTGTCCTCACTAAAACAGCACTCTCCAAATCACCAAATGACCTCAGTATTTCTAAACACAGGGCTGTATTGATCATCACCTCTTCCTGAAACTGTCTCCTGCCTTGGATGGCATGATGCTACTCTTCCAGTTCTCTGTGCCCATGACTGTCTTTCTCTTCCCTTACAGTAAAACACCTTTGTCTGCTTTTCCAATTGAGGGCATTTCTCAGGGTTGTGTCCTTGGGCCACCACTCTTCACTATGAACCTACTGCATGGTCAGTATCACATACACATTGTGAAAAGGAAAGTAGTCAGACCTTTTGAGGGTTATTAGACTCAACTTACACTAATTCCTGGAGATTCAGAGCATTACTGTGGTCCACCAGTCAGAGTTGAGGCTGTGGAGGCCAGGTGACCAATGGAGTGTCAGCTCTGGTTTGTCTCACAGTGGACCATAGACCTCTGAACCCACCCTGTGTTTATTTTCACAGTTTCAGTATGCAGAATTGAAACAGCATATTCAGTAACCGGGAGAATCCCTACATTGGCTCACTGACTCATGAGGGCTGTCATGATGCAAAAGGTGAAATGGAAGCCAAGCAGGACTGCTCCAGCTATGAGAGCAGTAAACCAAAGCAGCTGCATTTCTGCAAACTGCAGGCTTGGACCATCATTAAAACCCTGAGAGGTGCGGGGACATTCCTACCACATCCTTATTCCACTTGCCTGTTTGGCCTGTGCAGAAAATGGATCTTAGAGAATGACAGCAGATTATCAAACTCAATCAGAAGGTGACTCCAGATACGGTTTGTTGCTGGAAAAAATGAACAAATGAACACATTCCTTGTACCTGGTATGCAGCTGTTGATCTGGCAAACGTTTTCTGGGTACATGTGAGCAAAGCCAATCAGAAGCAGTTTGCTTTTAGATGATCAGGCCAATAACTCACCTTCACTACCCTTATCAGGTCTATCAACTCCCCAGTGGCTAGGGTTTGGATCTGTGTGAAAGGCTCTGTCACCAGCCTATGGCACTACTCAGAGGTGGTGAAACCTTGAGAAGGTGATGCCCAATGGAAGGAAGTAGGTCACTGAAGTAAGAGGTGCCCTTGGAGGAGGGGATACTGGAACCTCAGCCCCTTCCTTTCTCTTTCTACTTGCATCTAGTTATAATGAAGTGAGCAGCTTTGTCCTACCACTAGCTCCCTACCGTGATATTCTGCCCCCTACATGCCCCAAAACCATGGGGACAACAGTCCAGGAACTGAAACCTCAGAAACTATGAGCCAAAATAACCTTTCTTCCTTTAAAGTAGATTTTATCAGGTATTTTGTCATGGTGGTGAGAAGCTGACTAACACCAGCTGGTACATAACATCGATGATATTGTGCTGATTGAACTGGTGAGCCAAAGAAGCCAGATACAAGAGCATGTACCATGCAGCTCCATCTAGATGAAACTCGGGGCATGCATGGTAGTTGTTAAATGGTGTTAGGGATGGAGGTTGGAGATGAGCTGGGCAAGGTAAAAAGAAACTTCTGGAGTTGGCAAAAATGTTCTGCACTTGGATGCTGGTGTTGTTTACCATGCCACATTTGGCAAAGTTCAGTGCACTCTATACTTAAAGTGCATTTATTATATTGTATGTAAATTATACCTTAATGAAGATGACTTCAGGAACAGTAAAAAGCAAGAACATTATATATCAATATTTATGAATGTGGTAAAGGATATGCCAGAGATAAATCTACATCCCCAAGTGATTTAAAAGAATAAAATAAATGAACACAGCATTCAACTCAAAGTTTTAATAAAACAGCAATAAAAAATTAGGAAAAGCAGAGGAATTCCCCCCTCCCAAGAAATCCAGATAAGTCAGAATATGGAAAAATAGAAGCACACTGAGATGCTTTCCTGGCCCATGTACCCTTTTCTGAGAATTACCATCACCCATAGATCCTAGAACGAATTTAACCTGAACATCAGTCTCATTTCCCCTGTGGCCTAGCCCACCCTGGCCAGGGGTGATGTACACCATAGCATAACTTGCAGCACTGAAAAGTAATAGATTGTACACATCTTGGAAGGAGCTAACACATGTAGTTCTGGATGAAAAAAATAAGAAATAGCATGAGACATATAACAATACTATTTACATAAATTAAAAACATATGTACATAAAACACCAATATACATTTTACAAGAACATACACACAGAAAGGCATACATTAAGCACATTAGAATTGTTTCTGTGGGTGGAGAGAGGGAAAAGAATGAACTATACAGATTAAAGGGGACAAATAAAAAATTAAGCTGGAGGGCCGGTATGATCATGATATACCATGAACCGAGGGCCATGAAAAAAATCAGTCCTCTATATTTGAGATAGAAATAAATGAAAAACTGACCATGCAACAGTGTAATTTGAGAATAGGGGGATAGTCTTGAGGAGACCACACAAAATAAAATGGAAAATAACAAATAAATAAAACTGATTACAGAAATGATAATAAAAGATACAGCAAAATGGAGATGCACAACATGGACAACTGGAATTCTTAAAGAAGGAAACCAAAGAAACAGAACAACTAGTATCCAGCGAAACAATAAATGAAAATTTGTTCATGAGCATTCTCAAGTCCACTGTTCCAAGGGCTTGCCAGGTCCCAGGAAAAGTGTCACATGATAACACCAGTCTTATCTTGCTGGAATCACAGATCTTCAAAGATAAAGAAAAAAATCTTAAAGGCAGAAGAAGCAAGTTGCTCAAGAGGAAATGAAGGCCTCCCACCACTGCACAGTGCCACCAAGTTCTCCTTCAAGCCACAGAGAAAGTTATCAATACTCCACCAAACTGCCATCCAGGTATAAGCACAGACAGATATTCTCAGGCATTTATGAAATCAAAGAATATAGTTACTAGGTTTAAATATTCCATCTGTTTGAATACAAAAATGTATGTCACAATGACTGTAGGGGTTATGATTACAGAACTTAAATGTCATAAATCTTCTGTGTGTGTGTGTGTGTGTGTGTGTGTGTGTTTGTGTTTGTATATGTGTGTGTATGTGGTACTGGGGATGGAACCCAGGAGGGCCCTACCCCTGAGCCACATTCCCAGCCCTTTTTATTTTTCATTTTGAAACAGGGTCTTACTATGTTTTCTGAAGCTGGCCTTGAATTTGGGATCCTCTTGCCTCAACCTGAGTATCGAGGATTACAGGTGCACCACCTTGATCAGCTGATGTTATAAATCTTGATAACAACAAATAGTAGATTAGTTATAAAGAGTAGTATAGCTAACAGCTAACTATGACTTGGTTTCCTCATCTATAAAACAGGGATGAGAGTCTTGTATGACATTGTTGTGGAGACTCAATTATCTAATATGTAGTATTTAGTAGTAAGTTCTGAGTGTTTCTGATGACAGGTATTAGATACTGAATAAGGTGAAAGGATATAACTAAAGAAATAACACTAGTTTAATGTTTCCCACAAACCAACTTACCTCCCTCCCTCCCTTTCTTTCTTTCTTTTTTCTTCTACACTTTGCTGTTTTATTATTTCCAAATCTCAGGCTTATGTACAGGAGGTAAGAGCACTGATAAAATTAAAAACACAGACCTAAAATGGCCTGGCTGGTGTGTCCAGCAGACCACATGGGGCAGTGGCCCTTGCCCTACCCCCTACCCTCCAGGACCTGGGGGTCTCTTGGCACTTTGTGTCTCCTAGTGACCAGCTGTCAGCAGCTCCAGCCTGGCACTGTGGGGCACATCTCTGGCCACCAGGCACCCTTGCAGCCTGCTACCCTTTCCTTATCAGGTGGATTTCATAGCTGCCACGGCAGAGCTCAGGGCACAGTCTACCATCCTGTCTCCAGAGGGCTAGAGTGGCCAGAGGTCCCACAAACTTTCTTAATTTTATTTCTCCCTTTGCTTCAGGGCCATCATGACTTTGTTTTGATTTTAAATTTTACTTTTAATTTTAAAATGGAACATGCAACATTTCCTTTAAATGTTATTATTTGATTAGCAATTATAAACCTAATAACCATTTATTTTGAAATGCTAATGCTCACACCAGAAAATTTCCACTGCATATAGTATCATTTTGGTACATTAAAAAATGTTGCTAAAAGAGATGATTTGGAAGAAAATATCCAGATTGACATAATCTTAACAAAGCAATTTCTAAAGAAAAAACTGAAAAGTTATACAAAAAAACTCTCCAATGGTTGAGTCATTGAGGTCTTTGAAATATTAAAAAGCCAATTGCTTCCAAATACTATAATAGTAAACATATAATTTCAGAATGTGGAAAAATATGACTCTAGAGATTGTGCAGACCCAAGTATCTTTGAACAGTTACTTAGATTCTGTAAGCCCTAGTTTCCTCATTTATAAAATAAGGATAATAATACTATCTATGCCCCAGATTTTTTCTCTAATAAATAAATAAGACAATATGTGTAAGGCATATGGCAGAGTCCAACACCAACACATGGTGTACGATCAACATAAGTTGTTGTCATTATCACTGATAACACTGGAATAGCACTCATACCTAAGAATCCACAGCCTTCCTCCATGCTGGCATTAATGTAGCAAAAAAAAAAAAAAATGTAAAAAGACCTTACATATAAAAGGAATAAAGACCAGAAGTAAATGTATTGAAAAAAATCTTTTGCAGAAAAATTTTGCAAAACTCATTTTAAGACATCTTAATGCATATTAATACATAATTTAGAGAGGCATACTCTACCTAAATGAGAACACGTAATGTTAAAAAGATATCCTTCTTTACTGGACCCAATGGAACATACCTGTAATCCCAGAAGCTTGGGAGGCTAAGGCAGGAGGATTGCAAGTTTCAGGCCAGCCTCAGCAACTTAGTAAGGCCCTTAGCAACTTAACAAGAATAAAAGGACCGGGGGAGCTGGGGCTGTGACTTAGTGGTAGAGTGCTCACCTAGCATGTGCGGGGTGCTGGGTTCAATCCTCAGCACCACATAAAAATAAAGGTACTATGTTCAGCTACAACTAAAACAAAATATTTTAAAAAAAGGGACTGGAAAATAGCACATGGTAAAGCACCCCTGAGTTCAATTCCCAGTACCCTCCCTAAAAAAATCATTCTTCCCAAATTAATGTATAGGTTTAACACAATTCCAAATAAAGTATTAAATAAATGAATCTATATTGTTCCTCTGGAAGAATAAATGAGAGAAAAGTTAAAAATCATAAAATAAGAAAAAGAATGATGAGGGGAGCTTCAAGGTTAATAATGAAAATAGTTTGATACTATACTTTTTTAAAAATTGTAGATAGATACAATATCTTTAATTATTTTTATGTGGTGCTGAGGATCAAACCCAGGGCCTCGCAAGTGCTAGGTGAGTGATCTACCGCTGAGCCCCAGCCCCAGACCTGATACTATACTTTTTAAAACATAACGTTATGAATGGAATAGCTGTCTCTGCCCTACTATACATACGACCCTCACGAGTCATAAATCACTTGCAAATTGATAGGAGAGGATGGGGTGGACTTGCGGGGGTAACCCCACCTTGCTACCCTCTACTCTCATGGAGCAAAAATGCCAGCTAAACTTGTGCCAGGAATGCTGTCCTAGCCATGTCCTGACTTAAGTTTGACAGTAGAGAAAGAGGAATTTAAGCCTTGGAGTTAAGATTTTGCCTTTGATATTGCTTGAAATTTTTACATTTGTTAGGGATTGCCTCCTTGGTATGATTAAAGATCCAAAGAACAACAAGTCAAAGGTCTTTGCGGGGGCATCAGAGGTCACGGGTTACATGCTGAGCCTCACTTCAGATCTAACCTAAAGGGTCAGGATGAGAGATGACATAATCCTGGTCCAAAATTATCTTACTTCTGCCAATAAAAACTGTCCTAACTTATCCCAGGGACAATATGAAGAAATTATTCTGTTGCTTATACTTCAGTTACAAAAATATTTTGATGTTAGGATTTGAGTCCCTGGGTTCGAGAACATCTATTGCTTAAAAAATTACCAAAGGTATGATTTTTTTTTTTTTTTTTGTGGTACTTGGAATTGAACCCAGGCTTGGTCTGTCACTGAGCTACATCCCCAGTCCTTTTATCTTTAAATTTTGAGACAGGGTCTCATTAAGTTGCCTAGGCTGACCTCAAATTTGCAATCTTCCTGTCTCAGTCTCGAGAGTAGCTGGCATTACTGGTGTGAGCCACCACACCCAGCACAAAAGGTAAACTATACAATTCAAATATCATTTAATCTGCTACTGCTTATATGTTGCTAACATACTTTCAGCAGCTGACACACTGCTAGAGAAATTGTTAAAAAGACTACATTACCCCCAAATTTGATAACAGGTAGAACATTTATATATAAATAGAATTATAAAAGAGGAAAATAGGGGCCTGGGTTATGGCTCAGTGGTAGAACGCCTACCTAGCATGGGTGAGGCATGGATTCGATCCCTGGCACCACATAAAAATAAAAGGTATTGTGTCCATCTACAACTAAAAAATATTTTAACAAAATAAGAAAACATATGAAACTAAAACTAAGAAATAATTCAATAAAGGGAAATAATCGCCTTAACATGAGTCCAGGGAATGTAACTAGTCATCCTAATGTTTGTGTCTGCTCCCCACCCACATCTAAGGAAGGACCATCTCTATTCGACTTTGTATTCCTAGAATGGCACATGGTAGATACCCAGTGAGTGCTGTTAAGTAAAGAGAACATTTCACTAGATTGAAAGAGTCACATAGTTTATAGTGGAAAATGAATTACAGAACTTTTGAAATAGGTAGTTTAAAATATATTTAAAACTTTCCAGTATCTAGGCAGAAAAGTGGAAACATTTTTAAGTAGAAATTTCTTAGAGTTTGCTGTAATGAATACTTTTTTTTTTAAATAAATGAATAATATCTTGGGCTGGGGTCGAGGCAGAGGTAGAGCACTTGCCTAGCATGCATGAGGCACTGGGTTTGATCCTCAGTACCACATAAAAAAAAATAAAGGTATTGTGTCAATCTACAACTAAAAACTAAATGTTTAAAAAAAATGAATAATGTCTTTTAAAGTAGTTTGTTTTCATTGGGCATAGTGGCACACACATGTAATCCCAGCTAATTGGGAAGCTGAGGCAGGAAGATCACAGTTCAAGCTCAACCTAAGCAACTTCGCAAAACTGTCTCAAAAATAAAAATTTGTAAAAGGGTTAGGGAGAGCCTAGGGCTGGGGCTCAGTGGCAGAGCACTTGCCTAGCACATGTGAGACACTGAGTTCAATTCTCAGCACCAAATATAAACAGATAAATAAATAAATAAAAATAAAGGTCCATTGACAACTAAAAAAATATCTTTTTAAAAAAGGGCTGGGGGCTGGGGTTGTGGCTCAGAGGTACAGTGCTCACCTACCATGCATGAGGCACTGGGTTCAATCCTCAGCACCACATAAAAAATAAAATAATATAAAGATATTGTGTCCACCTATAACTAAAAATAAATATTTAAAAAAGGGCTGGGGATATGACTTAGTGGCAGAGCTCTTGCCTAGCATGTATGAGGTACTGGATTCAATACCTGGTACTACAAACAAAAACCTTTTTTTAAAAATTTGAGTTAAAGTATGCATGCTTTTTGTTTTGCTTTGTTTTTGTGGTGGTGAGAATCAAAATCGGGGCTTTGTACATGCTTAGGCAAGTGCTCTACCACTGAGCTACATGTCCAACCCTAAGGTATTCATGATTTCTAAAGTTTGTTTTCCATTATTATTTTTTCTAGCAAAGATTAGGCTCACAAATTATAAGAATTACATATATTCTGAGTTAATAAAGAACAAATAAAATTATAATGGTGTTACTACCGCTGCTGAGTAGAAACAGATTAAATAAGACAATAAACTAACATTTCTTCCCCCAAATTTAGAAATCTGCTCAGTCCTATTGCTCATTCAGTCCACTGAATGTATCTCCCATTCTTATCACTGTTATGCTGAACACTTTCTATTTAAATGACTTACAGAAAGAAAGCCCTGCCTGGTCTGCTCACAGATATCATAGTCACCTGTTTATCATCTGATGTGAGTTGTCATTACATGTGAGTTGTATCTGGTAATGTACCAACTGCAAGTCACTATTTCTGTCCTCAAGAAGATAATAATAGTCCAATTGCAGAAATACAATGCAAAACCACAGAAAATAATTCAAGGTCATCCAATGTTAGGGTCAAATTTTGTGGTACAGCTACTGCTATGAAAATTGGAAGGTGGTCAAGGAAAGCCTTGTTAGGAGAAGGAACACTGGATATGAGCTCAGAAGTTTGGGGAATATTCAAGCTATTGAAAAGAAGGCATGCTGTTTGGGAAAGCATCCTACCTGAGATTTTTTCCATCTCTTCCAATAGCTTTTCCAAGTCCTTATTCAGGTCTGACAGCATTCGTAGCATATTGTCGTAATTTCTTTCCCCAGGGTCAGAATCAGCCATCTAGGTGGTGCACAGCAAGAAGCTGCCATGAGATGGACTGGCATTTCACTTCTACTCCACATTCCACAGCCAGTGATTCTTTAAAGAACTCTTCCCTGGCTCTTAGATTCCGACAGTACCACTTACTCCAGAGGCATGAGCAGCAGTTGCCAGGGAGACTGGGTCCTGACTTGAGTAGGCAACTCATTCACGTTTCCAACTATAGTTCTGTACTTTGTAAAAGGGAACGGCTAATAGTACCTGTACCTTATGGATAAGGTTTTTGTAAGGATTAAATGTCATAAATCATGTACTCTTCTGCAAGTACCTACAGTAATAAACACTTAATAAATCATATTTATTGTTATTTAAAATATTGAATGCTAACAAAATTACTCCAGATCTTCTTCTGATCTTGACTAATCACATCAATTCATCCCATTAATAATTGATGCTTATCTATTTAACTACAAGACTCTGGGCTAGAAAAGAAGGGAGAAAAAGAATTAATGAGGCCATAGAAACTGCCAGGGAATTTGCACTCTGTGAGATTATGAGGGAAGAAACTAGGTGACTGTTAATCAGGCAGGGATGGCCCCAAACATAACGTTGCTCTCAGGGTGCGTGTGCACGTGTGGGGTACAGTTCTTGGCTCTTGCTATACTAAGAGGCCTCCATTTCGTAGCCTATGGCTCCCAGGCCTCTCCCATCACGGCAGGTCTCAACTGGTGTTGGGCTTGTGCTGACCGTCTTGTCGACCCTTGTCATTAAATAAGGAGGAGCAGGGGTGAGGGGTGAGGGGTGAGGTGAGGGGTGAGGGGTGAGGTGAGGAGCTGAGATGACAGGTGAGGGGTGAGGGGTGAGGTGAGGGGTGAGGGGTGAGGTGAGGGGTGAGGGGTGAGGTGAGGGGTGAGGAGCTGAGATGACAGGTGAGAGGTGAGGGGTGAGGGGTGAGGTGAGGGGTGAGGAGCTGAGATGACAGGTGAGAGGTGAGGGGTGAGGTGAGGGGTGAGGGGTGAGGGGTGAGGTGAGGGGTGAGGGGTGAGGTGAGGGGTGAGGGGTGAGGTGAGGGGTGAGGGGTGAGGAGCTGAGGTGAGGGGTGAGGAGCTGAGGTGAGGGGTGAGGAGCTGAGGTGAGGGGTGAGGTGAGGAGCTGAGGTGAGGGGTGAGGTGAGGGGTGAGGAGCTGAGGTGAGGTGAGGGGTGAGGGGTGAGGAGTGAGGTGAGGGGTGAGGGGTGAGGTGAGGGGTGAGGAGCTGAGATGACAGGTGAGAGGTGAGGGGTGAGGTGAGGGGTGAGGGGTGAGGGGTGAGGTGAGAGGTGAGGGGTGAGGTGAGGGGTGAGGGGTGAGGTGAGGGGTGAGGAGCTGAGGTGAGGGGTGTGAGGTGAGGGGTGAGGGGTGAGGAGCTGAGGTGAGGGGTGTGAGGTGAGGGGTGAGGGGTGAGGTGAGGGGTGTGAGGTGAGGTGAGGGGTGAGGTGAGGGGTGAGGAGCTGAGGTGAGGGGTGTGAGGTGAGGGGTGAGGGGTGAGGTGAGGGGTGTGAGGTGAGGTGAGGGGTGAGGAGCTGAGGTGAGGTGAGGGGTGAGGGGTGAGGGGTGAGGTGAGGGGTGAGGGGTGAGGTGAGGGGTGAGGGGTGAGGTGAGGGGTGAGGGGTGAGGAGCTGAGGTGAGGGGTGTGAGGTGAGGGGTGAGGAGCTGAGGTGAGGGGTGAGGAGCTGAGGTGAGGGGTGAGGTGAGGAGCTGAGGTGAGGGGTGAGGTGAGAGGTGAGGGTGGTGGTGGGGGTGGCGGGCCTGCTCACCTGGCCCAGAGGCGCTGGGGGCTCTGGCCCAGAGGCGCTGGGGGCTCGGTCCCGCACCGCGCGAATCAGGACGGGCTCCTGGCAACCACGCCCCGCCCCTTTCCGTTGGTAGCTCCGCCCCCAGAGCACGCCTCTCACACTGATTGGCTGTTCTTGGAAGAAGGGCGGGGCGCCTGGGGGTGGCGGGGCGCACCCCTGTGTGGGGCGGGGGAGAGGGGTCGAAGGGCACCCGCCTGGTCCCAGGGAAGTTCCCCCCACCTGGTCCCAGGGAAGTTCCCCCCACCTGTTTCTGCCTGAGGCCATGCGTGTGGAGGACCTGTCTGACCACTGTGCCCCTGTGTTGGGGTGCAGCATGTGGTGTAGACAATGCTTTAAACCTTTGTGTGTGTGTGTGTGTGTGTGTGTGAGAAACAATAGCTGAAAGCCCAGTATTTGTGGTCTTCCCAAGGACCAGAGGCCTGAGGGAGGGCAAGCCAAGCCCCGTGTGAGGAAGGCCTTAGGCCAGAGCCGAAGCATTCTGTTTAAAAAAACTCCAGTTTGAAAGCAGCAGCTTCACCAGGCCTGCCTACAGACCCTCCAGTGCGGCCCTCAGGCCCAGACAAGTCACTTCCCCCTCCCTGACAAACTCAGAGTGAAGCCTCTGGCAGGCTGTGCTCACCCCATAAGGGGAAAGGGACCCCATAAGAGGGAAAGGCAAGAAAATTAGGGTGGGTACCACCAGACCAGAAGCTTTAACCCCAGGGTAAATGACTGAGAAATCCAGTGGCAGCTGATAGGGATTGAAAGGTGGTCCGAAGCCCCCAACTTTACTGTAAATGAAGGAGCAAATGAACACACATTCAGCCAGCCAAAACAAGGATGCACACAAACCTCAGAGCCTGATGAGGACCTGGACTGACATCCCATCACTGGTCACTGTTTGCTGACCCTCTGCATGGTCCTCACTGCTCTCAAACTCTATAGCCACATCTTGACCCTGGTGGGGGCTGCGACTTCTCCCTATGATCCCCTCAGCTGGCCATCGGCTCCACCCCAGGGGAAGTCTGCCTTGGTTCCTGACCTGATCACGGCATCTGAGTGCGTGGGCATCTGTGGACTTGGAGCCTAAGGCCTGAGACTTTACACCCAGCACCTGAACTTAGCATGTAGAAGGAATGTCTGTCAGGAGCCTGTCATGACTGAGGGTGTTTGCAGTGCTTAGAATTAATTAATCTAGAACTGTGTGCTGTGAATTGATTATGTCTATTGCAACGCCTTGCATTAAGGATCGTCGTTTTCTTGATCAAGAACCTATAGTGAAATTGTATTGAGTGATTTGAGTGAATGAATCATGGGAAAGGGCAGAAGCGTGTGGCCATTCTTTATTTCTCCCCCTCGACTGCGTAAGTTGCACCTTTTGCCCATCGTGACACTGGGGCAGCGCCTGCGAAAAGCAGCAGGGTACACACAAGGATGCGAAGCTAGGCAGTGTGGGCCCAGGTCCCCTGGCGCTCCTGACCTCTGGGCAGTGGAGGCAGAACTCACCAAGCAGGGAACGCTAACCCCACCCTCGCCCGTGCTGCACAGGGAGGAATGACAATGGAGGGGCCATTTGCTGCGGCGGGTGGGTGGGGGCGCAGGATGGAGAGGGAGCAAGCTCTGGCTCTTTGGGTGAGTGATGATGGAGGTGTGGAGAAGGGTAGGCATGGCCACGGTGGAGGGAAGTACAGAGGATCAAAAGGTGTTCAGAAGGTGTACTGAACAGAGCTTGGTCGCGTGGGAGGTGAGGGAGAAAGAAGGAATATGCATGTGGCTGGAAATGGTACCGAGGTGGAGAGGAAAAGAGCACCAAGAGGCCAGTTTGGAAGGTGGTTAATTTTGAACACCCTGTGTCTGAAAATACTGACAAACCCAGACCCTGTTGCGTGTTCTCTCCATTTAAAAAAGCATCTAAAAGTAATCTGATTCTTAGCAGTCTAACCCAAGAGGAGGTTAGAGGAGCTGGAATTGAGACAGACAGTTCTGGACACTAGTGAGCATTGCCTGTTTATTGGAGAGACTGCTCCCTGGGCCACACCTCCTCCCTAAGCTGCCAGGCTTCTGTCCCTTCGGAACCTGGTTTTCTGGCTGTCCTTTCCTGCCAGAACCTGCCCTTCATATTTCCAATCATTCTTCCATTTGCTTAAATAGCCCAGCACTGGTTTCCATTATAACACTCCAGAAAAACATGAATTGGGGTTAACTCTGATTGTAAGTGTCGTCCCATCAGACTTGAGGAGTGAGTTTACAAGGCTGAGAAGGGCCCAGGATTCCAGGCAGAAGGTCCACCAAGGGCAAAGGTAAGGATGTGGACGAGCTTGCCTTCCTTGGGGAATGGAGAGGGGACTCAGGGAAGATCAGTTTGGCTTAAGTGTGAGCAGATAGAGGTGTGCTATCTGAAATTTCCTGCAGAGCCCCTGCCCTGAAGGTCTGGTCTCTTAGGAAGCTCCTAAGATGTCAGTCTGTTCTGTGTCCTTGTGCATCTGAGACCAGCTGTCATCAAACGTTTCCATTACAGCCCGGGCACTCAGCCCGACTTCACTTCTGACATTCCCTTGCAATGAGTCTCCGCCAGGGGGTTGTAGATGGAAGTGCCCTTCATCATTTCCAGCCTAGGTCCATCAAAGCCTTCCACAAGTGGCCCTCACTTTCTCTTTGCCCTATGTACTTGTTCAGTGTTCATGCTGAAGGTAGGGCTTCTGTTAGTCTAGGTCCTCAAAAAATGGTATGGAGCAAAGCCCCAACCTCACGCAACTGGATTTGATTTGACCAAGAATTTAACTTTTACTCTTTTGGGTTAGGTCATTGAGATTTTAGGATTTATCTGTTGTGGCTACTAGTCTTAATTAATGCAGATTTGCAAACCCATGAGACATAAAGGAACTTATTCGGGTATGGCGGGTTTTCACGGGGGGTTTATACCCCGGTTTAGCATTATTGTTTCTCCTTTCACTTTTTTCTTTTGGTAGTGGGACTTCAACACAGGGGAACTTTACCACTGAGATGCATCCCCAGTCTTTGTTATCTTTTATTTTGACAAGGGGGTCTCACTAAGTTGCTGAGGCTGGCCTCCAACTTGTGACCCTCTTGCCTCACCCTCCTGAGTCACTGGGATTACAGGTGTGTGCTACCACGCTTGCCTTTCCTCTCACTTATTTGAACCAAGAACAAACCCGATGAAAGAACTTGAATGACTGAATTTCAACATTAACTTAATGCCAGCTTCATTGCTCTCCAGGGACTGGGTGAACTGATGTCTCCAGAAACCTACTAAAACCCTCTTTCCCAGGAGATATTACCCAGGACAGGAGACTTGCCTCCTGTCTGCCTGTCCCCTGCTCTTCTCCCCGACACCATACCAGCTGCAGGCCCTCCTGTGCAGACTGTGAGAGGCTGAAGTCTGTGAAGACATTTTGGAAGCCCAAGAAAGCTCTGATATAGAATGTAACATTTTTATGAGCACAGTAGTATTTTTATAAACTTATGGAGACTCAAGCGGTTAGAAGCCTGTGCCCTGAGAATCCTCTCATTGCTCTGAAGGTTTTAACTACCTTCGAAATGGTTATAGGGCTAGAAGTGGAGGTGCATGCCTCTATAATCGCAGTGGCTTGGATTGAGACAGGAGGATCATGAGACTCCAAGCAACTCAGCGAGATCCTGTCTCTAGATAAAACATTAAAAAGGGCTGAGGATGTGGCTCAGTGGTTAAGCACCTCTGGGTCCAAACCCTGGTACCCCAAAACAAAATAAAAAACTGTTATAAGGAGTTTGTATCTTGCCTTAGTTTTTAATTTATGTTTTCAAGAGTCTTTGGGACATTCTTATGAATATACCTTATAGGCAAGTCAAATTTCACACTTAAAAATCTTAGTCACCCAAAGTAAAGAAAAAAAAAAAAATTGAGTTATCTTTGATGCCTCTACATCAGGCTTGTCAGTCCCAGCTTTGAGCTTCTCAGTTCCTCAATTCTCCAGTCCTATGGTACTACCTTTGTGTAAGCCCCTCGGCCACCACCACAGTGAAGCTCCCTGACAGGCCTCCTGTTTCTTCCCTACTGCATCCCACTTTGTTCTACCATCCTGGTTAGCCAGAGAGATCCTCTTAAAATTTGGACAGTTCTTGTCACCCTGTGCTCAGACCCCACCAGCTTCCCCATCTTTTTAAGAAGCCAGAGTCAGGTCTTTGAGACTTGCCCCCTGTCTGCCTGCCCCTGCTCCTCTCCCCAGCAGACACCGTACCAGCTGCAGGCCCTCCGTGCAGACTTCCTGCAGCCGGCACCTCCTTCCTCGGAGCTTTAGCTCTTGCTGACCCTTTGGCCAGGAACTGCTCTGCCTCAAGGATGGGACTTGAGGGACGACTCTTCTCCCTCCTCTCGTTCAAGTCTGCCAGCAGTGGCTCCATTCAGGAAGGCCTGTCCTTTGGAATTACCATCCACCCCTCCATCTGCCCCGTCTCCTTAGCACTTACCTCCATCTGACTTACTGTGTGATGTCCATCTTCTTCTCAGCTATTTTCTGTATCCTTTATTAGACTCCCATCCCACAGGAAGCGTTGGCTAGCTTTGTCCACTGCTGCAGCCCAGTGCCAGGCACTCAGTAAGTACTTGCTAAATGGGTTATTCTCAAAGCCTCCTGGTTTCCAGCGGCTATTCAGTGCTTATGGTGCTTGCCTCACCTGGCAGCAAATTACACTGGGCAGACAGAGTGCCCTGTTCAGCACAGGGCCATGTCTGTGGTGGGTGCTCAGCAAACACTGGTTTCCAAGTGAAGGCCCCCAACCTAACCTGGTCCACTTCTGTGTTCTGAGCACCTAGAGAACACTGAGATCTGGATTAATGCAAGCATGCAGCAATAGTGATTCAGCACCTACTCACACTGCTCATAAGAACTGTTTTTGGTTTACTCAAAGTTATTTAATAGAAAAGTCAATCTGAGTGGAGGGATATGTTGTATCCCACGTGCCTTCTCCCAGATATGACCACCCGGCACTCTGGCCTCAGGTCTGGGATTTTGGCCCCACCTAATCTGGGAGGATGCCACAGGCCTCTGCAGAGTTGTGCTCCAGCCCAGAGGGGTAGTGTGGAGGAGATGGATGGACCCTGCTCTCTGGAAAACAAACAGAGGTGGCCTTGGGGAACCAGTGAAGGTTTTGAAGCAATGATCTATTCCAAGTGCACATGAGGGTGTGAACAGCAGCCTCAGAGCTGGCTTCACTTGCAGATACACACACTCCAAAGCAGGCCACAAGCCCCTCATGAAAAATTCCCCAGACCAGGTCTTCCTTTCCACCATTCTGACCTGAGTTGGGGCAGGGGGAGGGCCTTCTAGTTCCCAAAGAAAAAATAGGTACCTAAGGGCCGAGAGAGAATTACACAGCCTTATTTTTATTAGTATCTACCAAGACAAAAAAATCAAATCAAAATTCTCTCCCCGTTGCACCTCCGCCACCTAGGCCCTCAGGGAGCAGCGTCCACCTGGGGAGTGCCTGCTGCCAGAGCTGTCCTCAGAGCTGGGCACCTGTGCACGGCCACCCTTGTGTCTGCAATCCAGTCACAGGCCCCTTCTTCCACAACGTGGGGATGAAAGGGCAGCTGGCATCTCTCCAGTCCTCAGCTGTCAGCCTTGGGAACTTGGAAAAGATCAGCGATGTCCAGCAGGGCTTGGCGGATGTGGTTCCCAAAGCGCTGGGCATTCTGTGGGAACTGAGGACTCAGACACACCATCTGCAGAGCTCCCACCCCTGTCCCCACAAACAAGGACTAATCTCCACCCAGAGGTGCAGTGTGCTCCCGGGCTGCCCCAGGTGGTACCCCTTCTCAGGGCTGAGCTGGAGCAGGGGAGACTCACCGTCTCTGAACTTGAGAATTTGCTGGAGATGTGGAAGAAGATAGTGTTTTCACCTGCAATCATGTAGGAAACCCCATAGCCATCATCTGCTACCTGAGGAGGAGAGGTGAAGTAGAAGATGTACACTGACCGTGAAGGCCTCAAAGCCAAGCTGGTGTTGCTCTTCCCAAGACAGACTCAGGAGGAGGTCCACCTCTAGATGCTGCACCCTTCCAGGGGGCAGGACCCTCTCCCCACCCAGGAAACAGTGTGAAGATCAAACAATGCTGCCCCTCTGGTTCTGGACCCCTACCAGGTATCCCAGACTGCTGTTTCCCTCAAGAACCTCATACTCTAGACCATCCTCCTTTCTCCAGGGAAGCCTCTAGCCTTCTGAGAAACCAGCTGGGCGTCTGGGTGAATGTCTCAGCAGGAAAGAGCTGGACTCGCTGAGTAGACATACTTCATGTTGCCCTGTTCCTTGGAAACCTGCTCTGGATGTGGTCACGCTTCAGTGGAAAGGTGCTTAGAATGGCTGGGTCCTGGTCCTGTATGCTGGGTTGACAGCTGCCATTCTGCTGTCATGCAGGTTTGGGAATTTCCTCTAAACAAGGTACTCCTACCCTGGTCTGCCTTGGTCAAGGCTCTGCACCCCCTAGTGAAACCCTGGGCTTTGGTGCTGCCCACGCCTCCTCAGGGATACTCACCGGGCCAAAGCCACCTCCAGCACCCAGATGATTGGGGTACTGGTTTGGGTCAAACATGCGGATCTGGGACTGAGGGATCTGGCTGGTGGAGAGGCGCCAGGGTTCTGAGAGCACCTGCAAGAGGGAGGCGAAAGCCAGCTAGGCATGAGGCACTCAGCACCCACTTCAGACCTGAGGCACACTCAGGTCCAGACCTGAGGCAGGCCACATCTGACGGAAGGTGCAGGAATATGCAATGTACAGGAGCTCCCTGGCTGCTGCCCCTGGTCCACACAGCCCTTCTGTATCACCTCAGCCTCTGTGGGAAACCCTCCATCTTGCCATGCAAGGCCCTTCTTGCCCCTCCCCTGCCTCAGCTTCTTTTCTCAATAGCACAGCCATCACCTGATGGGTCACACATTTGTGTGTGTCTCCCCTACAAGCACAGTGACTCCACCAGGAGGACCCTGCTGACCTGGGCTGGGCATGGTGTGGGAAAGATGGCCGCCACCCTCCACAGCAACTTCAGGGGAACTGGCCAGGCAGAAAAGAGTAGAGCCCCATCCCAAGGCCAAGCCCCTGGGGCCTGAATGCAGGGGGATGGAGGACACACCCACCATCAACACTGACCTTAGCCAGGAAAGGAGAGCTGATCCCCAGGTACTTGGAGACCACATACAGGCAGAAGAGGTGCCTGTCAATTCCAGCCCCTGTCATGGCCAGGCGGTACATATTCTGGTGCTTCTCAGAAGCCTTCCGGAAAAGATCTCGGAGGTCTGCTTTCTGGAGGGCAGAATTAGAGGGGTAAAGAGTAGCCCTGACCCTTGAGGCAGACAGGGGGCTGGGGAATGAGAAGCAAGGGAGGGGGCTCACCATGTGGGACCCCTCCATCATGGCCTGCACAAAGGCTGTGGACTCACTGGTACAGGAACGCACGGTCTCAGTCCGCCCCTCCCGGAACATTCTGGTCATGGAGGCCTCGTAAGTCAGGCAGAATTTGCCCTTGTCCTGGGGTACACAGAAGGGTGAATCCATCAGGTAACCCTGGTGCTGCCCTGCCCACTCAGCACCCAAGGGGCTCCTACCCGGAAGTGAGCCAGCTGCAGGGCGATCTGCACGAAGGCATCAGGGCTGGTCCGACATTTCTTGATGAGGCCTTTGCCAAAGGGCAAGAACTGGAAGCAGTACAGCTCCACATCATCTGCCAGTGCCTTGGCCACCTGGTAGGACCTCTCGATGATCACCTGACACTGCCAAGACATGGAAGAGTCAGCTGGGGGCAGAGCCCTCCAAGCAGGACTCCAGGTCATGTCTAGGAGGCATGACATCTTGGTGACAGGTGAAGAGCAAAGGCAGCTTAACTGGCAGGGGGCACAAAGAACAACCTGAGGAGACTCTGTGAGGCCCGACTAAGCCAGAGGGGGAAGAGGGAGGCACTAACAGGTGCTGGTAGACATAAGCCTCACATCTCCACCTTTCACCAATGACAGAAGACCCAGGGACTCTGCTTTCCCTGTGGCACCCCAGGGGAGCTCCTGTCCCTTTCCCCTGAGGGCCAGGCCAAGTAGTAGGGACTAGAGGGGAGGAGAAGGCAGAGCAACTCAGAACCCATCACTCACGTGCCAGCCTACTGCTCTTGGTTTGCATACCTGCTCAGGAATGTCCCACTGCAGCCTCTGAGGAGGTATTAGCCTTGGGTTTGGTTTGCCCAGACAGTGCCCAGTGTCTGTGTAGCCCAGGTGGAAGGTGTCTGTGCCCAGGACGAACTGTAGAGAAACGTCAAGCTGAGAACTAAGCCTCATTGCCAGTGCCTGCCCTGCAGATCCCCCTCCAATCCTGTTACCTCCCAAAGGTGCCCAATGATGGGGGCATCTGCCCACGCGTGTTCTGTGTTGAGGCCCAACAAGCCATTCTTGAAGGAGATAAGAGTGAAAGATTTGTCAAACCACCTGAAGGAGAAGTAGACACAGGGGTGACTCAAGAGCTGGGGACATACACAGAACCTTACACTACAATCCCTAATCCTTCAATTCTAACCAATAATCCAAGCCCTAAACCTAAACCTAATGTTAAGACTCCTTAGTCTTCAACTGTAACCCTAAAAGTCACCTCTATCTCCACTTCAGCCTGACTACTGACCGTGACCCTGACTTCTATCTTAATTCTCTAGCCCCGCGGCCAACCCTCAACACGGAGGCCAAGGCACACACCTGTTGTGGCAGTTGCCATGTAGCAGGGCCTTGCCGTAGAGGCTGAGACTGGCCTCGTCATCAGGGTTGTAGCAGTGGGACTCTTCATCCAGGGCAACAAAGAACGCAGCACGCTCGATGGCCTCCAGAGAAGCTTTGTTCTTGCCAGAGCTGAAGAAGGCCTGGCGTGCCTGTGCCCACTCTACCCTGGGAGCACAAGGGCAGAGGACTTTGGATCTGGGTGCCACCCAGGACCTGGCTGGGCTGGGCTGGGCTTGGGTGAGGGAGGAGCATCTGGTCCCGCCCGCCACACACTGACTGTTAGAGGTTCATGCCCACTGCTGACATCTCCAGGGCCCTCACTGTGTGGTCCTACACACCCCCAATGCCAGGGTGGCAGACAGGTCCAAGCTCTTTCCTCATGAGGCCCTGAACCTAGGCCAAGGCAAACCCTCCCCACAGGCCCAGATACCTTCCCCCTGCAGTGAGGGCTGCCAGTCTCTCCTCCCCAGGCTGGGGTGGGGAGGGGTCATCCAGGATCCTCTGGAATTGCATTTCCAAGTCCCGAGGCTTGAGCAGGCGGGAGCCCTCATAGAGCCACACCTTGAAGAAGCGGCCCTTATGGTAGACGGCCACGTGCCTGCTGTCGGAGAGGTGCTGCAGCACATCTGTGACAGAGGCCGGTGGGCAGGCTGAGGCAGGTCCTTGGGGAGACTTCTCCCCATGTGAGCCCTTTCTAGGTGGCCCTTGCAGAGCCTGCTTTGCCCAGCTCTATCCTGGGCCTTCCTTCCCCTTGGGGTGGATCTCCATGCTAAGCCAGGCCCTGTACTACCTCTCACAACCATCCTGTGAGATCTTCCATAGGAGAAGGAGCCAGCGAGCTAGGAAATTACACAGATAGCCCCAGGAGACAGTGTCAGAAACAGGGAAGGCTGCTGCCTCTTGCAAACCTGCTGCTCTCCCCTCCTCTATGGACTCTGGGGAGGGAATCTGTGCTTCCAAGCTCCACTGCCATTTACTCACACGACCACCTTCCCATGCACAGTGAAGCCCCGGAGGGGAGAAGCTCTGTTCTGGGCCCCTTGGGGTCCCAGCACCAGGATCATGCCTGCAAATGACACATGTCTGGTATCCGTCACAAACTGACCACTTTTCACAGGTTCATGATCCTGAGACACTGGAGATTCTGGTTGGTGAGCAGCAGTGGGGCACCTAGCCATGATGGGCCAGTGGTGCTTGGCTGTGGCCTGGTACCTGTTTCCTTGCCCGGGATGCGGGTGGTGTTGAACATCCTCTCCATCTGGTAGGAGCACATGGGCACCATGCCCAGTGCCATCACCTGGGAGGAAGACCCAGGATGGCTCAGACTCAGGCCTCCCCTTCCCACCCCATTCTCAATCCTGATGTAACTCACAGGCTTGATTTCTTCACGGTCCAGTTTGCGGCGATACATGATCATGGCATGGACGGCATTTCCCAGGCGGGCTGCCTGTACTTCTGTGTTCCTGACCAGCACAAGGTCCTACAGACAGAGCAGAGCCTGCAGGGTGGGGGCCTCTGTCTGGATCACCTGGGTCTCACCCCACCAAGGACCAACTTATCCAGGGCATGAGTTGCTCTCAGTCCAACGTGTAACTTACACTACCCTGCTCCAGCTACCCAGCTTCAACCAGAGCTGCATTTTTCATCTGTTGCTATTTTATTTGTTCATGTTTTGCTTTGAAGAAGAGGAGGGGAGTTCCAATAGGCTGCCCTGTCCTGTGCACTCTGGACAGTGGGAAAGGAGAGAGCAGGGAGACCAGCTGGCTGTGCGCTGGCGACAGTCAGGACAAGTGCCAGCCATGTGGACTGAGACAGACAGTGAGTTCCTGAGCCCTGAGAAGTGAAGCCTGGCTCTCATCACCTGGCTCCACAGAATGACAGAGCAAGGTGGGTTTAGGAAGTCCCTTAGAAAGTGTCTAGGGAACTGGGGTTGGGAAGCTAGTGAGGGAACAAGAAAGGCAATGACAAAGTCTGAGTTAGGCAGGCACAGTGAGCCCAAGAGACCCTACGAGGCAGTGACAGGCTGCAGGGTCTCAGGATTCTCCTTGTCCTGGCATGGCCACTTCCCCTATATTGCCTCAGGACTCTTCTTCCAGGCTCTCCCCTCTCTCCTCCCTCTCTCTCAGATCTCACTCTACAACCCCCACTCACCCACAGGAACTTCCATTAAGTCTTTGGGCTGTCCTAAGTCCCGGCCCCAGAGCCAGGGGGCTCTACTTCTTACCATGACATAGTAGTTGCTGTTCACCATGAGGGGACTCCTGCCTCGAAGGTAGATGTACTCTTCCCACCAGTCACTCACCTGTGGGTGGATGGAGGTTAGAGCAGGGGAAGGGGCAGTCAGACCTATGGGTGAGGACAATCCCAGGACAGCAGACTTACATAGTTCGTTGCCCACCATGACTTGAGTACCAGGTATTTCTGCAGCCTGGGGGCAGTCTTGTCCTGGAATTCCTTGGCCAGTGTCTCCATGCGGTAATATTCCTCATCATCCAACAAGGGCCGTACAGACTCCAAGTACTGTTCAGCCAAGTTATCATTACATGGGAGCCAGACGGTCATGGCTACCTCTGCCTTAACTCTCTTCCCACCTCTCTCTCCTCACCCTGGCCCCATTACTCTCAAGCCCATTATTTACAGGGAATAGTTCTTTATGTTTGGGCAAGTTTTCTGAATCCAGCCTCCTGTGCCCACTGGGACCCAGGCCCTCACCCTCTGAATTGTGGCTGGTATGCTGGGGACAGGAAGTTTGGGCAGAGATGTCTGGAAGCTGTACAGCATGGGCCGCCGGCTGGACAGAAGGCGGACACAGATCTGGGGACACAGAGCACAGAGTTGGTGCGGGAGCCAGTGGAAGAACAGACACAAATCAGCAGATAAGTGAGGCCTTCAGAACTCTCCTGACCCCTTCAGGACAAACCATGCACCAGACACCAGTGCTCAGTCTGCCTCTCACCTCCTTCTCAGACCCCAAATGAGCCCCGCAGGTTCTCAAACCAAGTGCCTGAACCCGCCAATACTTCTGCTCACAGCCCAGATCTTGGTGAAGCGACTGGTCTTTCCATGCATCTCAAACATCCACCCATGGTAAGAAAGAAGCAGCTTTAGGGTTTGGCGGAATAAGAAGATGCCTGTCACCCAGACCCCAGTGGAGAAGATGGCCATGCTGAGAAGTGCCCGGGTCTGCGGGGTCTGGTAGGGGCCACACCTGTTGGAGAAGGAAGGAAGGCTGCAGGGGAGGGCTCCCTGGAGACCAGTCTTGGGAATTCTGACATGCAGTTGATGACTTGGAACTATCTCAGGGGAGGCACAGAGGGGCAAGAAACTCTCTGGGCACACATACTAAGGTATATTCATCAAATACAAACTGATGTGGGACTGAGATGATGGTGGCCCTGGGGGAGCACTGCCCCTGTGACCAGCCATGGCTGTTGTCCTGTATCTGCCCAACTCAGGAACCCTGGCCTTGGGAGCTGGCCTGGTTTGCCCTTGACACTTTTGCCTTCTTGGCTTCTTACCTCTCAGGGAGGCAACTCTGGATACAACAGACCAGACCCATGGAGATATCCACCTTGCAATAGGAGGAACCCATTGTCGCCATGACGACAACCAGCCAGCTGGTGGGGCTGCCAGGGTACACACCCCTAAGGATGCCATTCTGTGGGGCAGAAATAGACATCCTTGTGGAGAAGAAAGATGAGGTACTCAGGCACCTGTGAAGTCCCGGGACTCGGCTCTCTGCATTGCCTCAACCACCTGTATTCTCCTTCTCAGGCACTCACACCTGTAGCACCCATTGCTCACTGTGCCCCACCACACCTCTGTCACCACTATGGTTTCTGCACTGCTAGGGCTTGTACCCACCACACTGCTAAAGCAAAGCCATGAGAGACCCTGATCATGGGGCCTCTGCCCTGCACCGGCTGGGAGCGAGGTCCGGACCACCTGAGCCCACCTTGATGCGAATTAGGCGTTTCTTCCAGGAGTTGATTCCGGACAAGTAGATGTGCTTGAGTGCCTCCCGACTGAGCCGGAAGTCCACCCCGTCAGGGGTCACAGTGAACTGGAAGGCTACGGCCTGGTGTGCTTCCGCCATCCTGGGGGCCGGTCGGCACCTGGGAGTAGGTGGCAGGAGGGTGCGCAGCAGCTCAGGCCAGCCCCTCCCCGGGCCGCCCCGTCTCCGAGCTGAGGCCCCGCCCCCCGCCCCCCCCCCCCCCGCCTTCCCGCCCTGCCCCCACCCCACTGGTGGCCTCGAGGCCGGCGCCCCCCGGGCGGGCTCTCCCAGCCCCGCCAACTGCCGCGGAACCCGCGCCCACGTTCGCACTGGCCTAGCTATGAGGGCGAAGGAAGTGGGTCCGGGCCATGAAAGCGCCAGGAACCCCAAGGGCAGCGAAGGGCGGCCTTGGGCTTGGGAGAAGCGTCCTGGGAAGCGGAGTCGGCCTGGACAGAGGCGGGTTCCAGGCGCCCCCAACTCTGGACTTCAGCACCGGCCTGGTTCCCGAGCTGGGCTAGGGGCCGAGTGGGGGGCTTGGCCGCCCTTTTCTGGTCCCTACTCACAGCTCAGGTTCGGTCCTGTCAGTGTATGGGGCTGGCCACTCTGGCCCATGTCCCCACGTCCTTCAGGCTTGGCCACCGATACCCCGCCCTTACCGGGAATCTGACACCCACTCCCAAATTGGGGTCGAGAGAATAGATGCAGGGCGGAACCAGAAACTCCCCTTCCACGGTGGGAATCAGGTGGGTAGTTCCTGCAGACTGAAGGGTGCTTGAAGATCTGGGAGCCCCAGGGGTTGGGGACAACGATGGGGGTGGGGGGAGGCAAAGAGTTTCACGTGAGGAGGATGGCATTAGAGCTAAAAATAGTTGAATGTAAGGGAAAGGTCGCTGGCTGTGTCAGCTGTGCAGCCTGTTCCCTGATCCCTTCTCAGGCTGGCTGCTCATCCCAGGGCTCTCTGTAACCTCTTCACTCCCCAGTCCTCCCTTTATTTGTTATTCTAGGCTGCAAGAGGGGAGGGTTGAGGGATAGGGTACCCCAATGGGCAGAATGGATCCTCAACCATTTTAAGCTCAGACCACAGAACAGAAAGCAGTGGTCACTTGGTCAGTCTGTGTGCATTCCTTGGCTTGGTATTTTTGCTGCAGCTAGTCAGGAACAAGATATCTTGTGAAGGAAGAAGCTCATTTATTAAGGTACACAGCCCAAGGGCTCCTGCCTGCCTGCCTTGGGGACTATTCAAATTGGAGGAGAGGTCAGCCTCCTCATACAGTTGCACTGTGGGGCACAGCCCCATCCCAGGGATTCCTGCCCTCTGCCCCTCCCTCCAAGGTCCTGCCCTGGAGGCTCCAGGAGAAACTCTGAGGAGTAGGAACTGGACAGTCAGGATGATGAGTGGAAGCTGGTCAGCTGTCCCTTCTGTTGGAAGTAGAACTGGAACCGAGACTGGGCATACTCCTAGGAAAGGAAATTCACCTCTCACAATAGTGAAGAACTTAGGACCAGCACCCTCTACCATCCTTTGACCACCTGGGACTACCCAGATTTCTTAGAGGACATATGGTCCCTGGTGCACTCCAGCTCCCACCCAACATGCCCACCCCTGGATTACTTACCAAGTAACCAAATTCTATTGTAGACATGGATGCCTGGAGGATGGACCATAAACCCCAAAAGAAATGGGATGCCAGAGCATACCTGGAGGTGGGGGCAGGATAAGAAGGGGCATTTAAGAGCACGTTTGGCATCGCCTGGATCCCCTTCCCTAGGCTGGTCAGTCCCTAAACTCTAGCTTCTCCATTATTCTAATCCCTACCTCATCCTGACTCTTCCAGTTCTCAAAACTGTTCCTCCTCGCCAGCCTCAACCTCATGTTCCATATCTCTGGCCTCAATGTGCATTGGCACCTTACCTGTAATCCCCCTTTTCTTGGAGCCCTGGCCTACTCTCATGGTGCCCCTCCCTTCCTCACCGACTGACTTCTACCAGCAAATCTTCTTCCAATTTTTTCTGTTCTTCTTGGGAGAGGGTCTCGCCTTTCTTTACTTCTGCCAGGTAATGGCGAATAAAATGGAGCTGAAATCAATGGACAAGAGCCAGGAACTGGAGAGACTTAAATATTTAGCACCCTTTCTGGCCATACCCTTCCAAGACTGACTTCCCTCCTCTCTTACAGGATAAGGCCTGTTTCCCATCCTCCAGCCCACATACCTGTTGTCCCCTGGTAGGGTAGTCTGTGGGCCGTGCTTTGTAAAAAGGCCACTCCTCATGAGTATAATCATAAACCCATTCACAAAAATGGTTCCCAATGTCAAAGCCTCTGGGGAAACAAGGTAGACTTTCAGTTCCCAAATGCCCTGGGCAGCTACAATGCAGAGATGAACACCTGGTCTGTTTTTCCTCCCATGCAACCAGGTGTATAGGAGCCTTCCCTCCTACCCTCACCTGTAGTTATAACTGCTGTACTCGAAATCAACCAGCATGAGACTGTCAGCATTTTCAGGCTCTGAGAGCAATAGGATGTTCCCTGGGGGAAAGGGATGGGGTTCGGGTCACATGAGGGCCCTTTGGCCCCTCTACCTTGGATTAGAAAACTTCTCCTACCTTCTTGGATGTCATTGTGGCAGAAGACCACTGGCGATGGCGTAGAATCTAGCAGCTTTCTACAAGGGTAGGAGAGGCATGGGTACTGATTAGGAATGACTAGAGTCACCCTCGTGGGCTAGGCCATGACCCTAACCCTAAGTAGACCCTGGGGAGGACTCCTAGTTTCTTGGTGCTACCTTCCTCACAACCACAGCTTGCCTGCCCTTACCTGAGGTTGCCCATCTCATCCTTCAGGCTGTACATCTCCAGCAGGTTCATATTGAGGAGGCCAGTGGGAGGCAAGTCCTGGATCTGCTTTAGGTACCTGAAGCCCAAAGAATAGAATACACTCACTCTGCTGTCCTTACCCTCTCTCCCAACTGCCCTTGAAACCAGATTAAGTCATTCTATTGGCTGAGAATCTTGAGTGCCCATACTAGATACTGGAATGCCTAATCCACTTGACTGTAGGGCTGGACAGAATTTGGTTCAGTTCAGGTGTATGCCAGTTCAGGTAAGTCCTAAACCTGATTTACCGTTCCATGGTCCCAAACAGCCAGTGGGGCTCCTTGGTGAACGGCATCTCCATGCCATGGAATTGGGCCATCTTCGTGGCAATGGCTGCTGATAACACTGGCTCTCGAAGCTCTCGAGTTTTCAATGGTCGGCTCTGCACCCAGGAACCTATCAGGGTGGTGAGGGGGCAGGGGCAGGAGGGGGAAGGGGTAGGGGAATGGGAGGAGGCCAAAGTCTTGGGGAAAAGACTGGGATGTGAATGCAGACACTGGGGAAGGGATAGGGACTGAGGGGAGAAGGCGATTTGGGGAGAAGTGGGCTGGGTTCATACTGGGAGGTACTGTTCCAGCCGGCCCTCTGGAAAGACTCCATAGAGCTGGGGACCCAGCGACCGCTCTGCAAGAATGGCAAACATCACGCTTTCTAGGACCAAGGAGTCTACACCCTGAAGGAAGATGGATAGTAAAAGGGCCTGTCAGGAGGACCCAAGGCAGTGGGGCCCTGGCACATACAGGAGCGTCTGCTTTCTGCGCCCACCATAGTTGGAACTATCTACTACCTGGAGGCTCTGGAGCACAAGTTCTAGTATGATAAAGTACAAATCACTGAGTCCCTGGCCTCCACGGCGTAATGGGGACGACACTACCAGCACGACTTACGGCCGTATGGGGCCATCCTGCAGCCCTAACTCCCCCTTACCTGCAGGATGGCCCCATACAGCCGCAGCAGCACCTCCCGGGGCTCCTCGCCAACGCTGGGCAGGTGGTCCGGGAGCGAGCAGCGGAAGAGCAGGTTGCTGAGACCTCCGCTGCAGACCCACATCAGGCACCCTCAGCAGGAGACAGTCCCTCACGGCGCGACCTAGCCCCTCCCGGCTCTGCCCCCCGCGGGCCCCGCCCCGAGCCCCGCCCCCGCGGGCCCCGCCCCACCCAAGGCGTGAGCACTCGGAGGCAGCAGAAGCGGGAAAGTCTCGAGGACTCCGAGGCTGACCCTTGACCCGGGCCCCGGCGGCGCACAGGAGGGGCTAACCCCTGACCTCCCACCTCACAGGGAAAACCCTCAGTTCTTCCGGCCTCACTCGGCGCCAGGCCCCGCCCAGGTACTCCCGGCACCATTGGTAGGCTCGGCGCTCGGCGTCACGCGACAGCGACGAGGAGCGTCGCCGGGTCGGGGCCGCGTCCGGGGATTTAGACTGCCACAAGCTGTCCTTGGCCAGGCGGCCGCCGACAGCCCCGCCTTCGGTCACAGTTGTCCCGCCTTCGGCCACAGTTGTCCCCTCCGCCGCCATGGCGCGGGCTCCGCCGGGCCCAACGCCCAGTTGCGCTCAGCTCCCTTCGGACGGATTCGGCTTCTTCCGGCCGCGCTCGACTCCGCTTCCGGCCGGTCTGCGCTTCTCCGGTCATACTCGGGCTTCTCCGGCTAGACTCGGCTCTCTCCGTGACCTCAGTTTTCCGAAGGCCCCAAATGCCGCTTGTCTTCGCTGTGCCCCTCCCCTGTGCAAGGCAAAAAGCAAAGTCTCTTTCCCTGGGTGGGGCGCTTGTCGGCACGCCCCTCTGGGCGGGGGTCGTTTGAAAGACCGGGAGCTGTGTGGACCGCGGCCCGGAACTAAGAAAGTGTATTGGCCAATCAGAAGAGTGAGCGGTGAGGCTTACGACACGTGGGCGGGGCGCGCCCTCTGCAGGATCCTGCGGGAGGCTCGGACGGGTGGAGGTGAGCCCTTGGGGCTCCCGCACAGCGTTGCTGTTCTGGGCAGTGTGGTTTAGAGTCTTAGGATGCGTGAGAGACGCACGTCTAGGTTGAGGGAAGTGGGGGTATATGGTGCGTGCAATAAACGTTTGTCGTGCGAGTGAAAGAATGGGGCTGTTTAAACAGTTCCGATGACTCCTGGCAACTCAGAGTCATGAAACCTTGGCTGCCGCTTGAAGTTGTCGTCTTTGCGCGTCCTTCACTGACCAATTCTGTGATTGGTTCCAGACCTAGAATCAATTGCAGAATCAAGCTCTGGAGCAGACATCTGGGGTTTTGTAAGTTCTCCTTGGCCCACCTAGGCTGTTTGCAGTGCTCAGACTCACTTCCCAGGAGGGCATCCCATGGTAAGTGCATGTGGGTGTGGCAGTCAGGAGGTTTGACCCACTACGATTTGTGGCAGCTTGTGTTGAACCTCGGTGCTCTTTGGGATAAAACACATGGGCAGCTAACTAACTCGAATGACCAGAAAGAAATCAAGAATGGGAAGGCAAATGTCAGTTGCTGCCGCAGAAAATCTTGATCCCTCACTCCATTTAAATCTGAGCCAGTTCTGAGACCCCAAAGCCCATTGATTGAAAGGGAGGGTTCCCTTGAGGACAGATTCTAGAGTGCTACCATAAGTATACACAAGAAATATTTCCCCACTCCTCCCCTAAAGGTGCCTAGAGGCACTTAAATAACTAATTTGTTATGGAAAAGGGATTATCCAGAACTCCGAAGATTAGACACAGGACTTGAGCTGACGCCAGGGCACCTGAAGCATCCTGGTCTTCTGATTAGAGTAGGGGCTTATGAAAATCTCATGAAAAATGGAATTCTGCCCCAACTCCTTGTGGTAGTTTCCCTGGTCCTAATGTGTGCTTGGATGGTTATACCTAACAGTAAGCAGAGCTCATACATTCATCCCTGACTTGTGGAGTAAGAACCATGTGGCAGGAGGAGCAAAGTAGAAACTCCCCACCCTAGTGGTCCCCCCAGGGTAGTAAATCAGAAGCAACACTGCCTTCCAGGTGAATTTGTATGAATTGTGTCACCTTCCCATTTCACTCCTTCATTTCACTCTTTCATTTCACCTAGATGGTCCCTGAAAATCCAAATATATTCATGTAAATGAAGGTGGACTATCATAGACTTAGCCAAGTAGTGTTCCCAATCTCAGCAGCCATGCCTGGTGTGATGTCTTTATTGGAACCAATTAATGCACCTCTGTCATTGATAATGAAGTGACTGATATACTGAACGTTATTTTCAATTCCCAATAGTAAAGAGGATCTAAAGCAGATAACATTTATATGGGAAGGACAGCCATATGCATTATGTGGCTCCAAGGCTGTTTTAACTCTCCTGTTTTCTGTTACAACATAGTCTGTAAGGACCTTATCATCTGGACACTCCACAAGTCATAAATGACGTCATACTAATTTGACATGGTGAAGAAGGAAGTGACACTGATGCTCATAAACATTTATGCTCTAACATTTATGCTCAGACCATAAATGTTAGAGGATATAGCCTCCAAAGTTATAGAATCTGTTGTATCTTAGTGGTACAATGTTCTAGGGGAAGCTGGGGCATTGCCTCTGAGGTAAGGAGTTATTGTATTATGCATCCCAATCAAGAAGAAAGAGGCATAGCACTTTAATGAACTTCTCTACTTGGAGCCAGAATTTACTAGAGAATATACTAATATATTCTCTCTCTATATATATATATATATAGCCCCATTTTGGAGCTAGCTTGGTAAACTGCCAGTTTTGAGTGGGGCATAGAGAAAAAGAAGTCTTTCCTGAAGATCTAGATTGGGGGATGGGCTCCCCTGCCATTTAGCAGAACCAGTGGGCTGGGTTGGGCTCATCTGTGGAAGAAAAGGCCCTAAGTGGTACCTCTAGCAAGCCTCAGTAGGAGGTTTGTAGTACACCTGGTAAGATCACTTGCCAGGTAAAAACAGCCCCTGGCATGCTACCACACCCAAGTAGAGGCTGAACACCTGATTGGGGCACCAAATGACCTTGCAACTCAGTCTGCTTGTCCTGGGATAGACATTGTCATATCTACCAAGTAATAAGAATAATTCATTCATTGTTCAATGAAAAAGGTATCCTTGGGAATGGAGCCAACCTTTTCCACGAGGGAGCAGTCATCTACAGGACAAGGTGACTGTGGTCCCACACCTCCTACCTTGTTGCACCAATGCCTGTCTATCAACAGAAAATAAAAATCAGGTCCGGTTCACAGTGGGTCATCTTGATGTATTACGAGCTGAAAATGAACTGCTGCTTGCTGTGTGGCAGTCCCATTCAGGGTGATGATAAGGGGAATCTTCTGTGAGCAGAACCTCATGCAGTGCCGTGGCTATCACTTGGTGCAGAGTGAGTAGATGGAGCTTATGGAAGTTCAGGTGGAATCCTGGGTGTGACAGTGTTGGTTGGTCAGGAAAGGGCCAGAGCAGAAGACTAGAGACTGGAGGTCTGGGGAAACAGCTGTGACCCAGGGAGTGGTCACAGCATGTGTGCATCTTTGTGCCTCCTCATGGCAGGGGAGTCACTGAACAAGACAGAGATACCAGCCTCTGCCTTCCTGTACTATACAGTGAGCTAGCTCATGGTTGGAGGTGCCATGGTAACAGGAATGCAGGTTTTGCCTACTAACTCGGGCTCGCTCTTATCAAGTTAGAGCATAATGATAACTCCTCTAGTTATTACTGCTGTTGACTGACCTGTTAGCAGCTGAGATCAAGCTGAGCTTCTGTTGTACTGCCATTTGTAGACAATATCAGCTAGTCACTCTAGCAGGTTGGTTACAGCCCACCCTTTCTATCCCATTCATCTTTTTTTTTTTTTTTTTGGAACTGGGGATTAAACTCAGGGGCACTAAGCACTGAGTCATATGTCCAGCCCTATTTTGTATTTTATTTAGAGACAGGGTCTTGCTGAGTTTCTTAGTGCTTTGCTTTTGCTGAGGCTAGCTATGAACTTGTGATCCTCCTGCCTCAGCTTCATGAGCTGCTGGGATTACAGGTGTGCAACACTGTTCCTGGCTGATTTATCCTCATTGGAACTGAAAACTACTCTGAGTGTGGATTTGCCTTCCCTATCCACAGTTAGAGAATGCTTAGTTTACCAGCGTGGGATCATGTATAACATTGCCTCAGGCCAAAAAACTCTCTTACAGTGAAAGGGATGTGGCAATATGTGGAATGCCATGGATCCACCGCTTCTCTGAGGTCCTGCATTACCCACAAGAAGCTAGTCTAATGGAAAGATAGAATGACCTCTTTTTTTAATATTTATTTTTAAATTTTAGGTGGACACAATATCTTTGTTTTACATTTATGTGGTGCTGAGGATCAAACCCAGTGCCTTGTGCATGCTAGCCAAGCACTCTACCACCAGCCATAACCCCAGCCCTAGAATGACCTCTAAAGGCTGAGCTAAGGTCTTGGCTTTGGGACAGTATCCTGAGAAGTTGGGGTATGTGCACTGAATCAAAACCCCATATGTGATGCTGATCCACTAAGAGTCAGCAGGTGAGGATTGGGGAGCAAAAACACAGGTCCACGAACCTAGAGGCTGGAATTAACTATTTCTCACCATCGTCTAGCAACTCACATGTAAAACATGCTCTGTCTCCACAGCCTTAGGATCCACTGGAGTTGGGCTGTTTGCATGAGGGGATCCCACTGATGGGCAGGGAAGGATGCTGGACCTGAATCTGCAGACACAACTATATCATTCTGAGCTCTTGCTGGTGGACTTGCAGGCAAAAGAGGAAGGGATAACAGACCCTGGCTGTTAGGAGGCTGTTGAGTGTTACCACACAACTGGCACTTAGAGGAGTTGTGCATTGGAGTACTTCCATGAGAGGTACTAGTGCAGCAAACACTGTCAACAGCAGGGGCTCATACCCCTCAGGGGGGAAGGTCTGGGTACCTCATTAGGCAAGCTGTGGTACCCAGCTGGTGAGGCAGGGGAGGGTCATGATGAATGTTGCTTACATCCCTGGGTGCCTCAGCAGCAGTGGCAACTCTACTTGCTGTATTTCTTGCACCAATTCTCTTGTAGAGGTGGTGACCAGCCTTCCCATTGAAGGACCTCATTCCACCTTAAATTGCTGTGGACCCACAGAGCTGCCTCTAAGGCACCTGCCACGTATCTGTGTTTTTGTACTTCCTGCCCCAGGAGCTCTCTGGTACAGCAGGAGCCTGCAGGGTCTGCTTACCAGCACTGTTCCCAACAGCCGAGACAAGAAATCAACCCCAGTGTCCATCCAGGGACTAATGGATAAAGGAAGTGTGATATATGATGGAATTTTACTCAGCCACAAAAAGAAGGGAATGTTTCAATTAAAAAATTTTTTTAGTTGTAGATGGACACAATACCGTTATTTTATTTATTTATTTTTATGTGGAGCTAAGGATCAAACTCAGTGCCTCACACTTTCTAGGCAAGTGTTCTACCAGTGAGCCACAATTCCAGTCCCAAATCTTTCAATTTTTAACAACATGAATGAACCTAGAAAACATACTAAGTGAATAAGCCAGACACAGAAAGACAAATGCTGTATGATGTCACTTACATAAGGAATAGAAGCATCAGAGAGAGCAGTGTAACCTGGCTTGGAGGTAGGAGAAATGGGGAGATGTTGGTCAAAGGGTGCAAACTTTGAGTTATAAGATAAGCAGGTTCTGGGCACCTGAAGTACAGTGTGGATGGTTATAGGTGTGATCATTAATTTGATTGTGGTGTTGGTTATGCAGTGTATACATGCATCAAATTATAAAGAGAAGTTATGTTAAATGTATTGGATCTGTTAGGATTGTGAATCCTAATTGAGCTAATTTTTACCCATGACTTGATTAGTATCCATATGCTGGTGACAGAAAAATAAATTGACTAGGCATAATACTCTTGGGTAACTGTGTTAATTTCCAATTGTTGCTGTAACAAGTTACCATAAACTTAGTGACATAAAATAACAGAAGTTTATTCTTTCATAGTTCAGGAGGCCAGAAATCAAGGTGAGGGTAAGGTTGCACTTCCTCCAGAGGCTTCAGGGAAAACCTGCTCTTTGTGTCATAGGCATTCTTTTTTTTTTTTTTTTTCTAAATATCTTAGTAGTTGTTGATGGACCTTTATTTATTTTTATGCGATGCTGAGGACCGAACCCAGTGCCTCACACATGCAAGGCAAGCGCTCTACCACTGAGTCACAATCCAGGCCTACTATAAGCATTCTTTAGCTTGTGGCAGCACCCTTCTGATCTCTGTCACCATAGTCAAGCTGCATCTTCTTCATTCATCTGCTCAATGTCCTTTTGCCTCTCTTTTATGAGGAATTTATGATTGCATTAGGGTCCACCTGGATAAACCAAATGATCTCCTTATCTCGGAATCCTTAATCACCTCACCAAAGATTCTTTAAAAAAAATTTTTTTTAGTTGTAGATGGATGCAATACCTTTATCTTATTTTTTTTAATGTGGTGCTGAGGATTGAACCCAGTGCCCCACGCATGCAAGGCAAGCACACTTCCAATGAGCCACAACCCCAGCCCCTATTTTTTTTTAAGAGCGAAAGGAGTAAGATTTATTCAAGAATAGAAACAAAACTCTCAGAGGATAAGAGGGGACCCCATATCAGATTTCCAAAGATTCTGTTTTCAAACAAGGTAACACTTGCCAGGATTAAGGTATGGATTTTACTCACAACATTCAGCCCCTCACTCCATGTGTCCTAGTCCTTAAATATTGCAGTTAGAAAGTCCTGAGTTCAGGGGCTGGGGATGTGGCTCAAGCGGTAGTGTGCTCACCTGGCATGCGTGCGGCCCAGGTTCGATCCTCAGCACCACATACAAACAAAGATGTTGTGTCTGCCGATAACTAAAAAATAAATGTTAAAAACTTCTCTCTCTCTCTCTAAAAAAAAAGAAAGTTCTGAGTTCAGCCTGATTTTTCTTCCTTGGATGTTGATACTGCAAGCTTGATCCTTATCTCCATTACAGACCTAATAATAAAGACAAGATTTTGAGAAAAAGAAAAAACACCTTACTGATTTGCAAGTAAAGGAGAAACACAGGAATCTCCTGTCCCAGAGGCTGTGATTCTCTTTCCCAGGGGAAACACAGGGCCTTTAAAATAGGAATACAAGTGCAGGGGTCCAAATATCATCAGTAGATAGAATTAATTTATGTCCATTAGATGTCCTTGAAGGAGCCATTGCTCCAGGCCCGGGTCTGGAATTTTTTTAGTCTGGTGGGTAGTGATATCCTTCCAGGTATGAAGGACATGGTAGCTTAGCCAGGGTTGGAAAAATGGTAGCCATGTTTTCCCCACTATTAGGGAAGGGAAGGGGAAGAAGAGGAGGGAAAAATGTCAGTTTTAAAATAAACCATGCTTACAGGACCCTAAATGTACACCAAGGCACATTATAATAAAAATGCCTAGCTTATAGGAAAAGGATAGAATTTTAAAGGCCACAAGAGAAAAGTATTAGATTACATATAGGGGAAAACCAATTTGGGCCTCAGCTGGTATCTCAGCCCAGACCCTCAGAGGTGGGTCCTGGAACAACACATACCAAGCTCTGAAAGAAAATGGATCCCAACCAAAAATTTTATGTATAGCAAAACTAAGCTTCAGATTTGAAGATGAAATAAAAACCCTCCATAATAAACAAAAATTAAAAGAATTCCCAACTAGAAAGCCTGTATGACAGAACATTTTCAGCAAAATATTCCATGAGGAGGAAATGAAAGAAAAAAGTGAAAACCAGCAAAGGGAGGGACTACACTAAAGGAAAAGGCAAAGGAGAAACTAAGTCAAATTAAAAACTAGAAATAAACTAAAATGACCAGGAATACAAATCATATCTCAATAATAACCCTGAATGTTAATGGCCTAAACTCATCAATCAAAAGACACAGACTGGCAGATTGATTAGAAAACAAGATCCAACAATATGTTGTCTCCAAGGCAAAGACATCCACAGACTGAAGGTGAAAGGATGGGAGAAAACATATCACTCACATGGACCATGTAAACAAGCCGGGGTTTCCATCCTCAGATAAAATGAACTTCAAGCCAAAGTTAGAAGGACATTTCATACTGCTTAAGAGAATTATATATCAACAAGACATAACAATCACAAATATTTATGCCCCAAACAATGGAGCATCTATGTACAACAAACAACCCTTCTCAATTTCAAGAATCAAATAGACCACAACACAAAAACACTGGGTGACTTTAACACACCTCTCTCACTACTGGATAGATCTTCCAAACAAAAACTGAACAAATTATAGAACTAAATAATACAACCAATAATTTGGACTTAACATACATAGAATATTTCATCCGTCAATGAGTAAATACACTTTCTACTCAGCAGCACATGGATCCTTCTCTAAAATAAACCATATGCCACAAAGAAACTCTCAGCAAATGCGAAAAAATAGATACTACCTTGGCATTCTATCAGATCATAATGGAATGAAATTAGAAATAATAAAATATTAAAATAAAAATTAGAAGATACTTTAACACCTGGAGACTAAATAATATGCTATTGGATGATGAATGGATATCAGAAGAAATCAGGGATGAAATAAAATACTTAGAGATAAATGAAAACAATGATACAACATATCAAAATCTCTGGGACACTATGAAGACAGTGCTAAGAGGAAAGTTCATTGTATTAAGCTCATTCATTAAAATAATAGAAAGTCAATAGATAAATGACCTAACATTACATCTCAAAGCCTTAGAAAAAGAAGAACAAATCAATACCAAGAGCAGTAGAATACAGGAAATAGTTAAAATCAGCGCTGAAATCAATGAAATTGAAACAAAAGAAACAATTTAAAAAATTGGCAAAATAGGTCCTTGAAAAAATAGATAAAATTTATAAACCCTTTGCCATGCTAATGAAGAGAAAGAGAAAGAAAACTCAAATTACTAAAATTCATGATAAAAAAGGAAATATCACAATGGTACTACTGAAATACAGAAGATAATTAGAAACTATTTTGAACAAACTATAGAACTAAATAATTTATACTAAAGAATTTATACTCCAATAAAATAAAAAATCCTGAAGACATTGATGAATTTCTAGTGACATGACTTACCCAAACTGAATCAGGAGGACATACATAATTTAAACACATTAATTTCAAGCAAAAAGAAACAGAAGATACCATCAAAAGCCTACCAATCAAGAAAAGCCCAGGACCAGATGGATTCTCAGCTGAGACAAGACCTTCAAAGAAGAATTAATACCAATATTCCTCAAATTATTCCATGAAAGAAAAAATGAGGGAACCCTTCCAAACTCATTCTATGAGGGTAGTGTCACCATCATACCAAAACCAGACAAAGACACATCAAGGGAACAAAATCAGACCAATATCCCTGATGAACATAGATGCAAAAATCCTCAATTAAATTCTGGAAAACTGAATACAAAAACATATTTAAAAAGATAGTGCACCACGATCAAGTGGGGTTCATCTCAGGGATGCAAGATTGGTTCAACATATGGAAATCAATAAATGTAATTAATCACATCAACAGACTTAAAGATAAGACTCATGATCATCTCAATAGATTAAGAAAAAGCATTTGACAAAATATAGCATCCCTTCATGTTCAAAACAGTAGAAAAACTAGGGATAATAGGAACATACCTCTCATTGTAAAAGCTATCTATGCAAAACACAAGGCCAAGATCATTTTACTTTTTAAAATTTTTTTAATATTTATTTTTTGGTAGTTCGTACACAATAACTTTTATTTTTTTATTTATTTTTATGTGGTGCTGAGGATCAAACCCAGGGCCTTGCACATATGAGGTGAGCACTCTACCACTGAGCCATAACCCCAGCCCCACATCATTTTATTTTTATTTATTTTTTAAAATATTTTTTTAGTTGTAGATGGACACACAATATCTTTATTTATTTTTATGTGGTACTGAGGATCAAACCCAGTGCCTTACACATGTGAGGCAAGTGCTTTACCACTGAGCTACAGCCCCAGCCCCCAACATCATTTTAAATGGAAAAAAAGTTGAAAGCATTCCCCCTAAAAACTGGAACAAGACAGGGATGCCCTCTTTTACCACTTCTATTCAACTTAGTCCATGAAACTCTAGCCAGAGCAATTAGACAAAAGAAATTAAGGAATATGAATAGAAAAAGAAGAACTCAAGCTATCACTATTTGCTGACAACATGATTCTATACTTAGAGGGTTGTGGGGAGCCACTTTGAATGATTCGCGTCTTCCCTCTTGGAGTGGAGAGGCTTTGACTATCACAACATCTTGTAGTGACTTGGACATTGCCTGGGTTCCAGAAGTTTGAGGATGTGTCTTGGTGTCACTCTACAGCCCTTGGGTTAATTACACTCACATGTCCCTTGTAACTCCGCCCCTTCTTATTTTTTTGGATGGAACTTTATCTAAGAATGATGGTGCTCCTAATAAAAGCCCACTTCCAAACCAATGTGCTCTCGTGCTCTCTCGCTCTCCCTCTCTCTCTCTCTCCCTCTCTCCCTCTCTCTCCCTCTCTCCCTCTCTCTCCCTCTCTCTCTCTCCCTCTCTCCCTCTCTCTCCCTCTCTCCCTCTCTCCCTCTCTCCCTCTCTCCCTCTCTCTCTCCCCCTGTCTCTCGCCAGCCTCTCATGACTATCCCTTGCTCTCCCATTTAGGGACCTTGAGGCCTAGAGCAGACGAGCCGTTCTGAAGTTTGTTTAAAGGTGAAGTGAGTGTGTTTTATTTGGTGTCCTTAGAAATTCACATGAGTGACCTTAAGTTCACCTGCCCCCGTGGGTCAGGAGCAGCAGAGGATCCACAAAATTCTACCAGAAAACTTCTAGAACTAATAAATGAATTCAGCAATGTAGTAGGATATAAAGTCAACACTCATAAATCAAATTTCTGTACACAGTGACAAATCCTTTGAAAGAGAAATTAGGAAAACTACCTCATTTACAATAGCCTCAAAAAATAATAATAGGGGCTGGGGATGTGGCTCAAGCGGTAGGGCGCTCGCCTGGCATGCGTGAGAGTTCGATCCTCAGCACCACATACAAACAAAGATGTTGTATCCGCTGAAACCTAAAAAATAAATATTAAAAAAAATTCTCTCTCTCTCTCTCTTTAAAAATAATAATAATAATAATAAAGGGCTGGGGATGTGGCTCAAGTGGTAGCACGCTCGCCTGGCATACTTGTGGCCCAGGTTCGATCCTCAGCACCACATACAAAGAAAGATGTTGTGTCCGCCGAAAAACTAAAAAATAAATATTTAAAAAAATTCTCTCTCTTTAAAATAATAATAATAATAATAATAATAATAATAATAATAAAACTTGGGGATCAACCTAACAAAAGAGATGAAAGATCTCTACAATAAAAACTGTAGAACACTAAAGAAAGAAATTAAAGAAGACCTGAAAAGATGGAAAGATCTCCCTTGTTCTTGGATAGGCAGAATTAATATTGTCAAAATGACCTTACTATCAAAAGTGTTATATAGATTTAATGCAATTCCAACCAAAATCCCAATGACATTCCTCACAGAAATAGAAAAGGCAATCATGAAATGCATTTGGAAAAATAAGAGAACGAGAATAAACAAAGCAATCATTAGCAAGAAGAATGGAGCAAGAGGCATCAAAACTACCAAATACCAAAACTTAAACTATACTGCAGAGCTATAGTAACAAAAATGGCATGGTACTGGCACCAAAATAGACATATAGATCAGTGGTAGAGAATAGAAGACAGAGACAAACACACATAAACACAAGTTATCTCATACTAGATAAAGGCGCCCAAAACATACATTGGAGAAACATACATTCAACAAATGGTGCTGGGAAAACTGGAAATCCATATGCAGCAAAATGAAATTAAAACTCTCTCACCCTGCACAAAACTCAACTCAAAGTGGATCAAGGACCTAGGAATTAGACCAGAGACTATGCACCTAATAGAGGAAAAAGCAGACCCAAATCTTCATCATGTCAGCTTTGGACCTGACTTCCATAATGATTCCTAAAGCACAAGAAATAAAATCAAGAATCAATAAATGGGATTGGTTCAAACAAAAGCTTTTTGCGGCAAAGGAAACAATAACATGAAGAGAGAGCCTACAGAATGGTAGAAAATCTTTACCACCTGCACCTCAGATAGAGCATTAATCTCCAGGATGTATAAAGAACTCAAAAAACTTAACATAAAAAAATAAATAACTCAATCAATAATATTTTATCTCACTCCAGTCAGAATGGCAATTATCAAGAAAACAAGCAACAAGGCTGGTGTTGTGGCTCAGTGGCAGAGTGCTTGCCTCACACATGTGAGCCACTGGGTTTGATCCTCAGCACCACATAAAAATAAATAAACAAAGATATTGTGTCCACCTATAATAAAAAAATTAAAAATATTAAAAAGAATACAAACAACAACAAATATTGGCAAGGATGTGGTGGGAAAGGTTCACTCATACATTGCTGGTGGGACTACAAATTGGTGCAACCACTATGGAAAGTAGTATGTCGTTTCCTAAGAACACTTGGAATGAAACCCCCATTTGACCCAGCTATCCCACTCCTTGGTTTATACCAAAAGGACTTAAAATCAGCATATTGGGCTGGGGTTGTGGCTCTGTGGCAGAGTGCTTGCCTAGCATGTGTGAGGCACTAGGTTTAATTCTCAGCACTGCATATCAAAAAAGAAAATAAAGGTCCATTGATAACTAAAAAAAATATTTTTAAAAATTCAGCATACTACAGTGATGCAGTCACATCCATGTTCAGCTCAATTCATAATAGCCAAACTATGGAACCAACCTAGGTGCCCTTCAACAGAAGAATGGATAAAGAAAATGTGGTTCATATACACAATGGAATATTACTCAGCCTTAGAAAAGAATGAAATTATGGCATTTGTAGGTAAATGGATGGAGCTAGAGAATACTATGCTAAGTGAAATAAGCCAATCCCCAAAAACCAAAGGCCAAATGTTCTCTCTGATATGCAGATGCTAATTCACAATAAGAGGGGGTGGCTAGGGAAAAGTAGAAATACTTTGGATTAGGCAGAGGGGAGTGAAGGGAGGGGAGGTGGTTTAGGGTAGGAAGGATAGTAGAATGAATCAGACATTATTATCCTATGTATGTATATGACCACATGACTGGTGTGATTCTACATCATGTACAACCAAAAGAATGAGAAGTTATACTCCATTTATATATGATTGTGAAAATGCTTTTTACTGTCATGTGTAACTAATTAGAATAAATAAAAAAATAATCCACTTGTGGTCAAGTGAAAGGTTTGTACTCATAGCATAAAGTGGACTCCATTACAATGTGATTTGATTTTCCCCTCTGGATACTTGAAGTATGGTATATTCATGAAGGAGTATTTTACTTAATCATTTTAAATAATAGTAAACCTTTACATGTTAACATAAACAATATCTTATGAAAAATAACTATTTAAAATAAAGTTTTAATGATAAGAGTGGCTACTGTAATTTCCAAGAATGTCCCCCCCCCCAAAAAAAAAAAAAGCATGCATTGGAAACTTAATTCACAGTACAAGAATGTTGGGAGGTGGGGTACTTATGGGAGATGCTCAGGTCATAGGGTACCTACCTTCATGATGCTCTTTTTTCAGTACTGGGGATTGTACCCAGGGATTCTCTATTAACAAGCTACTTCTCGTGTCCTTTTAATTTTTATCCCTAAGCTACTGAGGGTGGTCTTGAATTTTCAGTCCTTTGCCTCAGCCTCCCAACTCTCTGGGATTACAGGCACGTGCCACTGTGCTCAGCTTCATGACTCAATTATTGCCACTTATACCTCCTGAGACTGTGAGTTTGATCTTGTGTCTTCTCTGGATCTTCTTCTCTCTTGTTCTTCTCCTTCCACCATGGGATAATGAGACAAGAAGACCTTCATCAGATGCAGTCCTCCCCTTGAACTTCTTTTTTTTTTAATTTTATTTTTTAGTTGTATATGGACTCAATGCCTTTATTTGTTTTTATGTGGTGCTAGGATCGAACCCAGTCCCTCTCACTTGCAAGTGCTTTCCCACTGAGCTACGACTCCAGTCCCTTGAACTTCTTAACCTCCATAACTACGAGCCAGTAGAGGTGTAGTCATTCTAAGTTTCCCATTCTCAGTTATTGTCACCACAGCACAAAATGGGCTGAGATAGTAACACTGTTTTTACATTTTTCACAAGTTTCTTTCTGTTTCTTCCCCCAGTATTGGGGATTGAACCCAGGACCTTGTACATGCTAGGCAAGTCGTCTACCACTGAACTGTACCCCCAGCCCTCTCAGATTTAACATCTGACTTAGTTGAGGACAGCTGGTTTCCAGTGTCTGCTGCACTGACTCTTGCAGTATGTTGTTTTGGTTGAAATATGTGAAGAAAATCTGGTCTCATACAGATTTGTAGTTGGGAAAGTTTTCAATAACTTTTCAGATAATTGTGTATCTTCTTTGACATTTCACTAAGACTTGATGAGTTAATCCATCCACCCTCCCTCTCTCCCTCTCTCCCTCCCTCCCTTCCTTCCTTTTTTCCTCAAACCCAGGCTGGACCCAGAGCCTGTAGCATTCTAGACAAGTGCTGTAGCACTGAACTATAGCCTCAGCAAAAGGTATTTTCTTAAATGTCAGTTGCAATTTGTAATGTAAAACTATATCATTATCCTTTGTTATTTAAAAATACATTGGTCTATTTTGCATGCTAAATGGATATTTGACTCATGCATAATTTTGGAACATATATGCTGGTCATTCAGAAAACTTTGGTGCACTGAGTTATATGCAGCCACATTTTGACAGGTTTTATTACATAATATTTTTAAAATAATTTTTGTTGCTGGGTATGGGTACATGCCTGCAATCCCAGAAACTGGGGAGAATGAGGCAGGAGGATTACAGATTCAAGGCCAGCCTCAGCATCTAAGTGAGGTCCTGAGCAACCTTGTGAGACCCTATCTCAAAAAAAAAAAAAAAAAAAAATAGAAAGAATAGGGAAGGGGCTGGGGTTGTGGCTCAGTGGCAGAGTGCTTGCCTAGCATGTGTGAGGCACTGGGTTGCATCCTCAGCACCACATTAAATAAACAAACAAACAAACAAATTTAAATTAAAAAAGAAAGACTGGGGATGTAGCTCTGTGGTAAAGTACCCCTTGGTTTAATCCCCAGTGGGCACCCCTCAAAACAGATTCACCCTTCGGGAGGCTGAGACAGGCAAATCATCAGACTGAGCAACAGCGAGGCACAAAGCAACTCAGTGAGACCCTGTCTCTAAATAAAATACAAAATAGGGCTGGGGATGTGGCTCAGTGGTCAAGTGCCCCTGAGTTCAATCCCTAGTACCCATCCCCACTTCAAGAAGAAATCATCCTTGTTAATGTTGCCACAAACTCATCAGAAAAATCTTTAAATGTTGGGAAACAAAGCTTATGGTGATAGACACAGATTTTCCAGAATTCTAATTTTTTACTTAAAAACTCAAATTTTAGGGCTGGGGATAGAGCTCAGTTGGTAGAGTGCTTCCTTGCTTTGCATGCACAAGGTCCTGGGTTCAATCCCCAGTACCACTAAAAAAAAAAAAAATCTCAATTAATATTTATTTTTTAATTGTAGTTGGACACAGTACTTTTATTTTTATTTATTTATTTTTATGTGGTGCTGAGGATCAAACCCAGGGCCTTCCACGTGCTAGGTAAGAGCTCTACCGCTGAGCCACAACCTCAAATTTTTATTATTGGCAACAAATACTGTCAGTTGTTTTCCTTCATGTGACATGCACATTTTGTTCATTTTTGAGAAAGTATCTGTCAAATATCCAAATATGAATAACCGTAGATTGTCAATTGTTCTTTCTAGTAAAAATAGTGCTGGGCTGAGGTTGTGGCTCAGTGGTAGAATGCTTGCCTAACACTGGGTTTGATCCTCCCTACCACATAAAAATAAAATAAAGGTACTGTGTCCAGCTACAACTAAAAAAATAAATATTAAAAAAATAGTGCTACCAAAGTTCACATTATATTAAAAGAACTATCTACCATGACCAAATATTATTTTTTTATCCCATATTATCAAATTTGTCCTTGTAATGTATATAGTAATTCTTGGTCTAATACAAAAATGATAATCTCAATGTTGAAAGGGTATTTGGTAAACTTTAACATGTATTCGTCAGTTTTTCTGAGATAACTAGGAATAGAAAGATACATTCTTAATATAATAAAGAATAGCCATCTTAAACCAAAACTGAGCATTGTATTTAATTGGAAATACTTTTAGAATTTCTTCTAAAATATGGGAAAGGCAATCATACTATGACCATTATTATATAATTGCTTTAAATGTTCTAGACAATGCAATAATGTATAGAACATAGATGTATACTACAGAATCATCATTTACACACAATATAAAATTTTAACCTAGAAAATCCCAAAGCATCAACTTTTAAAGAACTTATTTATTAATCATATGTTTGGCAAATATGCAGAACATCCATACTATGACCTATAAACCACTAAAAAATAATTATATGGTCCAGTGTTTAGAATATTTCACTCATGATAGCAGTAGAAAATGTAAATGACTAAGGAATGACCCTAAGAGAAATATAAGAGCCTATGTAAAGAAAATGGAATCTCTACCGTGATAGAAAGATATTATTATTTACATAAATTAGCATGTTATGATTATTTTCAATTTTTATTTTTCATTTTTTTGGTACTATGGATTGAACCCAGGGGCTCTTAACCACTGAGCCACATCCCTAGTCCTTTTTATTTTTTTATTTTAAGATAGAGTCTCGCTAAGTTGCTCAGGACCTTGCTAAGTTGCTGCGGCTGGTCTCAAACTTGCAATTCTCCCGCCTCAGCCTTTATAGCCACTGGAATTACAGGTGTGTACAACTGTGCCTGGCTGAACATTTTTGAAATAGCAGGTATTTCAAAATTAATTCAGAACTTTTGTGCAATGTCAGTTAAAATATTAGTGGATTTAGACTTTTAAAAAAGTTATCCTTTAGCATATCTTAAAGAATAAATGGGCAACATTTGCTAACTTAACAATGAATAGGAAATTTACTTCACAAAATTTTTTTTAAAGAAAGAGAGAGAGAGAGAGAGAATTTTTAATATTTATTTTTTAGTTTTCAGCGGACACAACATCTTTGTTTGTATGTGGTGCTGAGGATCGAACCTCGGCCGCCCGCATGCCAGGCGAGTGCACTACCTCTTGAGCCATATCCCCAGCCCCCCACAAATGTTATTATGAAAAATTTCACAGAAAAAAAATAAATATTGTGCAATGGGTATCTAAAAATTTTTTATGTTACAAGATGCTAACATTTCTGTTCTTTCTCTATACAGAATAGAAGTTTAAATAAGAATGAATGAACCATGAGGTCTGTTTTAGATTTATATGAGCTGCAGAACCATTTCGTTTTTTTCCTATGAAACATAACTCTTCAAAAAGAATTATCTGTCCTTGCTGTCACAGATATTTTTTGTTTGCATGCACATGCACACACAACTTGTAGACTTAAAACGTGAAGCAAATTCTCATGCTAATAATGTTTCTCTGTTTCTTTAGTTTTGCTGTGTGGAGTCAGTGTTATATTATTTGATATGTAGACATCCATAACCATTTGGACTTTATCACAGAATAAAATGAACCTTTAAAAAAATTTTAAAAATAGTGCTCCACAAAAGTGCCTAGTTGAGCTGGCAATGTAAGTAATTGTGTAAGTAATTTGGCAACAGTCATACTTAGTATGAAGGACTTTATGTATTCTTCCTGTGTCCTCACCCTGAATAGTGTATATTTCTTAGTATTGAGATGTAGTTGATGATTTTTTAAAATTTTTTTTATTTTTTTGCTTCTTCAAGGAATTCTTCAGTGGAATTGCCTTTTTCCTTCCAGAAGTAACAGTGAGGAGTTCAACAACTACTATCACATTTTGGGACCACTACCATAACTTGTGCCAAGGTACCACTAGTTTTACCAATCATTACTTTTGCACCATCAGCACAAATGTTAATACCACAGAAAGATAAATAATACCCAAATTGTTTTGCCCTTTCAGTGTCTTAGGGCTCCAGGAATCCATGAACTATATTTTGAGAACCACCACTCTAGGATTAGGATGTCAAAGGGAGAATAGAATATATATGTTTTACCAAATCTTATGAAACAGTACTAAATTTCTCCTCAGTGTAGAAATTTATACTCTAGCAATTATGGTAACATCTGGCTGTGAATCATAGAGACCTAGAATAATAGGGACTTAAGTAAGGGAAATTTTAGCAATGTTGTCTGTGTGTGAGCATACAGCCTACATCACATGGGCCTTTGGATTGCACAGTACCCCACCTGTACCATCTTGTGCATTTATCAATTGCATCTAAAAACATGCAGGTAGCCAGCCCTAGGCTTAGATAATGGCTCTATTTTTGAGGGCTAAATGTCTGATTAAAAACCAAGGATTTGGGATGGAGGTGTAGTTTAGTGCTATTCTGCTTGCCTAGTATGTGCTGGGCCCTGGGTTCAATTCCCAGTACCACACACACAAAGAAGTATAATAAATGGCATGCTCATTACCACTATTTAGAAAACAACAACAGGGATTCTTGAGCTGGGGGTGTTGCTCAATGGTAGAGCACTTGCTTAGCATGTGTGAGGCCCTGGGTTCTACCCCAGCACCCCATGTACCCCTGCAACTCCAGGGGTTCTCAAACCAGGTACCATGGTATGTGCCTATCATTCCAGCCACTCAGGAGGCTGAGGCAGGAGAATCACTTGAGCCCAGGAGTTTGAGGCTAGCCTGGGCAACATAAAAAGATCTCATCTCAAAAAAAAAAAAAAAAAAGAAAAGAAAAAAAATTGTGGGGGAATAGTAGAATAAGATTAGGGGACAATCAGGCCAGGCACAGTCAGGCCAGCCAAATAAATAAATAAAATCATTTTAAAATAATTTTATTTATTTATTTATTATAGGTGACACACACCTGTAATCCCAGCGGCTTGGGAGGCTAAGGCTGAGGCAGGAGGAGTGCAAGTTCAAAGCCAGCCTCAGCAACTTAGGCACTTAGCAACTCAGCGAAACCCTGTCTCTAATAAAATATTTAAAAAAGGTCTGGAGATGTGGCTTAAGGGTTAAGTACCCCTGGGCTTAATCCCCAGGACACACACACACAAAAACAACAACAACAAAAAACGATTAGGAGATAATCAGTTTCTGCTATAGTCTGGCCCTTTGGCTGGCCAACATGTTTCTCTGTGCTCTGTTAACCTGGAACACACCTATACCTGAGAGAGACCTGTGTGACAGCCCAGCAGTCACAGCCTCCTGTGTGAAACACAGGCCTGTGCACTCTGCAGTTTACTCCAGCAGGCCCAGGCGCAGACCCAGTTGGCCCAGCGTGCTAGTCAGCTTTCTGTTACTGAGATAATCAACTTTTTTTTTTTTTTTTTGTATTGGGGTTTGAACCCAAGTGCACTTAACAACTGAGACACATATCCAGTCCTTTTTTAAAAAAATATTTATTTTTTGGGCTGGGGTTGTAGCTCAGCGGTAAAATGCTCACCTAGCATGCATGAGGCGCTGGGTTCGATCCTCAGCACCACATAAAAATAAAATAAAGGTATTTGTGTCCACTTACAACTAAAAAATAAATACTTAAAAAATATTTACTTTTTAGTTATAGTCAAACACAATATGTTTATTTTATTTATTTATTTTTATGTGGTGCTGAGGCTCGAACCCAGGGCCTCGCATGTGCTAGGTAAGTGCTCTACTGCTGAGCCACAACCCCGCCCCCCCTTTTCATTTTTTGAGACAGGTCTTGCTAAGTTACTTAGGACCTTCTTAAATTGTTGAGACTGGCTTTGAACTTGCCAGCCTCCTGAGTCGCTGGGATTGCAGGCGTACAACACCATACCTGGCGACATAATCAACTTATACAGAGAAGAGGGTTATTCTGGCTCATGGTGGTAGAGCCTGCAGTGGCAGTTGGTTGGCCCCATTGTCTGTGGGCCTGTGGCAAGGCCACACTCTGTGGCAGTGTGCATGGTGGAGCAATACTGATCACCTCACTGGGACACAGAGGAGATGGGGACCCTGCAGTTGCCCTGGAGGGCACACCCCAGTGACCTAAGACCTCCCCAGGGCCTACCTCTTAAAGTTCCCATTGCCTCCCAGTATCACCAACCTGGGGACTAAGCCTGTAACACGTGGCCTTTGGGGACACTTCAGGTCAAAGCCATAGCACCCAGGGACTTATACATGAGAAGATACGTCATTTGTCACCAACGTTCCCAATGTATAGTAGTGTATAAATCCAGTGACTTATAAACTAAAAAATATTTCAGGTGTCCCAAACACAGGATAAAACAGAAGAGGATAAACACAGTAAGAGCCCATGTTTAGATGAGGCAGCTGTCCCTTGACCGCTCTTCTCAGGTGTGAGTGACCAAGACTCACTCCTGATGGGTTACAGGATTCCTGAAGCAGCTCCTGGCTCCGTCCTCTGGGCTGCTGACTTTGGCCTCAGGCTTCTAGTCCGCGGCTGAGGAGGTGAACACTGAAGAGCTGCACTGGACCCGCGGGAAGCTGGCTGGGAGCCAGGACTGCAGTTCCTTTGGAGATGCTGGTGTCGTCCCTGTTCTCAGTGTTCCTTAGCAGCGCATCTTGGCTTAACAGCATGAGTTGGGAGGCTTCTTACCCTTGCTTTCCCAATGCCTGTGTAGGATTGGTGTTCTCTCTCTTCAGTGCTTACTAGAATCCGCCAGTGAGGAAGTCTGGGTGTGGAGTGTTTATGATAGTGAATTTACTTTTTAAAATAGCTTCAGGGTCAAACAGATTTTTCTGTTTCTTGTTTCAATTTTGGTAATTTGTGTTGTTCAAGGAATTTGTTCATTTAATTTAAGTTGTCAAATTTATTGGCATAAGGTTGTTCATAATATTTTTAATATCCTTTTCTTTTTGGTTATACATGACAGTAGAGTATATTTTGACATATTTATCCAAACATGGAGTACATCTAATTCTTGTGGTACATGATATGGAAATTCACTGTAGTATTCATATATGTACATAGGAAGGTTATATCAGATTTATTCCACTTCCTTTCCTATTCCTGTCTCTTTTTAATATTTGTTTAATCTCTAGTGATATTCTTGCTTTTATTTATGATCCTGGTAATTTATGTCTTTTTACTTTTTTTCTTAATTAATCTTGCTAGAGGTTTATCGATTTTATTGATATTTTTCTTTTTAATTTCTTTGTAGTTGTAGATGGATATAATAATTTTATTTTATTTATTTACCTTTATGTGGTGCTGAGGATTGAACCCAGAGCCTTACATATGCTAGGCAAGTGCTCTACCATTGAGCTACAACCCCAGCCCCTTATTGATATTTTTCAAAGAACCAGCTCTTTGTGTTATTGATTTTTCTCAGTTTTGTCTGTTTTCTATTTCATCAATTCTTTTTTTAGAATATTTTTTAGATGTTGATGGATCTTTATTTTATTCATTTATTTATATGCGGTGCTTAGAATCAGACCCAGTGCCTTGCACATGCTAAGCAAGCGCTCCACCACTGAACTATAACCCCAGCCCCTCATCAATTATTATTCTTTCTCTTTCCTGCCTTACTTTTAGCCTACCTTTAGTTTTACATTTGAAGTTCATTTTTCAAAATAGCTTATAATTATATCTTGCTTTTCAAATATTGTCAGTCTTTTAAATGTTTTAGATTTAATTTCAATTTAATAAAATTATTGACATTATTGGACATAAATTTACTATCTCACTAATCTCACTATTTGTTTTATATTTGTCCCATCTTACTTTGTTCCATTTCTTTCTTTTGGATTAATCACATTGTGTGTGTGTGTGTGTTTCTTGTTTTGTACCAAGAGTTGAACCCAGGGATGCTTAACACTGAGCCACATCCCCAACCCTTTTTTAAATTTATTTATTTATTCATTTTGAGACAGGGTCTCACTAAGTTGCTGAGGCTGACCTTGAACTTATGATCCTTCTGCCTCAGCCTCCCAAGCTGCTGGGATTACAGGTGTGCACCACCACACCTAGCAAGTGTGTTCTGGTATTCCATTTTATCTCCACTCTTATTAGTTTTTTCCCCTATGGTCTTTAAAGTGTTTCCTCTGGTTTTGTAAAATCTACTTTTAACTCATCGTAGTCCACCCTCAAATAATACTGTGCTCTCTCATGTAGTGTTAGAACCAAACAACAGTATATTTCCATTTCTCCCTCCCCTCCTTTTTACTAGTAATGTTGTGTTATGTTTTACTTATATGCATGCTATAAAGCCCACAAATAATTTTTCAAGTTTATATGGTCAATTTATGTTTTAAAATTCAAACATGAGAAAACTATTTTTGGGTTACCCTTAGGCTTCTTTAACCTCAGGTCCCCTGCAGGGGTGTCCTCTCATCCTTGCATTGTGGATATGCTAGCAAAAAATTCTCTCAGATCCTGATTGTCTAAAGTTGTCTTTGCCAGGTGCAGTGATGCATGTTGGAAGGCAGAGGCAGGAGGATCACAAGTTCAAGGCCAGCCTCAGCAACTTAGTAAGACCCTACCTCAAAAAAAAAAAAAAAAATGTAGGGCTGGGATTGTGACTCAGTGGTAGAGTGCTTTGCCTAGCATGTGTGAAGTGCTGGGTTCAATCCTCAGCACCACATATACATAAATAAAATAAAGGTCCATTGACAACTTAAAAACATTTTAAAAAAATTGTAAAAAAGGCTGGGGATGTACCTCAGTGGTAGTGCATTCCTCCATTTAATCCCCAGTACACAAAGTAAAAAATAAATAAAATAATAAAGTTGTCTTTATTTCATCTTCAGTTTTGGAGGACATTTTCACTGCACGTAGAATACCAACTTAATTATCATGTGCTTTGGTGTGGTTTGTGTTTATCCTGGGTTTTGTTGAGTGTTTTGGATCTGTGAGCACATAGTAGTTAATAATTTGGGGGGACATGTTTAACCATTATTTATTTATTTTAAAAATAATTTTCTAGCTGTAGATGGACACAATACCTTTATTTATTTATTTATTTATTTTTATGTAGTGTTGAGGTGTGTTAGGTAAGTACTCTACCACTGAGCTAGAACTCCAGCCTCCATTATTTCTTCAAATACTTCTTTCTTCTTGTTTTTTGCTTGACATGGTTCCAAAGGTGAGAAGGATTTCTTAATTTTTTTTTCAGTCATTTTTTTTTTCTGCTTCAGTTTGGCTAGTTCTTATTTCTGTTTTCAAGTTCACTGATTTTTTTCCCCTCTGTTTCTATTGATCCTATCCAGTAATTAAAAAAAATTTTTTTTAGTTGTAGATGGACACAATATCTTTATTTTATTTTTTATTTTTATGTGGTGCCAGGGATTGAGCCCAGTGCCTCACACATGCTAGGCAAGTACTCTACCACTGAGCCACAACCCCGGCCCCAATCCCATCCAGTGAATTTTTAATTTCATCTACTACAGTTTTATCTCTCAAAATTCCTCTCGTTTCTTCTTTTTATCTTCCAATTTTTTGTTCATTATGTTCATGTTTCCTTTAAATCCATGACTACATTTATAATAGTTGTTCTAAAGTCCATATCTGTTTGTTTCATCATTTCTGCCTTTTCTGAATCTGTTTTTTATTTGTTCTAATTAGTTATACATGACAGTAGAATACATTTTGACACTTTGTACACAAATGGAGAATCTGAGTCTGTTTTGACTGATTTTTTTGAGTTCAGCTTTGCAGGTCTTTTTTTTTTTTTTTTTTTTTAACCAAATGCAGAATGGTGTGGATGTTACATTGTTAAGGGCCTGGATTTTGTTATTCTTCTTTAAAGAGTTGTTGGAATTCATGTTGAAATCCTAACCTCCAATGTGCTGGTACTGGGAGGTGCAGCCTGTGGGAAGTGATTAGACCATGAGGGAAGAGCCCTTAGGACAGAGGAGAACTTTGTTACTACAGCCCTGGGAAACCACACACAAGCCTTCAAGATGTGGAACACAGAGACCAACCACAGAGCCTGCTGGGAGGAAATGGGGTAGGAGAAGCTTAGTGAACCTTAGGCAGGACGAAGTAGGAAAATAAATTCACACGGAGACACACCTGATTCTCCTCAAATGCTGGACACTTTGATGGGTTGAGCCCTCAGTGCAAAAATGAATTAAGACAAGCTGTCCTTCAGGGACTGAAGGATAGGATATCAACTCTTTCAAATTTAGGGCAAAGTGAAGTATGTGGAGGACAGATGTGGAGAATGAGAAGCTGTCAACCTTACCCAGGTTGACAGCTCACATTAGCAGAGTGGTCCCAGACCTTTCAGTGGAGAATTTAACAGAGTGATCTCTGGTTAACGATCCCTGGAGGTGGCTAGTGGAAGTGATTTACGTGTTAAAATCTAACTTTCAATGCAATAATTTTAAGAGGTGAGGCTTGTAGGAGGTGCCCCTCGTCTCAGGGAGAGCCCTGATAGGTGGGGATAACTATCATGAAAGAGGCTGGAGGGAGCCTGTCTGGCCTTCCACCATGTGAGAACTCAGAAGATCCATCTTTGAGGAATGGGCCCTCACCAAAACACTGAATCTGCTGGCACCTTGATTTTGAACTTATCAGCCATTTAGACCTGTGAGCAATATATTTCTATTGTTTATAAATCACCCAGTGTAAGGGTATTTTGTTAAAGCAGCCTGAACTCTCATCTTCTCTCGATGGGCCCTACCTTCTTCCTGGCCTTAGATTTTGCTATAAACAACTCTCAGTTAAAAGGCAACTAAAAAGCAAGGTAATGAGGTATCCTGAGAGCAAGCCAGCAGTGACTGTGGGTAGGACATTCCAGATAATGAAGTCATCAAATAGGATTATGAAATGCCTGTTTAATAGAATTAATACTAAAAGCCAAGGTTGAAAATAGGTGCAGAAACTAAGAAACTATAAAGAACAATCAAATCATATGCAAAGAATTGAATGGAAACTGTAGAAGAAAGTCCTTGATTTTGTTGAAATTTTAGTCAAATTTTTAATTTTTTTTGGGGGGGGGTGTTTTACTTATTTACTTATTTATTTAATGTGGTGCTGAGGATTGAACCCAGTGCCTCACATGTGCTAGGCTATCACTCTACCACTGGGGGGATTTTAAATACAATGAAATTAAAAGCTCAGTATATAGAAAATTAGTGAGCTAAAAGATAAATGTGGGTAAAGTATCTGGAATACTACCTGAAAGGATACAGATGTGGAAAACATGAACAGGAGGTCAGCAGGCATGGAGGCTAGTGCCAGGAGAGAATGAATGGGTAGAGGAGATATTGAAAGAGATGAGGACTTGAAATCTGCACATGATGAAAGAGGGGTTCATGTAGGTAAGCCTAGTGAACCTTAGGCAGGACGAAGGAGGAAAATAAATTCACACTGAGACACACCTGACTGCAACTTGGGAACACAGAAGGCCAAGAAGTTCCACTTACAGCCAGAGAGGGAGAGAAGTGCCCATCAAGGGTGACAGCTGAGGAGGACAGCAAGTAAGGCTCAGGGTCATGGTGGGCACTAACTGTCTGATGTGGGAGGCCATCCTCGCACGTCATTTGAGGTACCTCCCTGGGTTGGCGAGAGGCACTTAGACACATCTTTGTGTCCAGAGCTTTCCCCAGCCTTCTCAGGTCCGAGGGCTTGTCCATGTGGAGGCGTGTCAGGCCACAGTCATCACACCTGACCTTGGGACACTGCCCCCTTACTCTTCATTGGATGGGATTTTCCCCAATAAAAGTCCACTCCCTGGCTTGTTCTCTCTCTCCCTCTCTCTCTCTCTCTCTCACTAGCCTCTTCAGTAAACCTCGCTACCATAATAGGTGGCTGGAGGCTGGAGCTAGGAGGAGCTGTCCTGGAGCTGGTTTAAAGGTAATTAGAGTCTGTCTCTTTAATTCAAAACTCCCTAAGGATTGCTCACGTACTGAACCTTCATTTATGAAGCCTGTGCTGGCCGCGGGCTAAAATCTGACCCAAAATTCTCTTCTCTTTTCTCTCCTACTCACACAGTTCTGGAGGCCAGAAGTCTGAGTTCAGGGAATCATCAAGGGCTGGTTTCTTTGGGGCCTCTCTCCTTGGCTTGTGAACAGCTCTCTCTTCTTGTTTTCATGTGGTCATCCCTTATGTGTGTCTGTGTCCAGATTTCCTCCTCTGCCCTTCTGGAGCTCCTGTGCTAATGGGTATAGACAGACAGTAACAGGACATGTCAGGGAAATGGTCTAGGGGATTGAAGAGCTAGTGCAAGGGCCCTGAGGTGGGAACATGCCTGTTCTGTACCAAGAGTGGGAAGCAAGGGTCAGGCAGGGAGAGAGTCAGAGAGTGTAGACCTTACCTAGAATTGTACATCCAGTAAAAGCTTTTCAGGAATCAGAACAAAATACATTTTCAGACAACCTGAAAGAATTTACCACCCAGAGATTTGTGTTACAGAAAATTCTAGGAGGTGTACTCTAAGCAAGAAAAAAGATATCCCAGAAAGGGCTGACATGCAAAGAGGAATGAAGAATAGAGAGAGGTGAACATTTAAATGAATTTAAGTAAATACTGTTTAAAGCAACAATAACAGTTCTTGTAGGTCTGAAAAATTTTAAATGTAAAAATAGAATTTAAGTTAGGACTGAAGTAAACAAAGTCTCTTAGGCTCTGTTCAGGATGAACCAGCCCAGTTCATTTAAGGCTCTGATAGTGGCCAACAGAGGGTCCACTTCTCTGGGGCTCGCGAGGAGCAGGGTCTGAGAAGGGGATGCAGGCACAAGCACAGCTTACTTGGAGTGCAGGAGCCTGGGTGGTTGCAGTGTGGCTGGGCAGGGATGTTGGGGGAGGGCAGAGGAGCCTCTTCCTAGCCACCTGGTCACTGTCACCTCACCTGTGGTCTCCACAGGTCCTGCCTAGAGCCTGGACATTGATCTGGGAGATAATGCTTGGTAAAAGCAGCTTTTGTTAACCAAAGAAGGTGATTCTGCTAGAGTCCTCAGATGACAAGATTGTGAGTAGAAAACTGTGGTAAGTCTCCACTCAGGGCCTCCTGTTCCTATCAGGAGTCTCCCCATTGCGTCAGGCAGCACACTGTCACCACCACCATCTTCAGGACATCTCTTAGGAGGACCTGGGGAAATATGAGGAGCCATGCTCAGCACATGTTCTCTGGCCTGATAAGTCCTGGGATTTGTTGCATTTAAATGGGAAAGTCTCTGGACTCTCACAAATACCTTTGCCGGTGCAGTCCTCTTTAAAGTTGTGACACTGGAGCAGTGTGAAGACTGTGTAAATGTCTGCTCTGTGTTCAGTGAAACTGACTTGGGGCATGTAATTTGTGTGAAGGAATCTAATAAAACATGGAGCTTTCAGACACTCCCCCTCACCCAATAGTAGCAATTCCTTTAAAAATTTCAACTCTGCCAGGTGCAGTGGCACATACCTGTAACCCAGTGGTTTGGGAGATCGAGGCAGGAGAATTGCAAAACAACAATAACAACAACAACAAAAACCTCAACTCTGATTTTTTTGTCATAGTACTCTTCTGCACTGGTGGAAATCTATTTTCTGAAATGTGTAATTATTTGTAAGATTTATTTCTTAAAACCATATAAATTATTTTTAAGTACCATTTCCTTTAAGGCAAAACAGTATTGTAACCCATGACTTTGGATTTCTTATGCAAACAGATATGAGAATATGCCATTTACTTAACACCAGATCATGAGAATCTAGAAAAGAAGTTGATGCAAGAGAGAGGATCAGTTTCAAGGAGGGACTTGGGTAGGCAATGAGAGCTGTGGGAGGATCAATGGAATGGAGATTTGTGGTCATCTCATAGCCCTGACTCCTTCCAGTGAGAGGTGGCTCTAAGATTCCACTAACTGCATTGGCTGGGGCTGCTTTGACCAATAGGTATGGCAGAGACAATACCACAAGTCTTCCAAGCTAGGTCAGAAAGGAATGCAACTTCCACCTGGCCCTCAACTACCCCAAAAACACCCTGATGGAGAGGCTGCTGGAATGCCCTAACTAAGCACCCTGTAGACACTCAGCATCAGCAGTCAACCACATGGGCAGGCCATCTTGGATACCCAGCCCAGCTCGGACTGTACCCAAACCTCAGGAGAGGTCCAGGAAAGAACTCCCAGCAGAATTTTCCCAGAACTTCAGATCTCAGAATAAATCAGTTGTTTTAATCCATTAAATTTGATGATAATTTGTTACATAGCAATGGTAACTGACAGACAGTCTTATATAGTCAAAGAATGGCTATATTGAAATATAGCAAGAGGTCAAGAAAAACAGGAGGTCATGGTGAGAGAACTGGATGTTTAAAATCAAGATTTGGGAGGTGGTGGAGTTGTTGGTCATGACAACATCCCAATCAAAATAACTCTTAGCATTTTTATTACATATTTCTGTTTGCAGTTTCAGCCTTTTTTGGTATTTGTGATTTCTGTGCAATATGAGTAGAACAACAGGCTGATGGTTTGCATTTATTATTTTTTAGTCTATAAAAATTGTCAGAAAATGCCCTTTGACTTTTGTAGGATTGTCGTGGTCAGTACTGTTGAGATATGTTACTATTCTAACTCTCCCTTGTAAGTCCAACCAGCTTTTTGCCTTGCACTACTGTCCATGCCATTAATGGACCATAATGGGGAAAAAAAAACTGTTAAAATAGAACATCTTCGCAATCCCCAGCAGCACAAACCAAACCAAACTATGTAGGGGGAAGGGCATCTGGAAGGGCACTGATGCTGCATGCTCAGGGAAGTAGCAGGGCCTGTGGCTTCCAGCAGAGGGGAGAGGACTTCCAGAAGTGACTTCAACTCTCCAGGGGGCCTCAGTCCTGCCATCTGTGCAGGGAAGCGCTGAGGGTCACATGATGTAAGCGTACAAATCTGATAAAATGTGTACAATGGGAGGGAATATAATTTTTCAGGAGAGAGATTCTGTCCTTCATTCATATATTCCTGGGCTTGGCAGAGTGGTCCTGAGGGGCCAGGAGGAGGATAACCCCATTATGAGTAGCAGAGTGAACACTGAATAAATCCTGGGGGCTTTCCACTTGCCATGCATCTTCAGCACAACCGTTGTGTAAAGAAACTGAGGTCCTGATGGTTGAGCAGTTTGCTCATGTCCATAAAGTTTGTGGCCAAAGTTTGGTGCCACAGTCTCTCAACTCCATGGTAGGTAACCCTCCACCTGCACTCTGGGGACAAGATGGGGGTAGGGGTTGTGAGATAAGATGGTGCTTATACTCTTGGAATCTGGAGGTGGTCATCTGAGAAGGCTTGTAGGGAGACGAGATCAGTGATCTGACATGACTTCAAGATGGGTGCAATTCCAGATGGAGGTGAGTCCCAGGGGCTCTTTTTGGAGAAATCATCAGAGTTGTGAGAGTCACAGATCATTGACTAATCAGAAATCAGGGAATGGCTGACCAGTGTGTTGGATGGAGTCATTTATGTGAATGCCCAAGTTAACCAGTTTGATGACAAGATGCAGGGTCAAAAGGAAATCTGGGAAGTTAGGGTCCAAAACCCTTTGTACACTCTGGGGGAACTCTGGGGTTTTACAGGGAGAATCAGGGCAAATGACTAGTGAATATGTCCGAACTCCTTGAACCTCAGAAATACGGAATGTTGGGGAAAAGTTATGATGGCAGAGACCCAGTGTCCCTGACTTTGGTGCAGCCTGTGAGCTTGTTATTCACTCGCTCTGTGCTGCCTGAGCAGCTTCCAGTCATGAAAGGGAAACATGAAATAGAGGCCATTTCTAGAAAAATGCTTTAAGAAATATATAAGTTGAGGTTACAGCATAGTAGACAGGAAGACCAGTCATCCGCCAGCCATGGGCTGCCGCTGAGCTGGAGAGATTGCCACCCCAAAATGGTCTTGTGCCTCCTGACTATGTGAACTCCCTCTTCCCTGTCGCTTCCAGCCATTAATCACTCACCATCCCTTAGAAATGATTCTCCAAAGGACATTTAGATATAAAGAAATCTCAGCACAGAATATCCATCTTGGAGAAAAGGGGATATTTCGTTGCACTCTTGTGGCTGAAACTCCAGGCAAATCTCCACAAAGTTCCTGGGTTCTCCCCCTCTGCTGGCCCGTGGCAGCCCCGCCCTTCCCCACTTTGACCCCAGCTCTCCTTCAACCTTCACTCACAGAGCCCTTAGCAGGCCAGAGCATAAGCCGTCTCCCGCAACAGCGTTTCAGTTGAATGAACACAATCTCAGAGTGTTCACTTTTCCCAGTGCCTTTGTGCAGACTGCAGTCTGCACTGTACACAGAAAGTTCAGCTTTACCCTTTGGCTGGCTAACCCCATCAGCACTCCCTGTCTAGCCCCTTTCAGCACAGTCAGGGCAAGGGCTGCTCCGGCCCGGTCAGAATGTTTCAGGGCGCAATCTCCGTTGGCCCGATCAGCACCCCTTTGGGGGACAGCTCCGACCGGCCCTGATCAGCACACCGCGGCGGACAGCTCCTGCGGCCCCAGCCGGCGCGTCCGCCCCTACCACCAGCTCCGTCCAGACCGCGGACCCCGACTCTGCCTGGCCGACGCCTCGGGGTGCTCGCGCAGCTCTGGAGGCCGCACCCGCCTCCCCGGGAGCCTCCCCCTCCCACAGACAGCGCCCGGCAGCCGAACAGAGCAGCGCAGACCCGGGCCGGAGCGGTTCTCGGGCCTCGTCTAGGGCTCCGGCCTCACGCCTGGCCTGCTGACCCGCGGTCCACGAGCCCGCCCCGTCCAACGACCCCCTCGCGCCAGCCGCCTCGCCCCGAAACCGCCCCAGCCACACGCCGCCCTCCCCGACGGAGCGTGCTTCCCCCCCGACCTCGGCGGGACCTCCCACAGCCTCGGGCCCACTGCCCCAGCCGGGGTTCCGCCCTCCAGCCTGCCCTCAGCTCACCTCTGCAGCCTGAGTTCGAACCCCCAGTCTGCGTCCCTCCCACAGCCTCCGCCCGACCCCCGCCCCGGCACCTCCTGCCAGCCCGCGACCCACCCTGCGGCCGCCTCCCCGAGAGCCCGCGACCCACCCTGCGGCCGCCTCCCCGGGAGCCCGCGTCCGACCCTGCGGCCGCCTCCCCGAGAGCCCGCGTCCGCCCCCCGCCCCGGCCGCCTCCCCGAGAGCCCGCGGCCGCCCCCCGCCCCGGCCGCCTCCCCGGGAGCCCGCGACCCACCCTGCGGCCGCCTCCCCGAGAGCCCGCGTCCGCCCCCCGCCCCGGCCGCCTCCCCGAGAGCCCGCGGCCGCCCCCCGCCCCCCGCCCCCGCCTCCCCGCCCCCCGCGCAGGCCCCGCCCCGCCGCTGCCTCCCTCCCTCCCTCCCTCCCCCTGCGGCGCGGCGCTCGCTGCCGCGGTGTCCGGGCCGGGCGGCGAGGTGTGCCGCGGGCGGGTGTCGCAGGGCGTGTCACGAGGTGAGTGGGGAGCGCGGGGCCGAGCGCGGGAGCGGCCCAGGGCGCCGGTGGCCTCACCCCTCCCCCCCGCAGCCGGACGGCCTTTCCCGGGAAGATGGCGGATCGCGCGGAGATGTTTTCCCTCTCCACCTTCCACTCGCTGTCGCCGCCGGGCTGCAGGTACGCACTCGGCGTCCGCGGCCTTCGCGGCCGGCGCCTGCCATCGCCCTCGGCCGCGGCCGCGCCGCCCCCCACCTTCGTGGACCCCGGCCCCTCTCGGGTCCGCAGGCCCTGACCGCTGCCGCCCTTCCCCCACCCGCGGCTCAGAGCCCCTCCGTCTGGACCTCTGTCGCCCAGACCCAGGGACGCCCCCGTTCCCGCCGGACACTGCCGCACCCAGCCCGGCGGCTGATCTGTCAAGAGTGGGTCTCTGGACTGACCCGCTGAGAAGACAGCCCACCAGGCAGCGTGTCACACGGGCACAGGGTCTGTGCCTGGCAGTGTCCTTTTGGCCTTGCTGGGCTGCCTCCTTGGAGGCCCAGGCCTAGCCCAGAGGTCCCAGACAGGGAAAGAGTCGAAATCAAACCTGCAGCCCCGGAGGAAGGGATTGGGGTGGGAGCCGGGCGGACCTTTAGGTGCAGACCTGCCTGGAGGTGGGGGGGACAGAGTAGGCCAGACCCCTCCCTCTCCCTCTCCCGCTGCCGCAGCTTCCCCTCCCCCTCCTCCTGCTGGCTCTGGCTGACTCCCCAGAGGCTGAGGCTGTGACCCACTGGGGCCTGGAGCTTAGTGAGGAGGGGAGAGGGGGAGGGTGGCCCCTCTGGGTTGACAGGGCCCGGCGTCCTCTGGAGGGCAGAGCTTGGGGTCAAGATGATAGCAGGAGGTGGGCCTGGGAGTTGGGGGCCTCAGAGTTGGACTTCTCCCTCAACCCTTCCTCAGTATCACCTCCCAGCTGGGGAGTCCAGGGTCAGTGGCTCCCTGACCTGTGCCTCCTCCCCAGGCCTCCCCAGGACATAAGCCTGGAAGAATTTGACGATGAAGACCTGTCGGAGATCACCGATGACTGTGGCCTGGGTCTCAGCTACGATTCGGACCACTGTGAGAAGGTGGGGGAATGGGCTGGGAGCAAAGAACCTGGTCAAGGGAGGGAGGGCCTTGCTTAGGCTCTGCCTGGCCTTCACTTGGGGTTGGGGCAAGTCTGAGCTAAGCCTGGGCACAGGAAATCCTCTGATTGCTCCTGCCTTTTAGCTACTCGGCCTTGGGGCTTCCTCAGCATCAACACTGTCTTCCTAACACACTGGAAGCCTGGTGCTATGCAGGGCCTACAAAGGGGAGGTTGTCTTCACTCTGGTGCCCTCAGTCCCCAGATCACTTTCCAAAAGATCTAACACCTTCATCGACCATATCATCTGTCCCCTCTCTGCCCTGTCCCCATCTCTGCCGCCTCCATCTGTCTCAAAGCTCCACCCCTTAAATTTTTTTCTCCCCCTTCTGGTCCTCCTGTCTCCATGTTTCTGTTTCCATCCACTCTGAGCAACTGCTGTGTGGCAAGAGCTGGGCTTCCAGGTGCTAGGAGTGGAATAGGACAACTGCTTTGGGGGGCTTGCAGCCTAGCTGGGGAGAAGGGCATGTAGGAGCCAATAGCTCCTCAAGTGTCAGCAGCTGGATTCCCACTGGGACACAGGTTTGAAGACAGGGAAGAATACTTGATAGGACTGAGAGGCTTTTCAGAAGAAATGTCAGTCACGTCCTGAGGTTAGCAGGAGCCAGGCACATGGGGCAGAAAGGAAGATGCAGAAGAGGAATTGCTGGCAGAAGGATTGGCTATGCCAGAGGCCCTGGGGTTGGTGCAAACTTGGTGAATACTCGGAGTGCAGGCTGTCTCTTCATTTATGCATTCTTTTGCTACTTACTGAACATCCACTGAGCCTGAGGTGCTGTTCCCTAGGTGGGTGTACCAATGCACAACATGGGTATATCCTGCCCTGGTGGGGCTTGTGGCTTGGTGGAGGAGACAGACCAAAAACCATGCGCAGTGATTGTGAATCATGTGTTAAATGCTGTGAAGGGGGAAAAATGCTATGAAGGAAACAGAGTGCCAGGGTTAAATGTGATGGGGTTTTGACTGAGATAAGGCTTTAGAAGGTGGATTGGGGGTGCTATGGAAATATGTCACTCAGTCTCAGGAATTTGAATCTTTCTCAAGAAATGAAGCAATCCCTGTGCATCTTAAGCAGATCTCTAAAAACGTCCCTCTAGGGGCTGGGATTGTGGCTCAGCGGTAGAGCACTTGCCTAGCATGTGTGAGGCCCTGGGTTCGATCCTCAGCACCACATAAAAATAAATAAAATAAAGATTAAAAAAAAAAAATCACTCTGTTGGTGGGGGCCAGAGTGAACTGGAAGGAGGTCTCCAATGAGTTCTCCCTGCCTTTCCCTCTCTTGGCACTTGGGACCCAGGTCTCTGTTGCACTCTGACCCAGCCCTGCCCATCTCACTCCTTCTTGCAGGACAGCCTCTCCCTGGGACGCTCAGAGCAGCCGCACCCCATCTGCTCATTCCAGGATGACTTCCAGGAGTTTGAGATGATTGATGACAATGAAGAAGAGGAGGAAGAGGAGGAGGAGGAGGAAGAAGAGGAGGAGGAAGAAGAGGGAGATGGGGAGTGCAAGGAGGGAGGAGGACCTGAATCAGAGGCATCTATCCCAAAGCCCCTTATCCCTTCCCCTTCCCTGGAAGAGCCCCACAAGCACCGGCCCACCACACTTCACTTCACTTCTCTGGGAGCCCAGGTGAGGGTCCTGACTTGTAGCATCCCAGAGCTGAGCCTGATTCCTAGCACCTGAGATTCTGCACCCCATGGCAGCAAGTCCCCCCACCCCTGGAAACCGGAGCTCCTCCTTAGTCTGCTTTCTCGTCCCTCTGTTCCAGGACTCCCTGAATAACAATGGAGGCTTTGCCCCAGCGCCCCCAGCCTCCTGGCAGGAAACAGTGCTGTGCTCTCAGGCTCAGGAGATCCTTGGAGGTGAGGGGTGTGAGCCTGGTGGGGTGGGGGGCAGCTGCCTGCTACAAGGAGGACTGGCCAGTGGTGACTGATCCCTATCCCTGCCCCATAGAGCTCCCTGGCCCCCTCCCACCCGCGGAGGAGGGGCTCTGTGAAGAGCAGTCACCAGTGTGTCCGGGTTGTGACTGTGAAGGGAACCGGCCCCCGGAGCCCCAAGCGCCAGGTGGAGCTTCGCCCTCCTCGGATCCTGGCATAGAGGCTGACCTGAGAAGCCGCTCCAGCGGGGGCCACGGGGGCCGGCGCAGCAGCCAGGAGCTGTCTTCCCCTGGTTCCGACTTGGAGGAAGCCAGCGGCGTGCGCCTGGGGCGCATGATCTCATCCATCTCTGAGACGGAGCTGGAGCTGAGCAGTGATGGCGGCAGTAGCAGCAGTGGCCGCTCCTCGCACCTCACCAACTCCATCGAGGAGGCTTCCTCACCCGCTTCCGAGCCCGAGCCCTTGCACGAACCCCCGCGCCGCCCGGCCTTCCTGCCGGTGGGCCCTGATGACACCAACAGCGAGTATGAGTCGGGGTCCGAATCCGAGGCCGACCTCAGCGAGGACGCCGACTCGCCCTGGCTGCTCAGCAACCTGGTGAGCCGCATGATCTCCGAGGGCTCCTCGCCCATCCGGTGCCCTGGCCAGTGCCTGTCGCCCGCACAGCGCCTGCCTGGGGAGCCTGTGTCGCCGGCCGGGAGGGCCACGGAGGACTCCCAGGACCCCGACGCGGCCGTGGGGCCAGGCGTGGAATTGGTGGACATGGAGACCCTGTGTGGGCCCCCGCCGCCTGCCCCCGCCGCGCCTCTACCTGGCAGCGCACAGCCGGGGCCCTGCCTCTTCCTCAGCAACCCCACACGTGACACCATCACACCCTTGTGGGCCGCGCCTGGCCGCACCTCACGCCCTGGCCGTGCCTACTCTGCTGCCTGCTCGGAGGAGGAGGAGGAGGAGGAGGAGGAGGAGGAGGAGGAGGAGGAGGAGGCGGAGGACAGCCTGGGGCCCCCAGCGGGCAGGGGCACCGGCCCCGCAGCGCCGCCGCGGGACGCCTCGCTGGTCTACGATGCGGTCAAGTACACGTTGGTGGTGGACGAGCACACACAGTTAGAGCTGGTGAGCCTGCGGCGCTGCGCAGGCCTGGGCCACGACAGCGAAGAGGACAGCAGCGGCGAGGCCAGCGAGGAGGAGGTGGGGGCTGCGCTGCTAGGCAGTGATCAGGCCCCGGGGGATGCCTCTCCAGACAGTCCTGACCTCACCTTCTCCAAGAAGTTCCTCAATGTCTTTGTCAACAGCACATCTAGATCCTCCAGTGAGTGGAAGGTGGGGGAAGGAGGGTGGCCCAGAGGAGAAAGCACATCTTCTTGGCCCAGGTCCCATCTGGTCCCCCAAAGAACCCAGGTGTCCCAGGGACCAGGGTTGCCCATTATCCCAAAGCGCAGGGCTTGCCCTCCCCAGCCCTGTCTGTGGGCAAGGAGTTGGGGAGGGTCTACTCTGTCCCAGCCCCTGGTGGGCTGGGTTTTCCCTCCCTCTTTGGCTTAGGACACCCACAGAAACCTGTTGGAGGAAGGAACTTGGCTCAGTTCCCTGATGCTCCAGGCCTCCAGCATCCTCCAAAGCCAGGCCCGTGGAGCCCTTGCCTCTTCCCTGAGTCTGCCTCTCTCCTTCTCTGCCTCTTCTGTCTGTCTCAGGCACTGAGTCCTTTGGCCTTTTTTCCTGTCTGGTCAATGGGGAGGAGAGAGAGCAGACCCATCGGGCTGTCTTCAGGTATAGTTTCCCCTTTCTGTTGGTGATCCCTAGCTTCATTCCGCAAACCGGACACCTCAAGGCATGACCCAGCAGGCCTGCCCAACTTCAGTGACCTCTCCCCTCACCTCAGGTTCATCCCTCGCCACCCTGATGAGCTGGAGCTGGATGTGGATGACCCAGTGTTGGTGGAAGCTGAGGAAGATGACTTTTGGTGCCGGGGCTTCAATATGCGCACTGGGGAACGTGGTGTGTTCCCTGCCTTCTATGCCCACGCAGTGCCCGGCCCTGCCAAGGACCTGCTGGGTGAGGCCCCATCCCCAAGGAGCAGCTTATCTCCCCAGGCTCTCTCCATCACCCCCCTGACCTTACCCTTGTGACCCCCAGGGAGCAAGCGGAGCCCCTGCTGGGTGGAGCGCTTCGATGTGCAGTTCCTCGGCTCTGTGGAGGTGCCGTGTCACCAGGGCAATGGCATCCTGTGTGCAGCCATGCAGAAGGTCAGTTTGGAAATGAGGGTGGGCACAGGCTGGCTCAGTTCCCTGATGCTCCAGGCCTCCGACATCCTCCAGGGAGAGTGTGGGGGCAGCTCAGAGGTGGGTACCCTGGCCCTGATTCAGAGGCTGAGCAGACAGACCTAGGGCAAAGTGTGGCAGCTGTCCCCTCACCCCTGGGTGTCCATCTGCTGACTGGGTGCTCCCCTTTCCATTGGCACCTCCTCTTTAGCCAGTGCTCCTCCTGTCTGAAAGTCGAGACCAACTCTCAGGGCTCCTTCCCTAGGAGTCAGGTGCTCGCTTACTCATTTGCTCAGTGGACACTCAGTGAGTGCCTGCCCACCTGCCAGGCCTGGGACTGAGTTTGGAGGACAGCAGGAAGCAGGACAGATGAGTCCTGCATTCAGGGTTTACAGGTTTATTGGAACCAGGCAGTGAGAAACCAAGAATCAGAATTCCTGGCACTTGAGCCAAGAGGAGCGGCCTGGCAGAGGAACAGAGAGAGATAAGACAGAGCAGCGATTGGCTTGTCCTGAGGCCAAGGATGGATAAGACCACCCTCTCATCCTTCAGAATCATGTTGTATGGGTCTTTGGCAAGAGTCTTTGAGGGTCTAAAAAGAACAGAACCATAGTTTACCAGTGGGAGAGAGAGAAGCCCTTGTAGGCCCTGAAGACCTTCTTTCTCCACAACATTTTTCCTCAGATTGCTACTGCCCGGAAACTGACTGTCCACCTACGCCCTCCTGCCTCCTGTGACCTTGAGATCTCTCTGCGGGGGGTCAAGCTGAGTCTGAGTGGAGGAGGACCTGAGGTGGGGATGTGGGAGACTGGGGTCAGAGAGATACTGGCGCAGGGGAGTAAGAGGGTGTGGCCTAGGGGCAGGCTGGCAGGGATGTCCAGCAGTGGGGGCTCGCAGTGGCCACTGGTCTCTCCTGTCTAACTTTGGACACCTCTTTCTACCTCTGCTCTAGTTTCAGCGCTGCAGCCACTTCTTCCAGATGAAGAACATCTCATTCTGTGGCTGTCACCCCCGCAATAGCTGGTGAGAGCCTCACCTTCCCCTATGATCCCCACAAACCCCGAAGGTCACCTGTATTCCAGTCCCATCCCCACTCCTGAGAGTCCACCTATACCCATGTGGCACCTACTCTAAGCTGGACTCAGGAGACGTGGCTCCCATCTGGTCTGTGTGGGGGTCAGACACCCAGATGGGGAAGTGCCAGAGCGTCTTTGGGAGGTCTGGTGAACTTCTGAATGGACACCATTGGGAAGAACTGCAGAGATGGGTGAGTCCTTGTAGGACTCAGGGAAGCCAAGCTCAGATGATGACCAGGTGAGGGGTGGGGGAAGAGGATCAACCTGTTATGGGGCCAGCTGAGCCAAGGCCCTGGGGCTGCACTAGAGAGGGACACCAGGGCCCTGGACCTGGTATAAGAGGAGCAGGGAGGGTATAGAGGAGTAGCTGCAAGTGTCATGCAGACCTAGGCCCTTTTGACTGTGCCCAGGAGCTGGTGCTTCATCCCGATGGCAGTGAGGCCACAGAAGGTCCTATGGGAGGGTGTGCTATAGGCAGGTCAGCCAGCTGACTGGGACGGACTGCTATATAGAGGGGTTGGCCAGGTACTGCCAGCAGGAGACTGCCAGAGTGATCCAGGTGCCGTGTCATGGTGGAGCGTGGGCAGATGCAACAGGCATTTAGTGGACGGGACAGGCAGTACCTGCGTTGATTGGCTGTAGACTTAACCTGGAGGGCATCAAGGGTGATGTTCACTTGGGTGATGGGCACAGTGACCCACACACAGAGAAGATGTGGAGAGCAGTCAGCGTGTCTAGACTTCAGGAGAGAGACCTGGAGAAGGGTCTCATTTTGGAGCAGGTGGATAACTGAGACCATGAGGTGGGAAGAATGGCCAGGCAGAGTGAGAAGAGCAGAGAAGGGGGAGGAAGAGTTGCCATGGTGGGAGCAGTGGGTGGTTGGGGGCTGCTGGCTTCCTCCCCAGGCACAGACCCCAGCCTGCTGAGCCCCAGTGTCCTAGAGGGAGAGGAGCAGGACGCAAAGACAGAGCCAGCCAGAGGCTCAGAAGGACTAGAGGGAGATGGAGCAAGAATCCTCATGGTAGATACCATGCTGCCAGGCTGGGGCTCATGACAGGGGTCAGAGGGGTCATTTGGACTCGAGTGTGAAGAAAATGAAGGGGGCTGTCTCTTGGCTAGACAATGGTCAAGCAGCTTTGCATCTTCTCCACTGAGAAGGCTCCGTTGTTGAGACACTGCTCGGGGGTGAGAGATGGGACATAGTGCCAGGGCCAGACCAACCTGCAGGACAGTCCTAGGCACTGTTAGAGATGAAAAAGAGCCACCTGTCTCTCTTTAGAGGGACATTGTAGGAGCCACAAGCTTACGACGCCGTAAGGGGGACAGTGGCTCAGCTGCAGTTCCGTGGAAGAGAGATGTCATACAAGGGGTTGGGGTCGAGCTGTTGAGGTGGCCAGTGGGGAGGCGTGGGAGCTGCTGTCTTAACCAGACCCTTCTTATGTTTGTTGCTTCAGATCCCAGCCTAGTCCCTCACAGCAAGGAGCACTGAGGACATGGTGTTAGGGGACAGCCAACTCACTTCCTTGTGAGGCAGGCGGGAGAGCAGGAGTGCTGGGCATGCTGTGTGTGGATGAGGCAGGGATGTTAAGAGCACAGACTGCCTTGCCTACCTGCAGCACATCCACAGGATGTCCATTGTGTCCTTGAGCAAGACACTGATCTCTTTGCTCAGCTCTCTATCAGGACACGACCTCTTGAGGCTTTTGTGAGGTCTGTGAGTTTAGAAAGTGCTTAATACAGTGCCTTCCTAACATTAGTAAGCAATGTTTAAATGTTAACAACATGATTATGGGAGACAGGTCTTGTCTATGGACAAGAGGTCACATTGTCCTTGGAAATGATACTGTTGTGTGACTTCCCATCTGGTAGAACCACAGACCCAAAGCCATATGAGAGTGGATCTGGCTGGCCCAGGGTCAGTGGGATGGGGATCTGGAGTCATGCTGCAGGTCTGGCCGCCACTCCCTCAGAACAGTGGTCACTAGTGCTCTGGAAGAAGAGCATGGGGCCATGCAGGAAGGGTGTGTGTGACCCAAGTGGTTGGGAGGACAGTGCTTCCTCCAGTCGGAGCCCATGACGGAATCCAAGATGGTTCTAGAGTTGGGGTGACATCCAACACTGTGTCAGAGCTTGGAAAGGAGCTGGGTTTGCAGGGCCAGAGGTGGGACTGGACAACCCACGGGAGAGGCTGAATGAGGCAGAGCCAGCTCATCTGTCCCAGGCAGCCTCCGGGCAGGGTACGGGGAGGCTGCCTTGCTCCCTGTACATTGGAAGCCCTGGGCAAGGTGCTAACTCAGCATTAGCTCCCTTGGGTGCCCAGTACTGTGTTGGGGTGCCCAGAAAGGTGCCTTCAGATCTTGACATCATGACCCCACCCTCCTGTCCTCTGCTCTCCCCTCAAGCCCGTAGTTCCTGCCTCTTCTTTCCAGATCATTTGGGGTGCCTGAAGCTGGGTCAGTGCTCTGACACCTCCTCCCCAACTTCCCTGCAGCTACTTTGGCTTCATCACTAAGCACCCCCTGCTGAGCCGCTTCGCCTGCCATGTCTTTGTGTCCCAGGAGTCCATGAGGCCAGTGGCGCAGAGTGTGGGGTGAGTGGGGCCGTGGGTGGGTGTGTGGCTGAGTCTTGAGAGCCACAAAGAGGGAGACAGGTGCGTGGCCATGAGAGGTGGGACCTCGTGGTGGGAGAGTGGGGGGGGGGAGTCCGGTGGCGTGGATGTGACTGCAGGCAGGTGGGAGGGACAGACGCGGCCGGGGGGGAGCTGAGGACTGGTGCTTCTCCTGCAGCCGCGCCTTTCTGGAGTACTACCAGGAGCACCTGGCGTACGCCTGCCCCACAGAGGACATCTACCTGGAGTAGCCGCCCACGCCCTTGGCTCCTGCCCACTGCTCCAGTGCAGCCACCACTGGAGTGTCTTGAGGCCACTGTGGCTTTGGCAAGGACAGGATTGGGGGCACGTGGGACCTTAAGTTTGTGGGAGTTTCTGGGCTGGGAATTCTTGTCCTCAACCCCCAGGGAACGATCGTGGGAGCTGCGAGGCCACGGAGCCAGGCCCCCCGTTTCCTCTGATGCACCCTTTCTGACGCCCTCTCCTGTCCTGTCCCTGAGCCTCCTTTCCCTTCCTCTGTCTCATACCCTTTCTGTGCCTGCAGACCTTGCTCTTTGCCCTCTACTTTGGGGTCAGAACTTGGGGGTGAAGGAAGGCGAGGCTGGAGGTGGCAGGTGATGCCAAGCTCCCCGGGGATCCCCTCCTGCCCTTCCCCTGTGATTTATAAAGGAATCTTAATTTTTATAGTGAATCTCCAGGGATCATTCCATCCTTGACCACAGAGAGAGAGGGACCTCCACCCCCCAGGGAGTTTGGGGGGCACGGGAAAGGGTCCCCAAGAGAGCTGTGGGGCGACTAGGAGTGGTTCTTGATGCTCGCCCCAAAGTCCCCATGCTGCTAGGAGGAGGTGCCTGCCAGGCGCCCCTTCTCATCTGCTTTGCCGCTAACACCCCCTCAGTCCAGTGTGTGTCTGCCCTGCGTGCGATGCACCCTGTGTACATGGGCCCTGCGATGGCCTCAATAAACTCTGCTTGGTGTGACCCTGGCTGTTTCTAAGGGGTGCTGAGATCCGGGGTGCCCAGATGCTGCCTGTGGTGGTAGACACGAAGACTCCAGGGCAAGGGCTCCTGGGAAAGAAGCACCCTTTAGTGCTTTCTGAAGTTCTGGAGGCCCGAACAGAGATTCTCTGCAAACACACTTGATGGGCCGCCGAAGACGTCCAGGCCAGAGAGGGAAGGCATTTACAGCATCCTGCGTCCTTCCCATGTGAGGGTTGAGTGGCCCAGACTCCTTGAAGACACTCCACTGAGACCTTAAAACTGTTAGTTTAGAACCCCTCTAAGAAGACCAGAAGAAAAGAGGTGACTGCTTTTCACTGTACCCAGCTCCCCAGCAGGCGTCCACATGAAAGTGGGCATCAGGGTGGGCCAGTGTTCCTCCCGCTGAGACCAAAGTGTAACAGTGGTGGCCAGAGGACATCAGGTGAATCTGAGTCAGTGTGTGACTTCAGTGAGAAGGAAGAAGTGGACAGAGGAGTGTTGAAAGTTTACTACAGGATATTTACAAGTTTGGGGCTGCGGTGTGGCTCAGGGAGAGCGTCTGCCAGGCATGCATGAGGCTTGGTTCCATCCCAAATACTGCAAAAAATAAAAAATTAAAAATGATAAGTTCTGCTTGTAAAAACCACACATCTCTACTAAAATACCCTTGGTGAGCCAACAAATAGAAAAAGAGGGTTTGTGTGACTTCAGTGAGTGACAGCACAGGTGGATCTGAGTCAGTGTGTGACTTCAGTGAGTGACAGCACAGGTGGATCTGAGTCAGGGAGTGACTACAGTGAGTGACAGCACAGGTGAATCTGAGTCAGTGTGTGACTTCAGTGAGTGACAGCACAGGTGGATCTGAGTCAGGGTGTGACTTCAGTGAGTGACAGCACAGGTGAATCTGAGTCAGGGTGTGTGACTTCAGTGAGTGACAGCACAGGTGGATCTGAGTCAGAGTGTGACTACAGTGAGTGACAGCACAGGAGGATCTGAGTCAGGGTGTGTGACTTCAGTGACTGACAGCACAGGTGAATCTGAGTCAGGGTGTGTGACTTCAGTGAGTGACAGCACAGGTGAATCTGAGTCAGTGTGTGTGACTACAGTGAATGAGCACAAGTGGATCTGAGTCAGGGTGTGTGACTTCAGTGAGTGACAGCACAGGTTAATCTGAGTGAGGGTGTGACTACAGTGAGTGAGCACAAGTGGATCTGAGTCAGGGTGTGTGAATTCAGTGAGTGACAGCACAGGTGGATCTGAGTCAGGGTGTGACTTCAGTGAGTGACAGCACAGGTGGATCTGAGTCAGTGTGTGACTTCAGTGAGTGACAGCACAGGTGAATCTGAGTCAGTGTGTGTGACTACAGTGAATGAGCACAAGTGGATCTGAGTCAGGGTGTGTGACTTCAGTGAGTGACAGCACAGGTGAATCTGAGTCAGTGTGTGACTTCAGTGAGTGACAGCACAATTGGATCTGAGGGTGTGTGACTTCAGTGAATGACAGCACAGGTGGATGTGAGTCAGGGAGTGTTACATCAGTGAGTGACAGCACAGGTGGATCTGAGTCAGTGTGTGACTTCAGTGAGTGACAGCACAGGTGGATCTGAGTCAGTGTGTGACTTCAGTGAGTGACAGCACAATTGGATCTGAGTCAGGGTGTGTGACTTCAGTGAATGACAGCACAGGTGGATCTGAGTCAGTGTGTGACTTCAGTGAGTGACAGCTCAGGTAGATCTGAGTCAGGGTGTGACTTCAGTGAGTGACAGCACAGGTGGATCTGAGTCAGTCAGGGTGTGACTTCAGTGAGTGACAGCACAGGTGGATCTGAGTCAGGGTGGTACTTCAGTGAGTGACAGCACAGGTGGATCTGAGTCAGGGTGTGACTTCAGTGAGTGACAGCACAGGTGGATCTGAGTCAGGGTGTGAATTCAGTGAGTGACAGCACAGGTGAATCTGAGTGAGGGTGTGACTTCAGTGAGTGACAGCACAGGTGGATCTGAGTCAGGGTGTGAATTCAGTGAGTGACAGCACAGGTGAATCTGAGTCAGGGTGTGACTTCAGTGAGTGACAGCACAGGTGGATCTGAGTCAGGGTGTGACTTCAGTGAGTGACAGCACAGGTGGATCTGAGTCAGGGTGTGTGACTTCAGTGAGTGACAGCACAGGTGAATCTGAGTCAGTGTGTGACTTCAGTGAGTGACAGCACAATTGGATCTGAGTCAGGGTGTGTGACTTCAGTGAATGACAGCACAGGTGGATCTGAGTCAGTGTGTGACTTCAGTGAGTGACAGTACAATTGGATCTGAGTCAGGGTGTGTGACTTCAGTGAATGACAGCACAGGTGAATCTGAGTCAGGGTGTGACTTCAGTGAGTGACAGCACAGGTAGATCTGAGTCAGGGTGTGACTTCAGTGAGTGACAGCACAGGTGGATCTGAGTCAGGGTGTGACTTCAGTGAGTGACAGCACAGGTGGATCTGAGTCAGGGTGTGACTTCAGTGAGTGACAGCACAGGTGGATCTGAGTGAATGCACCAAGACTCAACCAAGTGTTTGTGACAGAGCACTGCTGCAGTGAATTGCAGCTCCTTCTTCTTTGCGTGGTAGGTGGACACAACACCTTTGTTTTATTTTTGTATTGGAACCCAGTCCCTCAGTGGTGCTAGGTGAGCACTTTACCACTCAGCCAGAACCCCAGCTTCTTAGTCACGGAAAGAACATCTCCCATGTCAGGAAGCCACCGGACACCTTGCTCTCCTTAGGCAGCAGTGTCCTTTGGTGCGCACCCTGGAAAGCCTCACCCCGTCCTGCGCAAGCTGCACCCCTCCAGCTGAGAGAAGTAAAGTCTTGTGCTGGGCTCCTGCACCCTGCCTGACCCCTTCTCCCCTGCCTGCCTTCATGCCTCATGGCCCCGGCTTCCCCCCTCTTGGGACTGCTGTCCCTCCAGCATATCTCCTGAGCTTCTACTTCTCTCTTCCTGACTGGCCTTGGTGCAGCTGTTGGACTTGCTCTGTGTCCTTTGCTTCCTGGACCCCTCACCTCCTTTTGTCGACCCCTCCACATCCTTTGGTTGCTGGACCCCTCACCTCCCGGTTTTGGCTGCACCCAGTCCTTGGCTTGCTGAACGTGTGAAGCACAGGGTTTGATCCTCAGCACCACATAAAAAAATAAAATTTTTTATTGAAAATTGAGTTGTAGATGGACACAATACCTTTATTTTTTTATGTATGTTTTATGTGGTGCTGCCCTGTGCCTCACATGTGCTTGGCGAGTGTTCTGCCACTGAGCTAAAACCCCAGCACCATTCCTGATGTTCTTGTTTAAAGCAATGAATGTGGGCCAGCAGGACATTGTGGCACACACCCTCTAGTGACTAAGGAGGCTGAGGTAGGAGGATCACAAGTTTGAGGCCAGCCTCAGCAACTTAGTGAGAGCCTAAGAAACTTATTGAGACCCTGTCTCAAAATAAAAAATAAAAAGGGCTGGGGATATAGCTCAGAGTAGTGAAATATCCCTGTATTCAATATCCAGTACCAAACAAACAAACAAACAAACAAAAAACCCATATCTGATTAATAGAGTTCACTAAATTGAAGTATATTTGTCCAATTGAAATATTGGGCAGACATGAAAAGGTGTGCTTATTAACATTTTGTAAAGGTACAGAAAATATTTTTTATACCATTAGAGAAAGTGAATACACAGAATCATACCTAGAAGCTAGGCTGTGTTGAAACCTACTGAAAGGAAACGTGACAAATATTGAAAGTTGAAGCTGAAGGAAAACCCGGACCATCCCTCCAGTTTCACTTGCTTGCAGTGATTTGTGGTGTCCACCCAGCTCTGAGGTCAGTTAGCCAAGCCTCACACCCCCATGCAGTGGCCGGGTGCCCAAGCTGCTTCTCAGAAACCTAGAGTAGCTCAAAACGGTCGAAACCACTGGCCCTTCCTTTGGGTCGGGAAGGTGCGTGATGGGCCAGCTCTTCACACCTCGCCCTCTAGGGCCACGGCCTTCTGCAGAGGAGCGCTGGGGAGCGGGTGAACTGGTGGCTCAGCCCCACTGCGCCATGCCCTCGCCTCCAGCAGCCTTCCTCGTGACCTGTGTCCCCCATACCTGCCGCAGCCCCATCCTTGGGGAGGCAGGTTTGAGTCCCCCACCCCTGGAGCACACTCAGCACCTCCTAAATAAAGTCTTACTCTTCCACAAACTCACCTTAGTGGTTGGCATCCTGTGTGGTGCTGGGTGACTGTCGTGATGAGGCCGAGCTGAGCAATGAAACCGTCTGGATTGCTTTTAGCATTATGTACTGAGGTGGGAGGACCACAAGTTTGAGGTCAGCCTCTGAGACTCTGTCTCAAAATAATAAATAAAAACTACTGGGAATGTAGCTCCATGGTAGAGTACCCCTAGGTTCAGTCCTCAATACTGAAGAGAAAAAAAAATCTGAAAATATAACCAGTAAGGTAAAACAAATACTGTCTACAAGAAGTGGATCGTGTGATGGGTGTAACTGTGAAGTACGCAGTTGCCTGTGTCTTCGGTGAGAGACTTTTGTCCTCATGATTGCATGGAGGCTGCTGTGCCTCCAAGCCTTATGCTCAAATTCCAGGCAGAGGGAAATGTAAGAGCAAAGGAAGGGGCAGGTTCACAGAGCTGGCTTCAGAGGGTTGGGCAAGAATGAGGCTGGTGCCTTCCTGAGACCTTCACCTGAAGGATAGGAGGAAATGCATCTTCTGGCTCCAGCCCATGGTGTGAGGGCTGCCTGCAGGGTGTTCACCCTCTGCCCCCTGAGCACTTCACATGCCAATGGAGGAGGGAGGGAAGAAGAAGGTCCTGGGACCACCCACCCACCACTGAAATTAGAAGACCTCCACCCAGCTTCTGATCCACCAAAGCTGAGCTACAGGTTCCACGTCTTCAGGAAGCCTGGCAAAGACCTTCCGCCCACCAAGCAGGTGATGGGGAAGTAAACAGCACCTTCAAAGAGAGGATGTTAGGAATGTTGCCGCAGTGTTTAGCAAAGTGCACTGTAGCCCTGAAATAGCAGTCATGATCTGGTCACATTTGGTTTTCAGGTGCAGATGTGGATTTCGCGTGGACATGTGAGATGCGAGGTGAGGGTAGGCCAGGGGTTGACATGCTGCTCCGGAACCCGAGTGATGTTTTATGTACGGTATAAAACCCAACATTCAGCGCCCACAGCCTGCTCACATCCTGGTTGTTATCCTGCAGCACCTCAGGCCACGAACCTGGTCTCGGAGTCCAAAATTGGCCTGTACTGACTCCAGTGCGCCCTCATATCTGTGAACGTAGAGGTCTCACATGAATTGCCTGGCAGAATGGAAGATGAAATAATGCATCTCAAGATAGTTGCACTGTTGTCTGAGCTAAAGACAGCATGATGAATTTGCTTTTGCTCCTCCTTTTCCTTCTTTTTTTTTTTTTTTTGTACTGGGGATTGATCCCAGGGGTGCTTTACCATTGGGCTACATCCCCAGCACCACCCCCTCTTTATACTAATTTTGAGATAAGGTCTCCATAAGTTACCCAGGCTGTCCTTGAATTTGTGATCCTCCTGCCTCAGCCTCCTGAGTCGCTGCAATTACAGGCGTGCACCCCTGTGCCCTGCCACTTTGCTTTTTCTTGTATCCTTTGTGCACATTTGGAGCAAGTGGGAGAGGTGGATCCCATGTCTACCTGGTGTGTTTTCCCGTGCCACCTCTGCAGAACCCATCTCTGTGGAATCTCAAGCATCCATGCAGACAGAATCTGCTACCTGGACTCTGTGGCCTATAGTCCAGGCCTTCAGGAGTCTGGAGGCTTTGTATGGAGTGGGCCTGACTGTCCCTCAGGGTATCTGGCAGCCTTGTGCTGGGTGGGTCAGCTGAAGGACATGGAAGGGACTCTGAAGAAGCCCCAGGTTCACAGGCTCTGTCCTTCCACTCCCATCTCAGGACTGGATCGCTGAGCTCACACTGGGAGGGTCCCAATTCAGGTATCCATCCATTCAGAGTAGCAGAGAAGAAAAAGGTCACATGGCTCCCAGGACGGCACATCCCCCAGGAAGGGGTGGCAAGAGTGGCACAGGCAGAGATCCCCAGGAGGTGACCTCCCACCCTCCACCACAGATGGCAGGCACATTTTTATGCTGAACCCATGTGTCAGTAGAGTTCCTTGATGGCAGGGGCCGTGTCCAGTTTGTCCAGCTCCTTTCACCCTGAACACTTTGGGATTAGGGATTAGGAACCTGCAGTGTAATTATTTAGCTGCCTCTTGTGCCGATTAGCATTCTATGATCACAACCATAGAGACTGATTCTGAGTAATTTAATCAAAAGGAAATTTATTGGGAAGTCGTTAGGATTCCCAGAGTTAAAAGAAGGCAGAACAGGACGACTAAAGAGGAGATGTGATGCCCTATAGGCGGGTATCTAACTCTGCTGTGCACAGACGCACCTATCCACCCCTGCTTCAGGCCAGGGATGGGAGGTGGAGCTCCACTTCCTGACTGGGTTGAAGTCTCCACCTGAAGCCGGCAGAATCTGGAGACCACGGGCCTATGAGATGCACTGTCTGATGTTAGTGTCTGCAGAGGAGTGGCTCCATTCTTCCATGGAATCCTGGATTAGTCACTCCCAAATTTCCCCCTCCTCCAGGATCTGAGTGTGGCAGGGGTCTCTCCTGTGACTGAGTCCCTTCCTCCTGAGGCTGCCTGAGTGGGAAGTGGGTTACAGAGCTGCTCATGGGGAGCAGTTTGTGGGTGACCAGTGGCTGGTGCCCTGGACCTGCATGCTGCATCCACCTGAGAAGGGCCAAGAAGGTTAGAAGGGGTTAAGTAAATGCACTCTCCCTTCGTGACTCCTGTCGTCCCCTGCACAAGGCCAGGTTATAAAGATGGCAAGACATCCAATAGGAGCGTCCAGGCACCAGGGGATTGTGCCCAGAGCCATGACACAGCATTGGCATGAGCACAAAGACCCAATTTGTGTGGACACCCACTGACAGCATTACCCACCTGGACTGAGGTCAGCAGGACTGCCTGGGTTGCTCCAGTGAGTACACATTACTTTGTGATTAAGAATATGCAGGGGCTGGGGTTGTGGCTCAATGGTAGAGGGCTTGCCTTGCACGTGAGAGAACCTGGGTTCGATCCTCAGCACCACATAAAAATAAACAAAATATATTGTGTCCATATATAACTAAAAAAATATTTTAAAAAAAGAATATGCAGAAAGAGATTAAACATTGCTTCTAACAGTCCCCTTTGCTCCTCCTTCTGGTCACTTGCAGGAGAGGAGAGTGCATGAGAAAGGAGGGGTGAAAGGCAAGGGAGAGGGTGGACTCCCTGCTCCAGATATCTCCTCTTCCTTCCTGACATACCTGAGGGGAACTAGAGCGAAGGCGCTTCTGTTGTAGCACTCTTGGCCTCTTCCAGAGGGCACTGGGCTCCCTGAGGAAGCAGATCTGCAGGAATGGACAGCTGCCAGCTGGTGAATGGATCATCTTAGGCTTGCAGGAAAAGATGTTTTATAAATCAATGGTAGCAGAGAAGAACAGGAAGTGTGGGAACATTGTGGATGGTTTTGGAGGATAAGCGTTTAAGAATGTGTTTGTGTGTGCACTTGTGCATGTATGTGTGCATGCCTGTACGAGGAGGGTGTATTGAACTCGGGCAGCTGGAGGATGGAAACAAGCATTTCTTCATGCAAACAAATCATAGCAAAGGGAGGGGGGGAGAATCTCCTTCTTGGATCTTGGGTGCAGAGGATGGATTTGAACACCCAACACTGTTAGTCCCGCATCCCCGACTGGCTCAATTGTTTGCCCTCCCCTGCCTCATGACTGTTTATATGACCAGGCACTGTTTCTTTGGAGTGTTTACCACAAAAAATTTTATTTAAGTATAAAATATACAATGACATTGTAATAAGTATGTAAATCTTTATAGTGTCTAGCTTGATTTCTTTATTCACGTCTGCCTCGTGTCTCTCTCTCCACAGAGAATATCTGTAACATCCTCATGTTCCTATTGCTCGGGCAATAACCATGTGCCCCACCCTATTAGAGGTCGTGAAATCCCTTGTGTCTGACATCCCGGCAGTCAAGCTATCTCTTTTGCTAGACTGTAAGCTCTGTGGGAGTAGGGTGGGCCTCCTCTGACAACGACCTGTCCAGCACACAGGGTGTGCTGCTGGACGGTTAGTTTGAGATGTGATACATGGTTGTTGTCTGCTCCAGTTGCTGTCCTCAGCCTGGGCCTGGGCATCTCTGGGGCCAGCTTCCTCACTTGTTGCATGCTGGCCCTCTTGGGATCACCCAAGCCAGCAGGACTTGAGGTGTGATCAGCACAGCCCCTCAAACAGATCATAAGTGAAGGGACGTTGTATGGAAATATAGAGGGGCTCTGACATAACTGACGCTACAGGTCATATATGCACATGTGCCCACCACACCCCGTTCAGGGCTCATTCCAATAACGCCACTCCTAGCTGCAAGTAGCCGACAGTCCCCGGCGATGGCTTGAACATGTTTTTCTTGCACTTGGTGCTCTGCAGGTAGGCAGCTGGAGACACTGGTTTAGCAGCTACACAATGTCCCTCCACGGCCAGTGACGGCCATAGTCAGGTCCTGACCTGGAAGCTCACCCCAACCTTTCACTATCAGGACCATGTTGTGCCACTCCCTGACAAATCCCTGGGCTGTGACTGTCTCAGAGTGGCCACTACCCTCTTGGATCAGACAGAGCCTGTTTCCTTGAGGTCACGGGGCCTTTGACTACCATCGAAAAAAAGTGAGGATTCACTAGTAAGACAACAGACAGCATTTGCCCTGCAAAGGTAGTAGTGGCACACCCAGGTGGTACTGCTTTCCTGTGACCATTACCAAGGAGCACCTGGCATGTGACACACCATCTGTTCATGCAGGCAGGTGGTCAAAAGTCACAGCCAAGTGCAGAGGCACACGTGTATAATTCCAGCAATTTGGGACATGGGAGGCAGAGGCAGGAGGATCAGAAGTTTGAGGCCAGCCTAGCAACTTAGTGAGGCCCTGTCTCACAATAAAAAATAAAAAGCAGGGCTGGGGTTGTGGCTCAGTGGTGGAGTGCTTGCCTAGCATGTGTGAGGCACTGGGTTTGATTCTCAGCACCACATATGAATAAATAAATGAAGGTCCATCAATAACTGATAAAAATTTAAAAAATAATAAATAAAAGGGATGTAGCTCAGTGGTAAAGTGCCCCTGGGTTCAATTTCCAGTATAAAAAAAAGGTACCTTTCCACCGAGAAAGCCAATGGTGAAGGCAGAACATGGATGGATCACCAGCCTGCCAAGACCAAGGAACAAGAGGGTGGAATGGGGCTTTAAGGACAGGGTAGGCCACTGGACGGAGTGTAGATTTTATCCTGAGCATGATGAAACACAACCTGATAGATGATAGTAACAGATCATTTGGTGTGGAAAACAGCTAGTACAAGACGTCAAAGGTGAAGCTGGGACACAGGAAGGAAGCATGCAGGAGGAATGAAGAGCTTGAGAGGTGGATGGGCCCCACAAGGCTGGCTCAGGAGCTGCTGTGTGCTCTCCTAGGAGCTGGCAGGGCCCTAAGCCCCTTATCCTCACCTGGAATGTGCACCTCATCACCTGACTCCAGCAGGCTTCTAATAAAAATTAGGCACCAGCTTCTGCTTCTCTAAGAACATTTCTTCAGGAGAAAACTTGTCTCTCTCAGGCATTTTGCATCTTGAGGTCTTCTGGTCACTGTGCCCTCAAGCCCTGCCCACCTGTTCCTGCCACCTAAAAGCACTTACTGATCCTGTGAATGGAGGTATCCATGTTTGGGGCTGATGTTTACATGCATGTATTGACATGTGCAGATCACTGGGGGTGGAGAAGCTTCTGGAACAAGGACACCTGGATTCAAATCCCAGCCCCACCTCTTTCTGGCTGAGTGATCTTGCACCAGTCCCTGACTTTCCTGTGCCTCAGTTTCTTTATTAGTAACAGGGGAATATCACCAGAGTTACCACAAGCAGTAGCTGAATTACTATACCTGCAAGTCTTAGTTGGTGTTATTACATTATCAGGCATAAACTCCTCCACATGCCCTCATGGTGATAAACCACCACGTGCCAAGGGCATGGAGGGGGCCCTAGGTTGGCCCTGGGGGTCTTCCCTGTGCACCTGGTCAGTGTCCTCTGGGCTGGAGTTCTGGGCATTGGCAGCAGACTGGGTAGGGAGTACATCTGGGCTTGCAGCAGATTTGCAGGGAAGGGTCCTGACCCCGGGCCATCTGACTAGGGCCAAACTTCATGGCTGCATCAAACTGGGCCTTGAGCAGCTGAAGCTGCTTCACTGCCCGCAGCACCTCTGGGGTGACTTCAGTAGTACCCTCCAGAAGGTTGTAGTTCTCACCAGGGTCCTTAGACAGGTCATAGAGCAGTGGGGGCTCGTGAGCAGTCAGCGGGCTGGTGGCATGGCAGGCAGGGTCCACAGTGGTGTCACTATGGGCAGAACCTGGGGAGGTGGTCAGCTCTATGCACAGGGCAAGAGCAAGAGGAGAGGCCAGGGCTCTAGGACACTGGGTCAACAGGGCCAGGAGAGGGAGCCAGGAAGATGGAGTTACCTTGGGTGTAGAAGTGAGCTTTGTATTTCCCACTTCGCACAGCAAAGACCCCATGGATCTCGTCTGGGTAGGCAGGATAGAAGAAGTGAGACTTCCGAGGGCTCTGGGGGCACAATCAGGGTTGCCAGGTAGGAGGGTCCCTAAGAGCTGTCAGCCCCTGTGGTAGGCCCTGGCTGTACAGTCCCTTCTGGCCCACCTAGGAACCTGAAAGGTGGTACTACTCGGATGCCACTCATCAAGAGACCTGGGACAGACTCCAAGGGAGAACAAACCCATGGGACCAAGGGCTCACTAACCCTACCTTGCCTGTGCCCAGCAGCACAGGGCTGAGGTCAAAGCCATCCAAAGTGACGTTGGGCAGTGAGGTCCCACTCAGGGCTGCCAGGGTGGGCATCAGGTCCAGAGAGCTGGCCAGCTCATGGGTCACACCTGGGGCAGAGGGCTATTCAGTTATTCAGTTAGCCATCAAGGTTGGGGAAATGAGGCCAAGGAGAGGGCCTGAGGACTGACCAGGAGCGATGTGGCCCGGCCAGAAGGCCAAAGCAGGCTCTCGGACACCACCCTCGAAGGTTGTCCCCTTTCCACATCTCAGGAGACCAGAGCAGCCACCACGGGACATGCGCATCGTCTCAGGTCTGGGACACACAAGGTTATCAGCAACAAGCAGTCCATGGCTTTTGACCCACTTCTGGTGACCACCAGCCCCACACTTTTCATTTATACATCCTGCCCCAAACTGGCCACTACATTCCTGTCCCCACCCTGGCCTACCAAGATCAGCATCCCTATGCATCTGTGGCACCCAGCCTAAAACCCGGGAGTTACTGTAACATGGCCACCATCTCCTGACACCCCTTTATCCCATGATGTCTTCAGCCAGCAAGGTGGAAGGATCCTCAGGACCCTGGTGTATGACTGAGCAACGAATGTTCCCTGCCCTGACTGGCATACCCATTGTCTGCAGTAAAGATGACCAGCGTCTCTCCGAGCAGCCCAAGGTCCCCCACGGCTGTCATTATGGCCCCCACAGCGGCATCCAGCTCCATCAGGGAGTCCCCAAATGGCCCGCGACCCGAGCGCCCTGTAAAGCTCTTCCCACTGAACTGAGGATAGTGGGTGTGCTGGGGGTGAAGACTGGAGTCAGCATTTGATAGGGGCCACTGTCAGCTGGGAGGGGAGGGCCACGGTCACTCACATGGGAGGCATAGTAGAGGAAGAATGGACGATCTTGGCGCTGGGCGTCGGACATGAGGTCTCGGGCAAAAGCCACATAGCGGGCTTCTAATCCAGGCAGCCAGGGGGGCTGTGCTTCCACAGACAGATTGGCCAGCAGTGGGATAGGAACTATGCCCTGGTTACAGCCGCCGTGACATGGGGTGGCTGGTGGGAAGCAGGTCATGTTCTGGCAGGGGCCCTGGGGACATATCTCCAGTCAGGGGTCTGGGATGTGGGGTGGGACTGGGAGAAGGTCAAGTGTTTGAGGATGAGGGCCCCGGGGTTTGTACCTGGTCATGGGAGTACGGGATGCCCAGGAATCGATGGAAGCCCTGATTAGTAGGCAGGAAGGCCCCTTGTGGTCCCACCCCAAGGTGCCACTTGCCGGCCATCCCTGTAAGGTAGCCACTGGAGGCCAGGACCTCAGCCAGGGTCACCTCTTCCAGGGGCAGGCCTCCCCGGGAACTGGGTTCCAGGACTCCAGGGTACATGCCCATCCGGACGGGATGCCGGCCAGTGAGGAGGGCAGCCCTGTAGGACAGGTCACAGAGTCCATGCATCCAATAGAGATGAACAGAGGTGGGAGCAGAGAAAGAGAAGGGAAAAACACGGATTTCCCCTCTGCAATCCAAGTGAATCCAGGAGAGCAGGGTGGGGTGGGGGCCCTCACTCACCTAGAGGGTGTGCACAAAGACACGGGCACGTAGAAGTCTGTGAACCGCAGCCCCCCTGCAGCCAGCTGATCCAGGTTGGGGGTGGTGGAACTGGGGTGCCCATAGGCGCCCAGGTCCCCATAGCCCAGATCATCAGCAAAGATGAGCACAATGTTAGGTTGGCTGTCGGCGGCCAGGCCTGCGGCCAAGGCCATGCAGAGGGTCCACACCGTTTTCATAGCACAGGTGCCGCTAGGCCTGCGTTCAGAGAGCCTTGGGGACCAAGGCACACTGGTCCCTGCGGGTTCTTCTCAGGGACCCCAGGCCCAGAACTGCCGCCACCCTCAGGGACCCCGACCCACTTCCCGACTGCAGCGAACCTGACAGAACCCAGGAGACCCGGCCTGCTGGGCCAACCCACAGCGACCCTGGGGGCAGGACCCCTTCGCACTGACGCTCGGGTACCAGGCCCTGTTCGCCCAGAAGCCCCGGCCCAGGCCCGAGTCGCGGCAGGAGTCACAGGACGCCGCGGACCGCGGCCTCAGACGCTGCCAGGCGAAGGCGGTTCCGAGCCCAGGAAGGGAGGGGCGGAGCCTTCGCGGGCGCTTCCGCCTCAGGCCCCCAGGTGGTCCCGTGACCCTCGGCCACGCGAGACCGGCCGGTGGGCGGAGCCGGGTGCTGGTGGGCGGAGCCTGGAGGTGGGTGGAACGAAGACCAGCCTCCCGGTGCGGAGCGGTGGCGGGGACCGACCGAGGGCAGAGCGGGTTGGGGACTGGGGGAGGGGCGGGGCCCGGGCGGGGAGCCGCCCACGACAGAGTGTGGGGGGAATCCTGGGGGAAAGTGGCGGGGCCGGGGTGGGGAGGTGCCGAGTGCAGCGCCAGGTGGGCGGGGCCTGGGCGGGGCCTGGGCGGGGAGCCGCCCACGACAGAGTGTGGGGGGAATCCTGGGGGAAAGGGGCGGGGCCGGGGTGGGGCGGTGCCGAGTGCAGCGCCAGGTGGGCGGGGCCTGGGCGGGACCCGGGTGGGGAGGGCGAGTGTCCCGCCAGGAGGGCGGGGCGGGAGTGGTGAGGAAGGGTCGGGCTCGCGGCCGGTGCTCCCGCGGGCTTGGCGGGCGGGGCGTGGGCGCGCTCCCGGGTCCAGCCCCGGTGCTGGTGCAGGCCGGGGCTGCCCCGACCGGGGTCTCTCCCGGAAGTCGGGGCGCGCCGTGCTGCAGCGGGGGTGGCAAGACCCTGGGGTCTGCCCTCAGCGCTGGGGCGCCTCTGCAACCTGAGCCTGTTCTCTGGGGGCCCTGCTGCTCCCACCTGCGCGCGCACCTGGCGTGGTGTTCCAGGTGTGCAGGTGGTACCGAGGTACGCGTGTTCAAGGGTGTGGTCTGAGGTGGGTGGTGCTCAAGGTGAAACGCGTGGCTGTAGTTGTCGATGGACACAATACGATGTGGGTTATGGGTTCCTTTAGGGCGCCCCGGGGGAACCCCGGGCCTCCCACGCGCTGGGGGAGCGCTGCACCCTGAGCCCAGCCGCAGCCCGGGTCTGGTTCTTGAGGTGGGTGTGTGGTGTTCTAGGTATGCGGGTGCTTGAGTCGTTTTGTCTCAGGAGTGTGTGTGATGGAGGTGTGTTTGTGGGTCGTGAGGAGGGTGTTGTACTCGAGGTGTGTATAGTGTGTGTGGTGCTTGGGGTGTGCATGGTGCTCGAGGTATCTGGTGCTGTGTGTTGGTGGTGCATGAGATGTGTGTGGTGTGCGAGGTGTGTGGTGTTCAGGGTGTGTGTGGTGATTCAGGTGTTCTTTAGGTGCGTGTGTGGTGTTGGAGGTGTATGAGAGATGTTTGAAGCCGTATTGCTTGAGGGTGGTTGTTTTGCTCGAGGGCTTGTATGTGTGGTGTTTGAGGTGTGTGGTGTTCAAGTTGTGTGGTGCTCCAGGTGTTTGGTGTTTGAGGTGTGTCTGTGGTACTTGAATGGTATGTGTATGGTGTTTGAGGTGTGTGTCTGGTGTTCCAGGTGTCTGTGTGGCATTCCAGGTGTGTCTGGTGTTCCAGGTGTCTGTGTGTCATTCCAGGTGTGTCTGGTGTTCCAGGTGTCTGTGTGTCATTCCAGGTGTGTCTGGTGTTCCAGGTGTCTGTGTGTCATTCCAGGTGTGTCTGGTGTTCCAGGTGTCTGTGTGTCATTCCAGGTGTGTCTGGTGTTCCAGGTGTCGGTGTGTCATTCCAGGTGTGTCTGGTGTTCCAGGTGTCTGTGTGTCTGGTGTTCCAGGTGTCTGTGTGTCATTCCAGGTGTTTCTGGTGTTCAGGTGTCTGTGTGGCATTCCAGGTGTGTTTGTGTTCCAGGTGGATTTGGTGTTCTAGGTGTGTGGGGTCCAGGTGTGTTTGGGGTCCAGGTGTGTGTGGTGCTAGAGGTAGGAGTACTGTGTGGGGTCCTTTCCTCCTCTGACTCAGGTTTCACCTCTGGAGGATCCTGTCTGGAAGGTGTCCCTCCCTGAATTGCTGAGGACTTCACCTTTTCAGCCTCCTGTTTAACTGTTTCAGAGGTGGCAAGATGGGTGCTTACTCAGTCTCCCTTAACACCTGGAGGTAGTGTAGTCCCTGCCCCTCTAGGGCTGTGTGTGCTGAGGGATTGGTCTCCTATGCAGTGGTATTCTGAGGTGGCTTTTGGGAAGTGATTGGCTGTGAAGGTGCCAACTTGTAGTGAGGTGCCCCTTTGTGCTGCTGAACTGCCGCTGAGCCATAACCCCAGTACCCACCCCACCCCCGTGTATTTTAAAACTGACATTTTTTTCCTTCCTCTTCTCCCTCCAACTCAGGAAGGCAAGGTTAGCCTTCCCATCCTAGGCTGAGTAACCTATTCTTCAGCTCACTGACCACAGAAATGAAGGAATCCAGACTTCAGGGCTGGCACGGAGGATCTGAGAACAAGTCTCCAAGGCCACATGTGAATGATGTCCTGAAGGGCACACCTGGAGCTTACTTTTCCCATCCCCTCTTTAATAGCCCACCATTTCCTGGCAGTGAGCGTCACAGCATCTGGGACAGGAGACCCCTCTGTGTTCTTCTTTGTTCTTTCATTTGAAAACAAAACAAAACAAAAAAATAAATAAAAACAATTTTAAAAAATTAAAACTTTTTTTTATTTGAAAAAAAAATAAAACTTTTTTCCTTTTCCTCAAAACTGTGTCCAGCATTGTGGACGAGGATTGAGCTTTTGGTGTCAGCCTTGTTATTGGATTGATCCACTAATAGCTGGGACTCGAAGGTGGCGTCTGTGGGAGGTGGGACCTGGTTGAAGACCCTTGGGGACATGTTCTTGGGACTGCCCCCCCCCCGCCCCCCGCCCCCGCAAGGCGAGAAATTCTGCTTTACCAGGTGCTCTTCCACCATGAGGGTTCTGCCTTTGGCCCAACCATGGACTGAAACCGTGAACCAAGATAAATCTTTCCTCCTCCAAGTCATTTTGTCAGGTATTTGGGTCAAAGCAATGAAAAGCTGATTAAAAACAGGCAGTGTGGAGGGAAAGTGGAAGGGCAGGAACTCCCAGGGTGTGATGGGGAAAGGGTTGGGCCACAGGCTGCTGCTGTCTCTGGGGACATTTGGCAAGTGATCCCCTTGGTGTCCCATTGCAGCGTGGTTTCTGGGCCTGTGCAAGAGGTGGAGTGGGCACTGCTGGTGCTTCAGTCTGGATCCAGGACACTGCTCCTCTGTGACCCAGAAATCTTTGAACCTGTAATTGGAGCTCTCTCAATGAATTGGTGCTGTGAACTGGAGTTTTTTTTTTTTTTTTTTTTTTTAAATCAACCAAAAGCACTTTCTTTTTGTCCAACTGCAAGCTGGGAACTACCCCAGGACCTACCCATCACTCCTGGAAGGGACTGTGTTATGCAAATAGTGGTACTCACCCGGGTGCCCACGTGATGGCTGCTTTGCCCAGCCCTGACCTCAAGCCTGCGGTTAGGGCGGGTTGGGGAGGCTGTGCTTGCTGCCAGCTCAGTTTGTTCAAAGCCAAGCTCTGCAGGCTGTCCTGTATTTTGGGGATGTGAGTTCTTTTCCTGCATTGACAAAGCCCCAATTGGAGGCAGCCTGCTGGGGTTTGGGAAGTAGCTCTGGACACCTGGGGCATCGCTAATTTGGGACAAACGCCCACAGTTAGGAGAGAGGCATTGCAGTGAGTAGCAGGTCTCTTCTTTCTGCGCCTTGGACGAGGGGGATGAGAGGCCTGTGCATGGGAGGGTGGGATGGAGGAGCTGCACAAGTGGGAGCACTTGGCCTGAGTGGAATTCTGCGCAGTTGGACCAGCTGACTCTTCCACTTCTCCCACCCCCATGGGCCTGCTCCCTAATGTTACTGACAGGACCTAGGTGTGCTGTGCAGGGTGGCAAGAATCTAGAGCCAGGGTGGTTCTCCAAGGAGGGGGCATTCTGGCCCAGCACTGAGGCCTGATGGAGACTGTGCTGGTGACAGTGGTGGTGGGTGGAAAGGTGGGACATGGCCTGGAACCTGTGAACCCACTGTTGAGTTTTGAGAAGCAGGGGCCAGGTTTTCTTATAATCCCAATGAAAGAGAAAAGCCCTGAGATTCAAAGATTCACTCAAGAACAAGAATCAGATTAGGTACAGAAATAACCTCTGGTTGCAGATGACTGGACCTGTAGATGACAGCCAGCTAGGCAGTGATTAGTTCCCAAGAACAAGTCTTACCAACATTATAAATTCATAAAATTACAGAAAATTTCGTTAGCATTTTATTAAGAATGCTTGTTCTGCCCAAACCAGGTTATTTTCCAGTGCTTTGAAGGAACTAGACAGAGCTCATGAGGAGGACCTCTCCAGCAGATCCAGGCCCCAAAGTGGATATAGATAGGGACACTAGAGCTGGCACTTACAGCAACCAGGAACCCCCAGTGCAGAACCCAGAGCAGGTCTGGCTGGGATGGGCTGAGAAGCAGCTGCCATCCCGTGCAGGGTGCCAGAAGCATGGAACCCTGCACAGGTCCAAGGGCCTGAGGAATTCAGGCACTGTGATGTGAACCCTGAACTGGTCACCTTCCAGTCCTCCAAGACAGGGCAGGGGCTATTTAAAGTAAGTCTGGGAGGAGAAGACTTGGACACAGAAACAATTGTATCATTTTGCAAATCTTGTTCAGATTTTGCAGTCCTGGGGAATGGATACCGAAGAAGACCTGTCCTAAACCAGGCCAGCCTGAGGCAATGAACACAGGTTTTGGATTGGAACCGCAGGTGGAATGCCTGGAAGGGGATTGTTTATATTCTGGTAATTAAAACCAGAGTTCACAAAGGATGTGGGAATGAAGGTGAAATATTAGACACTCCTTGGTTTAATGGAGGAAAAAAGCACCCAAAGGTTAAAGGAGGCAGGTATGCCCTGTGCTTTGCCTGCCCAGCTGTTCCTTAACTGTCCCAACCTCCCCAAGGTATTAATGGGGTGCACTGTGGAAGGAGACACCCTTGAGAAGCTCTGGGGAGGCCAGCTAGTGTAGGGCAGAGATAAAGAGGTGCTGCCTCCAAGAAGCAGGATAAAGAGACTGTGTTGGGATGGGGTTGCTGTGATGGGCAAGCCGAGTGTTGTGGCATCAGAAACCTCTTCCCTGGCCCTTTGTCTAGGACAAAAGCATTAGGCAGCATAGGGTGGGGTGGTGGAAGTAGGGTGCAAAACCTTGGATCTCAGGAATGTGTCCTGACTTGGTCACAATGCAGGGGACTGGAGTTCCTTTTGCAATTCCTGGATGTGAGTCATTCCTGGACCAGAAGCCCTCTGTCTAGGGACAGACCTGGCGGAAACACCCAAGGCCATTTGGTCTTCCCTCAGCCTTGCTGAAGGGAGGAGCAGCCTTGGCCAGGATGGCTGGGGGAGGGGATGCTTCAAGCAAAGGGGCTGCTGGGCAGAGGGGTTTGGGAGGACAGGTGAGAGGCACATTTTGATTTGACAATGAACACAGTGGGTATGGGAATCTATCCTGTGTTAATTTCCTGGTTGTCTCATATATTGTTTGATTGATTGTTTTGAGCAGTTGGCCAGAGTTTGTGCATAATAAAAGTTTTAAAATGCATATGTGAGCTGGGGATGTAGCTCAGTAGTAGAGCACTTGCCTAGCATACTCAAACGCCTGGGTTCCATCCCCTGCATAAATAGATGAATAAATAAAGCAGAGTGTCCTCTTCATTTATGAATCTGTTTATTATATGTTTGACCAAAAAATGATTAAACATTTTTTTAATTTGTAGATGGGCACAATACTTTATTTTATTATTTATGTGGTGCTGAGGATCAAACCCAGTGCCTCACTCATGTGAGACAAGCGCTCTACCACTGAGCCACAATCCCAGCCTGAAAATTATTAAACATTATGCATATTGACTTCTGTGGCTGACTAAGAAAAGAAGATTTTCAATAATGTAAAATTACAAAACATCTGGAAATGCTGATTTGAAATATAATAAACATTCCTTTATATGCATAGGTGAACTTCAAAGAAAACAAGGGATATATCCCTGGAGACACAAAATAAAGAGGAAGTTGAAACCAATAGGGTAAATGAGTATGAAATCTTGAACATTCTTAATACCTGGAACTTAAAGCCTTGAGTTTTAAGGCTGCATAGAAAGGAAGAGACATGGATTTGGGCACATGCAATATAATAAGTTGGAAATAAGAGTCTTATATAAAATCAGGACTTTTGAAGTCCAGAAAGACTACAGAAAAAAATATCTGCTTTCCATGAAGGAGAAATCGATGATGTTTGTAATGACCTCATCACCAAAAGTAAATCAAATCTTCTCTGAGAATGTATAGCTATAAACTTCCTTCAAATGGGTGTAGAATTTAAATATAAACTCCCTAGGTGGTTTGGAATTGAGCTGAGTTGGCTGTAGATCCACAGCACAGGGGCACTTGGCCAGAGCAAAAATACCAGTCATCTCTAAAGGTGTGCACCCTCATTTTGACTCCTGCAAGTTCCCACAGATGAAGATTAGCCAGACATGAGATCACAATCTAAAATCACAAAACATGTAAGTATGCTTAAACTGCTAGTTAGGTAAAGGGTGTAAGGGTGTAATTAGAAAACATGAGAAGGGAATGAGAAACTATCTGAAAGGATAAGAAAAAAAAGATAAGAAAATGAACAAAATACAGCTCCAGAAATGAAAAAATACAATCAGTTTTGGGAGGCTGTCGCATTCTGACTGCTGTGGCTGACTAGGAAGAGATTTCAATAATGTAATCTAAAATGCCTCTGTTGCAAAACATCTGGAAATGCTGATTTAAAGCATAATAAACATTTTCCTTCATGTGATTGGAAGAGGTTCTGTCTGTCACTTTTGTAGTGACCTGGTCACTTCCGTAGTGGCCTGGACGCTGCCCTGATCCTCAAAGTAGCAGAATGTGACTTCATGCGTAGGCATGCCTTCCTGTAGCCCCATGGACCGAGCTATGCTCACCTGTTCCTTTGTGATATTATCCCTTTACCCTATTTGGGATAGAATGTTCCATGGAAATGCCCTTTGTGTGTCCCCTTCTCTTACTCTGCCTTTGGGTGTGGCCTTCCTAGATGTCAGTCAACCTGCTGAGCGCAGACATCATGAAGCTAGACTTAGCCCCTTGAAACCTGACCCCTTGCCTCATTTGAATGACTTCTTCTCAATAAAAGGGGCCAGCACGCACTCCTGCTTGCCTGAGCTTTCTGTGGACTCTTAAGGTCAGAGGAGCCATCACAGGACCCCCAAAGAAAAAGGTATCTCTGTCTCTTGTGTGGTTATTTTGTGCAGCCCAGTTCCCCTGGAGTGACCCTGAGTGTTTTTGTCGCTGGGAATTCGACAATCAATAATTAAAATTTCTTTTTTTTTTTCCTTCCTGGAAAATAGTTTTTATTTTTATCTATTTATTTTTGTAGTACTGGGGATTGAACCCAGGAGTACTCTACCTTTGAGCTTTAGCCCAGCTCTTTTCATTTTTTATCTTGAAACAGGTTCTCTCTAAGTTGCCCAGAATAGCCTTGAATTTAGGATCCTCCTGCCTCAGCCTTCTGAATCCCTAGGATTACAGGTGTGCAACACCATGCCAGCCTTCTTTTAAAAGGCTGAATATTATTCTATTGTGTATATATGCCACACTTTATTTATTTATTCATATGTTGATGGACTGCTGATTCCATTTTTTTGGTATTGTGAATAATAAAATTATTATTATTATTATATTTCAATGGGCAGGTTCAATAGCAGATCAGTCACAGCTAAGAATTATTCAATTGGAAGATGGTTCTGAAGAAATGATCCAGAATACAGAATAGTCGGACTGGAAGATGAGAACATTTTATAGAAGCTAGAAGGAGAAGGTCTAATGTATTTAAGAGTTTTAAATCACTTTTTAATTCCACACTTTAAAATTTCATCAAGTATATTCCCAGCGGCATCACTGTCCGTTCCCAGAGCTCCTCCTCATCAGAGTCTCTGGGCCTGCCTCCCTGCTCCAGCCCTTGCCCTGGCCCCTCTCACCTTGGTCCTGAGTTCTCTGTGAATGTGCATGTTCTAGACACTCTGCATAAATGCAATCATACAACATCTGCCCCTTTCTATCTGGCTATTTTATGTTAGGTGATGTTTTCAACACTCATCCATGAACTCTGACAATTTGTGTTTAGATGGGGTCTCACTATATTGTCCAGATTGGTCTTCTTCTATCACTTTTATGCAACACTATAAGATAAGAAGAAACAGGAAGCATAAGAATTCAAGAGAGGAAGTAAAACCATCTCTATTTGCTGACAACCTGATTACGTGGAAAATTCCAAGGAATTTATGCATGCATGTGTGTATATAGACTGTATTATAACTCAGCACATTTTATTTCTTTGTTTGTTTGTATTTTGCTGGGGATTGGACCTAGGGCCTCAGGCATGCCAGGCAAGTGCTTTATCACTGAGCTACACCCCAGCCCTTGGCACAATCTGAAAGGTCACAGGCTACTGTGTGTGTATACACACACACATACACACACACACACACATACACACAGTTGTTTCTTTGTTAGCAACAATTGGAAAAATAAAAGTTAAATGAAATTTCATTTACAATAAATATGTGAAGTTAAAAATCTTAGGACTAAACTTGACAAAAATGTGTCGGAACTGTACACTGAAAGCTATTAAGCTTTGCTGAGATAAACTGGACAAAATAAATGAGGCAATATACCATGCTCAATTGGGTGATACACTGTGGCTAAGATGTTCACACTTATAAATATTTTTATGATTTAAAACAATATCAAATTCCCCAAAAGTTTTTATTTTGGTAAAAATTGACAAGCTTATTCTAAGATTTTTAAGAAATAAAAATGACCTAGAATAGTTAACAAAATTTAAAAAGAACAAAGTGGTTGGACTTATACTATCTGATTGGAAAACTTACTATAAAGTTTCAGAAATTAAACAGGGTGATATTAAAGGAAGTATATAAATTTAGATCAACAGAAAAGAATAGGGAGTCCAGAAATAGACCACACATATGTGGTCAACTGACTTTCAACAAAGGTGCCAGAGGCAATTCAGTGAGAAAGGAAAGTCCTTTAAAGGACAGTGCTTAGAGAGACCTAGAATAGTCAGCTCCATGCTGACAGAAAGTGGGACAGGGCAGGAAGGGCTGGGAGAGGGGATGGGCAATGGCCACAGGGGGAAATGTGGGCTTGGCACGAGCAGATGGCTGCACAAGTGTGCCGCACTCGACAGAACTGTACCCACAAACACATCATAGTGGAAGCACCGTGGTTCTGGGACTGAACAACCCGGGGCGTTGCACCACTGAGCTACACCCAGCCCTTTTTATCAAATTAATTTATGTTTTGACACAAAGGACTAAACCTGGGAGTGCTTTACCACTGAGCTACAGCTCCAGCCCATTTTATTTTTTGAGACAGGGCTTTGCTAAGTTGCCCATGCTACCCTCGAACTTGCAATCTTCCTGCCTCAGCCTCTTGAGTTTCTGGGAGTAGAGGTGCCCAGCTAACATGGAAAATTCTATAATGAGCATATTTTGACACAATAAACATAACATGGTTCTGGAACAAATGAACATCTCATAAGAAACATACAAACATCAACTTTTCTTGACAACAAAACTAGAATTTAATTTTAATCAAAGACCTAAATTAAAAACTAAAACTGCTGGGGTATAGCTTAGTGGTGGGGGTCGTGCCTAGCATGGGTCAGCCCCTGGATTTAATTCTTAGCACCACACACACACACACATACACACACACACAAAAAAAAAAACCCCAAAAAACAAAACAGAAAAAAAATTGTGATAGTGTCATAGGAAAAAATTTCTTACATTAGACCCAAAGAATATTAATAGTGAAAGAGAAACAGATAAAATTGTATTCTATGAAAGCATTAGCTTTTTTTAAAAAGAGAGATTATAATGAAAATGAAAAGGAAAGCTATGAAATAGAGAACTTTTGTAACACATATATAGTAAAAAAATGTTTGTCCAGAATACATAAAGAGTTCCTAAATTTCAGTCAAACTACCCATTTAAAAAAATGAGCAATAGACTAGAACAGACACTTCACAAAAGAAGATACTTGAATGGCCAATAAGAACATGAAAAGAAGCTCAGTCTTATTAACAATCAAGAATGCAAATCTAACCCTTCCAAGAGATAGCACTAGATATCCGTTAAAATGGCTTAAGTCTGAAGGGCTGACAATGCCACCAGTGGACAGGGGCAGGTCATGCAGGAAATGGAACAAGGTGGATGTTAAGTGCAGTACCATGCTAGAAAAATTGCTTGCCAATATCTTTACAAGTTAGCACACATCTCCATAAGGCACGGCTATTCTACCTCTAAGTATTTATCCAAGAAAAATGAAACAGGCAGTGCTCACATCTGTGATCCCAGTGACTTGGGAGGCCGAGGCAGGAGTTTCCCAAGTTCAAGGCCAACTTGGGCACTTTGGTGAGACCCTCTCAAAACAAACATAAAAAGGAATGTAGCTCAGTGGCGCAGCACTGCTGGCTTCAGCCTCCAGTACTGTAAAAAACAAAGCTACGGATGCACAAATGTGTACAGCAGTTTTATTCATGATTGTTCCAAACAGGAGACAACCAAATGTACATATCACAGATGATTTGACAAGCAAAATGTGGCATTTTCATAAAATGGAATACTACTTGGAAAAAGAAGAAAGAACCAAGTAGGACTGATCCTTAGGAGGGTTTCCTTGGGGTAGAGGGCACTCTGGCAGAAAGTAAGCCATGTCCCTGAGGAAGGGGCTGGGACACTCTCCCACAGGGAATGGAACACAGGGCTTCCTCCAGGCTGGGCAAGTGCTCTACACTGAGCAACACTCCAGACCCTTTCATTGTTTTTAGACGGGGTTTGATAGGTTGCCCAGGCTGCCCTGGAACTTGAGATCCTCCTGCCTTAGTATCCCAAGTAGAATCACAGCATGCATCACCGCCTGACTCCAAAAGGGTTTGAATCCCTAATCATCATTTTTGAAATTTGACAACTGTTCTGCTTCTGCTTTCCTTGCAGTTTGGCTTTAGGAGCCAACACACTTCCCGACTTCTAGGCTGAAAGTGTGCACAGCAGGGTGCAGGGCTGCCCTTGGGACCGGTGTGTTGGTGGGCACCCGGCTCAGCGGCAAGGATCCCGGTGGCCCGTGGGACTTCTCGCCCTCCTCTCTCTCGCCTGCTCAGTTAAAGTGGGGACAGTAACACAACTGTTTCATTGTCTCATTCATGCTGGCCACAGGCAGGGCCTGCTTGGACGCTGTCTATGGAGCAAAGTGCCAGTCCCCAGAGACTCGCCATTAGCTCCCAGCCTCTGGGGTGAGTGCGCTTCAGCAGGGAGCTAGTTCAGGTGCAGTTCCTGTCTTCTCCACCAGGGAAAGGTGCTCTGATAGATGCCCTTCACAGGCGGCAGCTGGTTGTATATCGTTAGAGCTTTAGATTTAAAGCATTATTCTCCCACGAAATGTGGAATCAAAATTGAGATATATGTCTAGTTAAGTTCACACTTAGAACTCCAAGTTTCCTTCAAGGCTGTTTTGCCCAGGTGTTTACCTGACCTCCCTCTCAAGGCCGTTGACAATTTATGATCTATGTGCAAATTTTTATAATTGTGGTAAAAAACAAAACAAAACAAAATTCTCCACTTGAGCCATTTTCAAGTGTACAGTGATAATAAAAAGGAACTGTATACATTTAAAGTCAATAAATAATATCCCATTGTTGGAAGACAGGAACAGGGACTGGGAATCGACTGGCAACTTACAGGAATTTTTGGAAGACTGATCAGACAGGATCAGAGAGAGAAGTTAACACAGCCAGAGTTGGCTGTATATCCTAAACATCAGTCTGGCTGCTGAAAAGACAGCAGTCTCAGAGTAGTGGCCCTACCAGGATGGAGTGGGATCAGCTAACTCCAGCTGCAGGGGACATAACTGCCCCTGAAGTACAGGGGAGAGGGTTAGAAAGGCCTCGCAGCCAGAGAAAGGGAGCTATCCCTGTGGATAGGGCTTATCTTTAAAATAAAGTTTAAAACAAGATAAAATCAAGTAAAAGCTGTGCATGGTGGCTTGGAAGTGCTCAAGAACCTCAGTGAATCACCTGTTTTTATAATTGCTATTGCATATTTCCTTTCAATTTAAGCAAGTTTTGTCATGATCTTCTGGTGAAAAAATCTGGGACAATGTAGCCACTGCCTGTCACACCATCTTTGGACCTTGGACTGCAACACACTGTGGTCCTCAGGGTTAAGAAAGTCAATAAGTAAACATAAGAAAAGTCCTGAACTAGCTGTATCATCAAGGTGAGTCAGGATTCCCACATTAATCCAGGCCTACGGTGAACTCATGGCCCCCAAGAAAGTCTATAGACATCCCAAGAAGCAGAGTTAGACCATCAGAAAGTTCACATAACAAAACAATGGACTAGAAACTTTAAATATATATATTTGAAAAGCTAAAAACAAAAGAAACTAGGCACTGTGGTGCACACCTGTAGTTCTAACAACTCCAAGGCTAAGGCAGGATGATTACAAGTTCTGGGCCAACCTGGGCCACTTATTGAGACCCTGCCTTCAAATAAAAATTAAAAAGGGCTGGGGATGTAGCTCAGTGGTAGAGTGCTCCTGGGTTCAATCCCCAGTACCACCAAACACATACATACATACATTTATACGTTAAAAAAAAAAAAAGAATACTTTGAAAACTTGCTTTATGTAAAAGCCAAAAAGTCAACATAAAAAAAAACAGCAAGCAGGGCTGGAGTTGTGGCTCAGGGGTAGAGTGGTCGCCTAGCACATGCAAGGCCCTCTGTTCAATCCTTAGCACCACATAAAAATAAACAAAGTAAAGTTGTTTTTTTTTTTAAAGCTCATATCCTGAAAAAAAATAGCAAGCAGATTTAAGAATACAGCTTCTCAAAATAAAATCTATGGTCATTGAAACTGGAAGCTAAACACGGTCAAGGATGAGTGTCATGGAAGCCATGACTGTGAAAGTCACTCAGAATGCAGCACATTCAGGAAAAAATTTCACAGGACGGAGAGGAAAGTAGCTATCAACACAGAATTCTCCACTTGCTCAATTATCATTCAAGAATAACAGCAAAGTTAGACAATTCAAAGCAAGATGGAGGGGGTTTGCCACTAACAGAAACTGAGAAAATTTCTAAAGGATGTACTTTCAGGAGGAAGAAAATTGAACCCAGAAGGAAAGAATGAGGTGTAAGAAAGAATACTGAGCAACAAAATTGATTATGTGAAAAATCTGAGTATTCCCTGTTAGTGAGAATAATAACAAGAATGATTTAGAGGTAAAAGCAACATGGTGACAAACGTACATAATGGAGTTTGGTATTCTACATTCTTTATATTACCTGGAAAAATAAACTGACACTAATTGACTTTGGGCCTTGTTAATGATGCTTGTTGAAAATTTAAGTGTAATTATGAAAATGATAGAGAATGTATAACTTCTAAACCACTGGGAGATGAGGGAAAGGGGAATTAAAAAAACCCTGATCATTTTAGTGGAGGGCAGAAAGGAGAAAAAAGTAGCATACAGAAAAAAGGAAGAACAACACAAAATTGATAATAAGAATCAGTTAAGATGTATCAAACACAGGAACTCACGATTGTAGCTGTAAACCTCCTCACCTTGTGTACCTAAGAACACGAAGACAAAGGAGAAGGAAGGAAAGAGATTGGGGGCCCATACTCATGGAAACAGGCACTGCAGCTGCACTAACTTTGAAAAAGTATAACCAAAGCATGAAGCATTACTGGATAGAGTGGCTGAGCAATGATAAAAGGAAAAACTTGTCAGGAAACAAAAAATAATTCTTGTTTTTTGTGGAGGTACCTGGGATTGAACTCAGGAGCACTTGACCACTGAGCCACATCCCCAGTCCTATTTTGTATTTTATTTAGAGACAGGGTCTCACTGAGATGCTTAGCAGCCTCACTTTTGCTGAGGCTAGATTTGAACTCGTGATCCTCCTGCCTCCCGAGCCACTGGAATTACAGGTGGGTGCCACTGCGCCTGGCAGGAAAATAAAATATTTCTAAACCTAAGAATGTTTATTACAAGGCCCCCAAATATACAAAACCAACATGGGCAAAGTTCCAAGGAGAAATGGGTAAAGCCAGCACCCCAGCAGAGATGTGTTCTGAGACAGGTCTCACTGTGCTGCCCAGCCTGGTTTTGCTATCCTGAGCTCAAGCAGTCTTCCTGCTTCAGCCTTGCAAGTAGCTGCAACCACAGGGTAGGACAGGAATCTTAACACTCCTTTCTCAGCAATTTATGAATGAAGAAGACAAAATATTAGTTAGGTATAGAATATTTGAGTAACATAATTAAGGACCTTAGTCTAATAGATACTACATATTTCTGAATACATACACACACCGTCTATATGAATTAATGGATGCAAGGACATGTACTTGCATCTACTAATTCCTGTTGAAAAGAGACGAAATATTTACAAAAATGGGCCATGTACCAGGACACAAAGACTCCATAGAATCCCCAATATTAGTATGATCTAGACCATCTTTTTTGACCACAATGCAGTCATATGAGAAATCAGTAATGAAGAAATCATTTTGAAAAACTAGTACATATTTGAAAATTTAAATAAGCATAGTCTTCAGTAATTTACAAGCTAAAATATATAACTGATGTTAGAAAATTATTACTTATTAGCACTTAAGGAACATAACAAGAGGCACCTGAAAATTTACAGAACCAAATGTATGAGGAAAGAATTATTTTAGAAAAGGAGAACTACTAAAAATTAGTAAGTGCTTAGCTTCATTACTTTAGTTAAAAAAAAAATCAAAACTATTAGTGGCTAAGAATGTAGCTCAGTTGTAGAAGGCTTGCATAGAATGCATGAGGTCTGGATTCAATACCCCGTACACACACACACACACACACACACATACACACACAAATCATAACACAAAAAGTAGAAAAAATAAACATAAGAATAGAATAAAATGAAATAGAAAACAGATTAAAAATGGAAAGCTGGTCAGACCCAGTGGCACATACTTATAACACCAGAAATTCAGGAAGCTGAGGCAGGAGGATCCCAAGTTGACTATCTCAAAATAAAAAGGGTTGGGGATGTAGCTCAGGGGTAGAGTAACCCTGGGTTAAATCCCCAGTGCCATAATAAAAATAAATAAATAAATAGATAGATAGATAGGAAAACTGAGTCTAAAAGAAAATAAAAACCTCAGTGTATTTCTAGAAAAAGGAAACTTAGATTCAAGGTGAAATAGACTCTGAATATACCTTTGGATGTTATAAAACTACAAGCAATTAAAAAAAAAAAAACCCACTCATGATTGATGTGGTTGGGCAGACTTGTAATCCTAGCTATTTCAGATGCTGAGGCAGGAGGATTCCTGGGCTATTTATTTATTTATTGGGGGTACTGGGGATTGAACTCAGGGGCACTTGACCATTGAGCCACATGCCCAGCCCTGTTTTGTATTTTATTTATTTATTTTTTAAAATTTTAATATTTTTTTAAGTTTTGCGCGGACACAACATCTTTGTTGGTATGTGGTGCTGAGGATGGAACCCGGGCCGCACACATGCCAGGCGAGTGCGCTACCGCTTGAGCCACATCCCCAGCCCCACTATTTTGTATTTTATTTAGAGACAGGGTCTCACTGAGTTACTTGGCACCTCGCTTTTGCTGAGGCTGGCTTTGAACTCACGATCCTTCTGCCTCAGCTTCCTGAGTTGCTGAGATTACAGGTGTGTGCCACCGTGTCTGATTCCTAAGCGATTCAGCAAGACACTGTTTTCAAAATTGAAGAATGGGCTGGGGAAGTAGTCAGCGGTAGAGCCCTTGTCTAGCTTGGTGCGAGGCCTTGGGTTTGATCTCCAGTCCCATCAAAGCCAAAACCAAACCCCTACTCAAAAGAATGCACCAGGTCCAGACGGTGTCATAGTCGGCTGAGCACTCCAGGATTCCTGCCTTACAGACCACTCTGGAGAAAGTCTGATGTGAAGGGGAAAAGCACTGGACACATCAGTGAACCAGACAGGTAAGATCTGTCTGCACAGGGAACCCACCTTCTGGCAAGAAAAGAAAGATGCTGAGCAACAAATGAGTGGATCAGTCTAGAAGCCAAGAGTGGCTTCAGGAGAAAGCAGATCAAAGTGAGAGGTGAAGGAGCCAGACGGGTCTACACTGGAGAGAGGCAGGCTGGGAATGGAAAGCAGCTAGGGTCTGGCTCAGTGAAAGCCCGCCTTGTTGTCATGGAAACTAGTGGGGGCAGGGAGGAGTCAAGAGACAGGACAGAATCATGCTTGGGCAGCCCGCAGCAAGGGGGTCTTCTGGGGCATGCTGACTGAGGGAACAGGCCTGGGGCAAGAAGCCAGACGGAGGGTAGGGTAGGATCTGGGTGACCAAGTTGACCTGTGGGAGTGACAGATAGGGGAAAGGGACAATCCCAGCTAGGCTGACGGGAGGCGGAACCACCAGGCAAAGAGGAGCCTCGGGTGAGGTGAGGTCACCTGGATGGCCTCAAGGTGGGATCCTGAGTGTGGAGGGCCCAGAACTTTGAGGGTTTGACTTGCCTGAGGTCTGCAATGCCTGGAGTGATCACTGAAGCACAGGTGGAAGGTCACAGGCAGTGACATTTGGCAGTGGCCTTTGCGCCTGGGAGCTACTTCAGGGCAGAGGTCTGAAGCCTGTGCCCCAGGCCAGGCACTATTCTGGGTCCCATGAAGCTTGCTGTGTCTGACAGTTTGGTGGGGAAGAAGTAGGGATGGCAAAAATCATGGTCTTCCGGGAACTTTAGTCCTGATGGAAAAGTGGGGCCAGCAGAAGGGCCTAGTATGTGGTGTGGGGGTTAGGTGGAGTGGCAGGGGAGCTGGGGTAGGGCAGGCCAAGGATGGCCCTGACTGGGAGGTGGGGGCTGTTCAGGAGGCTTGTGGGGAGGAGCCTGGGATTACTCCCAACAAAACCAGGGCAAAGACACCCAACCAGCTTTCTCCTTCAGAACCTTCAGGAAGACCTCTGGTGTGCAGGGCCCAGGCATTATTAGTTCTGCCATCTGCCAGGTGGCAGGGGAACTGGAGGACCACGGAGATCTGCTATTCATTCATTGTGCACCAGGCGCTGTGTAGAGCACATGCTTTGTGTCACCCTGGGCAGTGTGAGGGCCAGCTGAGGAGACCACCGGTCTGCAGGCTACCAGGCGTTGAAGCTGTGACATGCCCTCCCCAAAGGCTCGCACAGCAGCAGCTACAGATGTAGGGAGCTGGCAGGAGAGGCTGCAAGGGCCCCCATGAGGTCCAGTCTGGGCAGGTGGTCCAAAGGCTCTGGCTAGGGGGCTCTGGGTCCATCCAGGTCCATCCCTGCAGATTTGCAGGGAGCCAAGGAACAGCCAGGAGGCTCTAGACTGTTCTGCCGATTGTGGAGAAGGCCTTCTCCCCTTCCAGTCCTACTGCTGGTAGACTCTCTCATCTGTCACAGCTGGCTGCATCCAGGGTGCTGAAAGGCTGGGTCAAGGGCTAGGGGAAATCTGTGTGTGTGTGTGTGGGGGGCAGGGGGGGGCCTGGGCCAAGCGGGAGGGAAAAGAGGGCAGGAAGGCGGTGGAGACGCCAGGGGTGGACAGCCCTAGTTTCCTCTCCTGAGGTAAGCTGCAGGAAACCCAGCCCTCCGGCTTCCCAAGGTGCTTCCTGCAGATAAGAGAGACTCCTGGGCCCCTTCCTGCTCCCTGCTCCCAGCCCCCTCCTCCCATCCTGTCTCCACACCAGGGGATCCTCAACTGCACCACTCAGGCCACACCAATGGCCTTGGGAGGGGCCTGCTAGGGCTTCACTTCCCCGTCAGCGAGGGTCCATCCAGGCTGGAGGGCAGGCACACCCACAGACAGCGCTGGAGTCTCCGCTCGGCCGGGTCACTGGTGTCCTGGGGAGGTAGAGATTATTCCTCAAAGGGTCGCGGAGCAGGAGCAGGGAGCCAGTGGTCCCGGGGAAGGGATCCCTCCTCTGGCGGGGTTGCTGAGAAACCCCCTGCCTGAGTCAGTTAGTGCTTTTTGATGGGGCAAGGGGAGTTAGGTGGATCTGTGGAGAATGGGGGCTTCTTCTGGGGTTTTCAATCATTATTCTGTGTGGTGTCAGGGTATTTCTCAGATGGCCCAGGTTGCCACGGAGAGGGATAGGGAGGTTTTCTGTGTTCGGTGGGACTGGGCAGTCCAAGGTTATTCCTGGGAGCTCCAGAGTAACCAGTTTTGTGAGGGATCCAGGGCTGCTAGTGGAGAAAGTGGGGGAGGCTGGTGCTTAGGGGCTGTTTTCCACCACAGGCAGAGGGCTTCCAGCCAGGCTGTTCCTGAAGGTGATCCAGTGGGTGCGTCAGGGGGTGAGTGGATCACTGCGGAGTCGGGGGCTTTTTTTTTGGGGGGGGGGGTGTCGGTGCACGTATGCAAGGCAGGAATGGTCTCCGGGACCCAGGGCTGCTCGGTCCTCGGTCCTCGGGGATGCGCGAAGCGCTGGGGGCCTGGGCATTTCCGCGGCTGTGCTGTGCGAGGCCGGGGCTGGCACGCGCCACGCGGGCGGCGCCTGAGCTAGTTTCCTCGCTGCGCTCCCCTCCTCCGCCCACTCGGCCCTCCTCCCGCGTTGCCACGACAACGCGCGAAACTAAAATTCACTTCCCCGTCGCAGGTGGAGACTAGTGGCGCCCCCTCCCCTAAGCCCTTCTTGCAGGTCGCGCCCCCATCCTCCCGTCGCTAAGGTGACGGGGAAGGGGCGCCTGGCGACGGAGGGGGCGGCCGCAGAAGGGGACCTGGGGGCCACAGTGAAGTCCCAAACTCCGCCGCGGGGTGCCGCGGGACCCCGCTGGGCGCGGTCCGAAGGCTGATGCGGGGGATGCGGGGGGTTCTTTCCGCCGGGCCGACTAGAGCCTACCCCGCGCGGGGCGCGCTACCAGTCGACCCCATCGCTGGGGCAGGGTTGACCCCCCCAGCCCCCTCGGGGCCTGGAGTGGGGGTCGGCAGAGTGCAGAGAGGTCGCCATCCCGGAGGAATAATTCTCCTTGTTTCTTCCCCTGCCTGGCCTGTGGTCCTGCCCCGACGCGGCCCCCACCCAGCTCCAAGACCCCCTGCCGTCCCTCGCCCGGTGGTCCGCGACGCTCGCCCGCAGCGGAAGCGCGGCGTGGCCCTCGCCGCTCAGTCACTCCCCCGCGAGGGCTAGGGCGCCTACATCCCGGAGCAGCCCCTGGCCCCCGCCCCACGTGCGGACCCCCGCCCTCCTAGCCGACTGCCCCAGCGCGCGCGGGACCCGGAGAGAACCCCTGCGCTTGGTCCGGGGCCTCCCGCCCCCGCCGCCGGCGCGGCCCCCTCGCCACCCCCGCCTCGCTCCCGACTCAGGCCCCCTCCCCCCGCCGCCCCCGCCCCCGGGGAAGGCAGGCGCCGAGCGGAGCCGGGGCCGATGCAGCTGAGCCGCGCCGCCGCCGCCGCCGCTGCCGCGGAGCTCCCGGAGCCGCTGTCCCCTGAGCCGGCCCCGGCCCCGGCCCCCCCCGGCCCCCTCCCGCGCAGCGCGGCCGGCGGGGCTCCGGCGGGGGGCCAGGGGGGGCCGGGGCGCCGCGCGGAGTCCCCGTGCGCCCGTCTCCCGGCCGTGGGTAGCCCCGGCGCCGGCGCGGGGATGGACGGCCCCGGGGCCAGCGCTGTGGTCGTGCGCGTCGGCATCCCGGACCTGCAGCAGACGGTGAGCCCCCGAGACCCTGTCGCGCCCCTAGTGGCTCGATCGCTATGCCCCCGCCGGGCGCGCTCAGCGCCCAGGACCCCCGGCCGCGGCTACTCACCCCTCCCCCGCCGCCTCCACGGGACCCTCCCCATCTCTGGGTGGGGGCGGGGCCCGGGGAAGCCCAACCCCGGGGCGGGGCCTCGGCCGCAGTGCTCGGAGGCGCGGGTCTCGGCTCCGCTCCGAGCCTCGGGCTCCCTCCGGCGGGGCGCGGCGCGCGGCGCCCTGCGCGGGACCGGCCGGGCGGGTGGATCCCTGCTCACGATCCCGCTCCGCCGCAGAAGTGTCTGCGCCTGGACCCGACCGCACCCGTGTGGGCCGCCAAGCAGCGCGTGCTCTGCGCCCTCAACCACAGCCTGCAGGACGCGCTCAACTACGGGCTCTTCCAGCCGCCCTCCAGGGGCCGGGCCGGCAAGTTCCTGGATGAGGAACGGCTCCTGCAAGAGTACCCTCCCAACCTGGACACGCCCCTGCCCTACCTGGAGGTGTCGAGCGGGCCCGGGGCGGGGGTGGGGGAGGCGGTCAGGGTGCGACCCCCAGCGCCGTGGCAGGAGTGGTGAAGGGCACAGCAGTGAGAAACACGCGGGGAATGAGTTGGAATGGTAGCAGTGCGCTGTGAGCGGTGTGTGCAGTGGGCAGTGTGAGCAGCTTCGTGCGGGATAAGCAGTGTTGCAGTGTGGGCAGGGAGACTAGTGTGGACAGTGTATGTGGTGCGTGCAGCAAGCCGTGTGGGGGGTACACAGTGAGCAATGTGCAGCACATGCAGTCAGCGCGCGCGTGGTGTGAGCAGTTTGAACAGCATGTGCAGTGAGCATCCAGTATTGCTCCGCAGTGAGGAGTGTGAGAAGTGAGTGCCCCGGGGGCTGGGGGGTGTGAACACCGTTATCTGTGTGCAGTTTGTTCCCTGCCCCCCACTGAGAGGTCTTCTGAAGTGGACCTGAGTGTACTCTGCTCAGTCATGACGTAAAGGTGCCCTTCCAGGAAGTGGGGGGGGGTACAGAGACTGAGTCATGATAGTGAAGTCTTGTAGTTTGGGGAAGGGGGAAGGTGATAACCTCAATGGGCACTGAATTAAGAGGGTAGCTGAGGTCACTGACTTTCATGGTGACATAGGGAAGTCTTAGAGAGGTTAGAGAGGGGATATCTAGGAAGGTAAGACTGGTAGCCGATGTTGGGAGAGGAGTGGGATTTCCCAGGGAATATTGGGGATGAGAATGTGTCAGGTTAGGAGCCTGCCACTTAAGATGGCCAGGTACTTGCCTTTCATGGTGCCACATGCCACGTTCAGTGTGCTGGGTAGGTGACAGCTGTCAGCTGTGTGTCTACCATGGTAGTGTGTGCCTGGGCCTTCCATGGCTGTTAAGTGGCAGTGCCCTTGACAGATGTGTATAGGAGGGCTCTGTGATGGTGAGCACTGTGTGTATGTGTGTGTGTGTGTGTGTGAGAGTGCAGATGATGGTGGTCGCCACTTTCTTCACTGGGGTGGGTACCTTTTCTCCACCTTTTCTTTATCTGAGCAGTTTCGATACAAGCGGCGTGTTTATGCCCAGAACCTCATTGATGACAAGCAGTTTGCAAAGCTGCACACAAAGGTAAAGATATCATTATGCGAAGGGGACCCCATGGCCACTGTCCCCACCTCCAGCTTAGGGCTAACCCACTGATCCCCCCTCCCCTCCCCCCAAGGCCCATTCTGTTGTCAGAGGTCCAGATGTGGGTTTTGGAGCTACTGGAAGGCTGGGTACAGATTCCAGGACCATGGCCAGAGATGGCTAGTCCTGTACTGGCTCCAGTCAGATCAGACTCTCCTTATCCCCTGGCCTAGTGGGTGGAGTGTCCTGTGAGAGGCAAAGCAGACAAGCATCTGATGTGTTGATTGTTGGGGACAAGAGGCCCAGTGCTTATTACCACCTGGTGCTGAGAAGTGTTGTCATTAGGCATCTCAAGGATGCTCTCCCTAGAGGGACTCTCGTTACTCTATTTCATGTGAGCAGACTGCATGGCAGAGGGGTCAAGTCACCTACTTGTGACTGTGCAGCCAAAAGCTGGGCCCAGATCTGTCTGACTCTGCCCTGTTCCTGGCTCATGCATGAGGTGTCTGTATTGTTGGGTGCCACCTCCAGGGGGTCCTGATCTTATGAAATTTGGGGGGCATTGCACTACTTCCTCTGAATGTGCTGGGGGAAAGATGGGTGTCTTGGCCTCCCCCATGGGCAGATTCCTTGACCCCTCACCCCAGCTCTGTGGCCTAGTGTGTGTTTGTTTGCTGGACACTTGCTAGTTGGACCTGGAGCGGAGGTTAGGGTCCCTGTACCAAGACTCCACTCATGACCCCAGATTTTCAGGCTTCTGAACCAGGCATTTCTGCCGTCTAGGGCAGGTGGTGGTCAGTGGCTCTGGCTCTGTGGCCAGGCAGGCATCATGTAAGAAGATCCTGCTTTCCTCCATTGCTCCTTTGTGATTCTGTCACTTAGGCCACTGCCCCATATTGGCTTTCTCCTGACTTCTTCCCAGTGACTAATAGAACACTAGTGTCTATTCCTTAGTGAGTCCTGCTTGCTTTGGGAATGCACTGGAACTCCTCACCACAGCCCTGCGTCCTGCTCTGGGGTTCCCCTGGCCTTGTACTCCCCCTTCCAGTCCTGGGGCTGGCTGAGGTCTCTCCCCTGAGCCTTTGCACAGACCCTTCCCTTGGCTGGAGTAGCCTCCCTCCAGTTTTATCGCCCCAACCCATGGCAGTGTCCCTAGCTGCCCCCTCCTGCCCTGCTGCATGCTGAGTGTCCAGAGGCCCTGGGCCTTTTGTGTGGTGTTCCTGCCATGTGGGCGCAGGAGGCTTTGTTGAGCGAACTGACTCAGGACTGGGAAAATGGATAAAAGGTGGCCCCCAGGGTCAGCCAGGGGGTGGGCTAGAGAAGAGGACTAGCAAGGACTAGAGAAGAAGTCTTGGGACTGATGAGCATTTGGGTTGCCATAGGGCTAGCTCAGGGCTCTTCTACTCTGGTCATGTTGGGCACAGGAGTCAGGAGACAGAGCCAGGACAGTGACTGAGGTTGAGGATGTGAACTTGCTTGGGCATGGCTGTGGCAAGGCTGGCTGAGCTGACTGCTGTGGGAGGGTTTGGGTATCAGGACTCAGGGCAGGGCTTTGAGTGGCACCGTGGGCTCAGCCAAGCTGGAATCGTAGCTGAGGCATGGTGTAGGGCTGAGGGTGGACCAGCTGGGTGACAGGTCAGACTGCTGGGGGTGGTGCATCTGGTGGCCTGAGGCTTACTGGGGAAAATGTGGGGTTGGGGGTCAGATGGCTGTGGTCATCTGAGACAGTTGGTATTCTAGGCAAACCTGAAGAAATTCATGGACTATGTCCAGCTGCACAGCACAGACAAGGTGGCCCGTCTTCTGGACAAGGGGCTAGACCCCAATTTCCATGACCCCGATTCAGGAGGTAAGAAGCAGAGCAGGGAGGGACTGCCCTTTGAGTGGCTAGGACCCTAACTTTCATCTGTCCCTTGAACCCAGAGTGCCCTCTGAGTCTTGCGGCCCAGTTAGACAATGCCACGGACCTGCTGAAGGTGCTGAGGAATGGTGGTGCTCACCTGGACTTCCGCACTCGAGATGGGCTAACTGCCGTGCACTGTGCCACCCGGCAGCGGAATGCAGGGGCATTGACGGTCAGTGGAGGGCCATGGGTGGAGGGGCACATGGCCTGGTGGGGCTGGAGGAAGCCAGGCCTGGCATGAACATTGAGCTGCCTCACTCTCAGACCCTGTTGGACCTGGGTGCTTCACCTGACTACAAGGATAGCCGCGGCCTGACACCCCTGTACCACAGTGCCCTGGGTGGCGGTGATGCCCTCTGCTGTGAGCTGCTTCTCCATGACCATGCGCAGCTGGGGACCACTGATGAGAATGGCTGGCAGGAGATCCACCAGGTGGGTAGAGAGTGTGCTGCAGGGCCTGGCTGTGTGCGGATGGGGGCCCAGCCTCTGTCCGGCCTCTGCAGTACTTCCCTCCTCTCCAGGCCTGTCGCTTCGGGCACGTGCAACACCTGGAGCACCTGCTATTCTACGGAGCCAACATGGGTGCCCAGAATGCCTCGGGAAACACAGCACTGCATATCTGTGCTCTCTACAACCAGGTGTGACCATACATGGTGTTCTATATGTGTGCACCGCCTGTTGGAGTGCCTCAAAGCACGCCTGTGTGCCCGCGTACACATACATGTGCATGCTGGTACACAGGTGGCTCTGTGTCCCAGCTGTGTGCCATTCCATGGGTGTCCTGTGTCCTGCAGTGAGTTGTGGTTACAGGATGGCCGTATGGGCCTTCCTGTACAGTCTGTCTCCTGAGTACAGATGTATCGTGTGTGTGTACACGTAGGCCCATGAGGCCATCCTGGTGTTCACTGCGCACATCCAGACCCTCTGGGCTGCTGGGACCTTCCCAGGCATAACTACCTGGGGTTGGGGGTCGGATGGCCGTGTGCAGAGAACATGTAGCTGTGAGTGCCCTATCCTACACAACTGTAGGTGCACCTCTGCGTGTGCCTCTTGCTGCACCTGGTCTGGTCTCTCCAGCCATGCAGTGTGACCCCTGCTGCCTCCTGACAGGAGAGTTGTGCTCGTGTCCTGCTCTTCCGAGGAGCCAACAAGGATGTTCGCAATTACAACAGCCAGACGGCCTTCCAGGTAGGTATGGTTCCTGGGAGTGAACTGGGGCAGCCTGTCTCTGTCGGTTTGGTTTTCCAAACTTTGGTTCTCTGGAAGGCAACAGGGGAGAATCCACTTTCTGGATTGCTCTGGGAGGAGGTGAGCAGGATGGCCAGTGGTGGGATGTGTTGGATGCCCAGGCAGAGAGGAAGGTTGGGGGCTCCAGGCCGTGGGAGGGGCAGACAAGAAGCCCGGAGAACAGGTGTGGGCCTGATCCCCTGAGTGTGAGGCAGGGAGGCAGAGATCAAACCCCAAAGGGCACCACCCTGGCTCCTGACTTCCCCAGTGATGCCTCTGAGTTCTTTGTTTGGCCAGGCAGCCTGGAATATGTCACAGGGGCTGAGGCCATGGAGAGAGCGTGGGTCTCTTCTCAGTTGGAACACAGACCTCTGGTGAGACCTGTGGTCGTGTGGTCCAGGAGGACAGAGGCAGTGGTACAGGGGTTTGGGCACATCTGGAAGTAGAGACGTCGGGGCCTGTCAGGTGACTGGGTGACTGGCCCGTCAGGGGTGTAGTCAGGGAAGATGAGGGCTGCAGGTTGGCAGCTGGGGTGCCCTGGCCGACCCAGGAATGATGGTTGTGTGGAGGGGCAGATTAGACGTTCTGGGAGTATGTCCCAGTGTGCCTGGGACCATCTCCTGGCTGGGAAGTCTCTTGGTCCTGGGCAGACTGGGTGGTGGGTCACTAGTTTCAGGGTCTGTGTGTAGGACCCTGTAAGTGCTGTCTGCAGCTAGTGGTGTCCCGTTGGACTGCAGTGTTGTGACTGCAGAAGACTGTGCATAGCAGCCTAGGGACCTCTGGGAGCAGCATGAGGTCGGGTGCCCCTAGACCTCCTCGCCACTCGGCGTGTCTTGACCTCCCCTTTCTCCCAGGTGGCCATCATTGCAGGGAACTTTGAGCTGGCAGAGGTCATCAAGACTCACAAAGACTCAGATGTCGGTGAGTTCTGCCCACCCATGGGCCCTGTGTGGATTTGTGTGGGTATTAAAGGGCAGTAGTGGGTATTCAAGTGGCATGTCAAGGGCCCCCATCTGTAAGCCCAGGGGCATGCCCCAGAAAGGGCCTATGTTGATAAACAGGTGTTTCAGTCAGATTCAAGAGCCTGGTGAGCCAGGCTCGCCCTGGGCTTAGGGTGGAACTTAGGGTCAGGGTCTGTGTTTTCTTTCTGGTCCTAGGAAGGGCCACCTGGGGGCACCGGGCTGTGGATCCCATTGCAGCCTGGAAACTGAAAGCCTTGGGAGACCACAGCCTGCTTTTAGGGTGACAGGGATCTCCAGTGACGAGGGTGAAGACAGGTGGCCGGGGCAGGCCCCTGCAGTCGGGCTCTCGCACCTGGTGGCCTGTGTGTCGGGGGGTGATGTACCTGTGAGTGACTCATGGTCCCTGGAGGAAGGCCAGGATCTGGTGGGAGCCTGGCCCAGGCAGGTGGAGGAAGGGCCAGAACACACTCTTGCCCCTTTGGGCATGTGTGCCAGGCCGGCCATCTTGTGCAGGGTGGAGGGGCTGGACTTGCAGGAGCCCTTGAGCCTCCCTCCAGGAGAGTGCTGTCCACACCCTCTAGCTGCCTGGGTGGAGTGGGCTTCTATGTCTGTGGCTCTTTCTGGAACCTGGGCCCCAGGCTCCCCTTCTGCCCTGGAGGTCTATTCTGCTGTGGCTGTGGTGAGAACCTCACGATGGTAAGGTACGAGTCTCGGTATAGTAAGGGCTGGGGTTGGACTTTGGACAAGGGTTGAGACTAAGGTTGATTTTGTGTTTAGGGTCCCTTCCTCTGTGGAATTTCCCCTGAATCACTCCTCTCCACCAAGTCCCCGGAGCCCCAGCAGGGTGAGGGCCATGAGGACAGTGGGCAGACCCTCCACTGTAGAGGCAGCTGTGTGGAGCCCATAGGTCCTGGGTCCAGGTTCTGGCTAGGAGAGAACTGTGGGGAAGTTTGGGGTTTGAATTAGGGCCAGGACAGGCTGATGGTGCACCAGAGGTGGCCTCTGGCCTGTGTCACGTGGGGGCCCTCTCTTCTGCTGTGGTGTCTGATCTGGGAAAGCTGTGAAGGTCTTGGTGCCTCGCTTTCTCTTAAGTAGAGTGAGGTCTTGACCACTGTTCGAGTCCCTCTCCACTCTGGCCTCCTGCAGCTGGACTCTGGGGGATAGGTGGCCTCTAGCTAGTTGGTTGGAGGGAGGGGGCTTGTTTGTGGTCCAGGTTGAGAGGCAAGAAGACCCTGCTGCCATCCTCCTAGGTCTCGGGGTCACCAGCGTGGAGGCTTGATGTTCTTCTAACCCAGGTGTGCTTGCTGGGTTGGGGTGAGACCCACTGTCTCTGTGCTGCAGAGTTATTTTTCAGTTTTAGGTGGACACAACATCTTCATTTATTTTCTGTGGTGCTGAGGATCGAACCCAGCGCCCCACATATGCCAGGCCAGTGAGCGCTCCGCCACTTGAGCCACATCCCCAGCCCTGGGCACACACCCTTGTCCTTTGGGCAGGAGGGGGCATTCATGAGGTTTATTCTGAGCCCCTTATCTCAAGTCACTGTCAACAACCCCCTAAAGGATGATTATTGGGCCTTTTGTTTGTTTGTTTTTTAGATAAAGAAGGAGACTAAGGCCCAGGGGGATTTGTGGCAGGGCCTGTATGTAAACCTGGGAATTCAGGGTCTGTTCTTCTTACCCGGTCCCATCTGCACACAGCTGCTCAGGGACACTCCCTGAATTGCCCCCAGGAGTCCCCCTGTCCTACTATGCCACCCCCATTTAATGACTTCCCACTTAGAATTTTAAAAAATGACCTCCCTGTTTTTGTTCAGCCACTTGTTTATGAGTGATTGACCAAAACCTGGTAGTAAGTGCCACCATTGCACATAGGAGAAGCTGGAGGGATCTGCCCACCATCTTGCTCCTTATTCCTCAGTGAAAGTATCACCTGGTGACTCCAGGGAACCGTGTCATCCTCCAGAGGCAGGACACCTCCTGCCCCTGTGTGCCTCTGGCCCACAGGGTAGCCTTCTCGTACCTTCTCAGGTATGCACTCCTTGCACGTGTGTTCTCGGGGCCTTGTGGGCCATGGTGCATTTGATGAGTGCCCTGGAGCGGCACGTACTGTGTAGTGACCACACTGCACACTGTCCAGTGTAGGTTCTGACCCAGCTGGCCTTGGTGGCACTGAGGTTCTGCCCTGAGCCGACTCTAGGTGCAGCAGTGTTGCGGGTCCTGCAGCCACACTGTGTGATGGGCATGGACCTGGCTTGAAAGACAATGCCCAGCAAGCATGTCCAGCCCGTAGCCCTCACCTTTTTTTTTAAAAAGGAAGTGAAATATACATCCTGTAAAATTTTGATTGAATAGTTCTGTGGCCTTTCTTATATCCACAATGTTGTGCAACCAATTCTTTTGAACCTCAAAACATTTTTATCTTCCATAACTACCACAGATGTGCTAAGCAGTCACTCTGCCATGCCCTCTCCCCAGCCTGTTGGCATACACACACTTTCTGTCTCTGTGGATTTACCTTTTTTGCTCTTTTCATGTGCAGGGTGACTCTGTGTTTGGCCTCTTTAACTCAACATGTGTTTGACCTTCCTCTATCTTGTAGGGTGTTTCACTGCTTTGTTACCTTTTATGGCTGAATAATATTCCATTGTTTTATGTGACATGTTGTTTATCCATTCATCCTTTGGTGGATATGTAGGTTGTTTCTACCTCCCTCCTGCCACTGCCCCTGGCTTGGTACTGGGGATTGAACCCAGGGGTGCTCTACCCCTGGGCTATATCCCCAGCCCTTTATTTTTATTTAATTTTAAATTTTTTGAATTTTTTGGTGATACTGGGGCTTGAACCCAGGGCTGCAAGCTCTCTGTCAGGAGTCACTTTCTTGATAATGTCTTTTGATGTCAAAATTTTAACTTTATAAGATCTAGTGTATCTCTTTATTTTTGACTTAGGGGTCTCCCTGAGTTGCCCAGGCTGGTCTTAAACTCTGGGCTCAAGTGATCCTCCTGTCTCAGCCTCCCAAGTAGTTGGGACTACAGACACATACAACGGTACCTGGCTAGTTTTTCTTTTATCACTCATGCTTTTGATGTCATATTTAATAATCGACTGCCACATTTAAGGTCATTTAAGCACATTTCAGTTTTAAAGAGTTCATTGGCATGTTCTGCAATCATGAATGGGGAGAATCACAGAAGCAAAATAGAGCAACTGTGCTCAGCTGGAACTTGGTTGGTGGATTCTAATTGGACCTGTTTCTAGTTTCAGTTTACCATTTACAGTGGGCTTTGGTGTGTTCATGTAGGAATTTACAGTGCCAGAGCCACCCCCATCTAATGACTTCCCACTTAGAATTTTAAAAAATGACCTCCCTGTTTTTGTTCAGCCACTTGTTTATGAGTGATTGACCAAAACCTGGTAGTAAGTGCCACCATTGCAGCTGGTTGTCGCTGTGGCATGTGCAAGGTTGCTGAACAAAAGTCCTCTGTTGTTCATCTCAGTTTCCTTGTTCTAAACACACTGTGAGACAGCCTGGCGTCCTGTTGATGCCTGCACACATTCAGGCCTTGACAGGAGGTAGTGTGCTGCAGACATTCCAGTGGTGGCTGTCAGAGGGTGACACCAGAGACCAGATGCTCCCTGGCCAAGGGCCCCCAATCAAGCTAAATAGTTTTTCTTTGGAGCAAAAGAAAAGCAAAATCAATGACTATAGCAAGCCATAAATTCAGCCGGAATCCAGAGGGAGTCAGCCAAGGAGTTTCCAGACTCGGACTCAAAGAAAGTGTGTTTCCTGGCTTGCAGTTAGAGCGCCTTGGTCATGGCATTGGGCATCTTGCTGAGCTCCCCGGTGGCCCACACTCAGGGGTGGGGCCACTCAGGGGTGGGAAGAACCCTGGAATTGCATCCAGGTATCCATCTGCAGCTTGTGGGGTTTCAGGAACAGGGCAATTCTTGTTAGTGTTGCCAAGTAGGAAAAGTGGGAGAAAATTAGATTGGAGGAATCCAGAAGGATTCAAGATCCAGTCCATCCACAGGTAGATAACAGAATTTGAAAACAATGAACTGGGGCTACAGCCTAATAACAGGTGCACCGTGGTTTTCCACCAAGGCATGATTTTTGTCTCTGTAGTTGTCCTAGTTTCTGCCAAGGTAATCAGAGTAAGATTGATTGAATGTGCAGTAATTCAGCCGTGTGAAATCTGGCCAGAGTTTATGCAAAGGCAGCACAGATGGTAGTTGACCACGTAGGCCCTTTACATTTGTTTAGTTGGTGCTTTTTATAAGGAACCTTAGATTGGACTTTTAAAAACTTCGAAAGCTAGAAGTCAAATTAAGGCAAATCAGATGTTACCTACAGTGCTGGTAGAGTTAGGAGAATTCTGTCTCCCAAGGTCTCCAAAACATCTTGAGGTTTGGGGACCTGCTACGAGGTGCCAGTTTGTACTTATTGTGAGACTGGGAACCCCAGAAAAGCAGCATCCCTCACACGTTCCCCAGTAGCAACATTCCAGTCAGGACCTTGATATTTCCAATTGTACCTTCCCCAAAAGAGAGAGGTTCTTGTTGAATCTGTGCAAATAACTGTTGCCACATGATTAAAATACACATAGTTAACTTTCCAGATTCTGGAGGATCCGATAGGGAGAAAAATATTTTACTATTACTCATGAAGATGTGAGTTACTAAATTGCTACAAGCTATAAATAACTTAAAAGGAAAAAAAATGTTTACTTAAATCTGGAAAATAAACCACTAACCAATAACCTTTCAAATAAAGTCATAAAATCATTGTCTTCATCAAGTTTCAGTCCACATCATTAATTCTTGTTCTGCTTGATCTTGGTCAGCAGTTTATCCAAACTACTGTTTTTATTTTCTTTGTCTTAAGAGAGGGGGTCTTGCTGGGCATGGTGTAATCCCAGCAGCTCGGGAGGCTGAGGCAGGAGGGTTGCAAGTTCAAAGCTGGTCTCAGCAAAAGCTAGGCGGTGAACAACTCAGAGAGATCCTGTCTCTAAATAAAATACAGAGTAGTGCTGGCGAGTGGCTCCGTGAGTTTGATCCCTGGCTATTCCCCACAATAAAAAGATAGGGGGAGGGGTCTTGCTGTGTTGCCCAGCCTGGCCCCTCCCAGGGCTCCTGTGGAGCTGAGGCTGTGGCTATTTGCCACTGTCCCGAAGTTGCTCCTCTTTCCTTATTCAGAACATATCCTTCTAGTTACCACTGCTTTGGGGAAGCATGCCTCACTTCCCAGCCACATGCGGTGTTAGCTACTTACATTGATGGGCCCGTGCACCTCTTAGTGGCCTCAGTCTCTAAGGAAGATGAGTAAGGACTATGGAGCATAATGTTGGTGCCATCTCATAATACACATTTTCATGTCTTTCATTAACACCTAAGTATATTTAGCTTCTCTATTACGTAAAGGCAAGATGCCAGAGTATGTGTGCTCTAAACATGTTCAGCAGTTGAACCCAGGGACACTCTGCCACATCCTCAGCCCTTTTTATTTCTTATTTTTAGACAGAGTTTTACTAAGTTACCTACACTGGCCTGTGCTTTGATCCTCCTGCCTCAGCTCTAGAGTCACAGGGATGACAGGTCTGCAGCACTGCACCCAGCTGGTAGTTCCCTGTTTTAACATGGGAATGATTCACCCATTTAATGATCATCAATATTTACTTTAATATTTTAACTTACCAAAAGAAGATTTTGGAAACTATTTTTAAGTAGGCATATTCTTTAAAATGTTAATTATTTTTGAAAAGTTTATTGGAGAACTTTTTAAAATTTATATCTACCTAACTTTTCTTCTTCTGCGTTGGGGGATTGCTGGGAATCAGATGTAAGGCATTGCCCAGGCAGGCAAACGCTCTACTACTGAGCTGTACCCCTAGCCCTGATTTACTGTTCTTAACCATTTCGCTTGAATTTCCCCTGAAAACTTCAACGAGACACTAAACAAAGCCCAAACTGAAGGCCTTTGGGAAGTGCTATCCCAAAATATGCTGCTTCCCGAATCTTGGTCACCTGGCCTGGAAGGTGTTTATAGAGAGCAGGTTAGGGGAGGGGCTTTCTTTGGATGCCCCGTCCGTCCTGTCTGAAGGTAGATGCTCCCACAAACCCAGTGTCTTCTGTCTGCTCCTTATACCATCATCCTGTTCTGCTTTATTTCTGTTGACAAATAAGGCAAGATTAAAAAATGTCACAGAAGCCGAGAAATTTAAAAGTTAAACATGGTTCTTCCCTTCTTTTTTTTTTTTTCCTTCTGTGACTGTCTTGTATCAAGCACTTCATTTTCACTGTGTGTTTTGCTTTTAGGTTAATTTATGGTTCATGGTCTTAAATATCTAGCAGAGACCATACAAGTCCGTCTGACCAGCAGCCCAGGAAAACTGACATTGTCAAAATATTCATATTCTTGTTTTACTAACAATTTAAAAACCAGCTTTATGTACCAGAGATCTACCTAAATTTTGTGAACTTAGGAGGGAAAAACCCAAAACACATTTGGGCCGTTTCTCTGTTTCTGAGAGTTTTAGGAATCATTCATATGCATGCTCATTTGTCCTGAAGCCAATTTAAATAAAACTTTCTTAAAGGATTTGTCAGTTGTTTTAGTAGTACCATATGAAAGATCATACAAACATACACATAAAACAGGCTGGCGTGTAGCTCAGTGGTAGAGTGCTTGCCTAGTAAGAACTAGGGTTGATCTCCAGTACACAAACACATACACACACACACACACAGAAAAAAGAAAAGAAGAAGAAAGAAAAAGAAGGAGAAGTCTTTGAGGGCTGATTGGAATTCCTTAAGAAAAATAAAACTGCCCGTGGACTGTGGTTTGTAATAAGTTTGTCTTTTGTCTATAGGTCTGGTGGATCAGGCATTCTAGGAATGGCTTTCCATGGTCATCTGTGGGTTGCAGGCTTTTTTTTTGCCACGTGTGGACCCCATGTGTGTTACTGTGGCCCCGGGCATCACCTCAGGGTGACAGGTCCCGTCACTATGTGCTTGGTCACACGAGCTCAGATCCCTGCTGGTGATGCTCTGAGCCTGAGATTTTGACCACAGCACAGGGATTAAAAAGCAGACTGATGGCCTGACTTTTAAACACTGACCCAGCCCTCTTCTCTTCCTTTGGGGTGGGACTGTAGACCAGGGAAGAGTCAGTGGTTATGAACAGGCAGAGGTCAGGCACCTCTGCGTACCAGTCCAAGTATAGTTTCTGAGCCTTTCAATGTCCCTGCCTCTTTTCCTGTGCCCTAACAGACAAGTGATCTTGCTTAGGTTAGACAAACTGTACTGTGGTACCCAAACTTCTAGATCATTCAGTAATATTCTCCATTTCTCTAGAAAGTTCAGGCTTCCAGATAGAGTCCCAGACTCCCTGGAATAAATAAGCTAGCAATTCCCTGTCTTTCTGGGACCTTTGGTACCAAGGTATTTTACCAAAGCCAGTCAGCACCTATCTGGTTTCTGCTGTGACTTCAGAACCCAGTGCAGATCAAGAATTGCTCAAATGAACTTCCATCAATGGCAGAGCCCAGAGATTGTGCTTTGTTTGCTTCTTGCCCCTGTTAAATATCATCACTTTGAATGCAAGATCTGATAAAAGAAAAAGTGAAGCACATTTAAATTTAAAAAATTTAAAAATTTTTATTTTGAAAAACATGAGTATTCTGCAATCATGAACATCATGGAGGTAGTGTTCTTCCAGGAGGGGAGCGGGAAAAACACGTAAAGAGTAGTTATGGAGGCAGGACACAGGGACTGTGCTCAGCTGGACCTTGGTTGTGGTTTCTGATTGGACCTGTTTCTAGTTTCAGTTTACTGTTTACAGTGGGCTTTGGTGTGTTCATGTAGGAATTTACAGTGTCAGAGCCACCCCCATCTAACGGCTTCCCAGTGAGAACTTTTTTCTACCATTCTGTTTTTTTTCTAAGAGGGTTATGGGTTTAGCTCTTATGTTTAGGCATTGATTTATTTTAAGTTAATGTTTGTATGTGGTGTAAGGTAGAAATCTGTCTTCATTTTTTTGCACATGGATATACAATTGTCTGGCACTGTTTATTGAAAGGACTCTCATTCTTATCCCATTGAATGATCTTGGCATTCTTTTCAAAATCATGTGGCCATCAATATGTGAGTTCATTTCTGGGTTCTCAGTTGTATCCCATTGGGTCTATGTGTCTGTTTTTTTTTGGGGGGGGGGTACTTCTCTACCACTGAATTACAGAGCGATTAAAAAAAATCTCCCAATAAAAAAGCAGTCCTTTTAATTTTTAAAAAATTTATTTAAATTTTTATTATTAATATTTTTTAGTTGTAGATGGACACAATAGCTTTATTTTATTTATTTATTTTATGTGGTGCTGAGGATCAAACCCAGTGCCTCACAAGTGCTAGGCGAGTGTTCTAATACTGAGCTACACCACCAGTCCCCTTTTAATTTTTATTATTTTGTGATGCTGAGAATCAAACCCAGGGCCTCACTCAGGCCAGATAGCTGTTCTACCACTGAGCTACATCCCTAGCACCCCCCCCCCCTTTTTTTTTTTTTGATTTTGAGACAGGGTCTCACTAAGTTGCTTAGCACTTCATTGAGTTACCCAGGCTGGCCTTGAATTTATGATTCTCCTGCCTCAGCCTCCCAAATTGCTGGGATTACAGGTGTGCACCATCACGCCTGGCCTACATGTTTCTTCTTATGCCAGTATTCACATGATTTTGATTGCTCTAGCTTTGGTAAGTTTTAAAATTAGGGTGTTTCAAATCTAGAGATCTCCTTCAACTTTGTTCCTCTTTTTTGAGACCGTTCACATTGTGACTCTGTGAAAGTCATTGGGAGGTTTCAAATCAGGTTTCCTTCCGTTTTGTTCCTCTTTTTGGATAGTGTTTTGTTTAATCAGGGCCCCTTGCAATTCTTTGTGGATTTGAAGATTTTTGTTCTATTTCTGCAAAAATAACTTTGATAGGCTTGCATTGGATCTGTGATCATTCTGTGATATCTTTTTAACAATATTCTAATTAATGACATGAGATTTCCTCCCATTTATTTAGGTCTTCTTTAAGAAATGTTTTGTCATGTTTGGTTTACAAATCTTTTACTTTCTTAGTTAAATTATTCTTGGGTATTTTATTTTTTGGATGCTATTACAAATGGAGTTATCTTAATTTTCTTTTGGATTGCTCACTGCTTGTGTATAGAAACAGGTGATTTTTGTACATTTTGTACCCTAGAACTTTGCTCACTTTGTTTATTTGCTTTGGTAGCTTTCTTGGTGATTCTTGGGATTTTCTATGTTTAGGATCATGCCATCTGCAAATACAGGTAAATTTAACTCTTCATTCCCAATTTGGATGCCTTTCATTTGTTTTCTTTTTCTTCCCCTTTCTATACCTTGTTTTTCTTCTAATTGCTCCCCTAAAGTTTCCAGTACAGTTCTGAAGAGTGTTAATAAAAGTGGGCTTCCTGACTGTGCTCCTGATCCTAAGGAAAGCTTTTGACCTTCTTTCCTGAGTGGGATGTTAGCTGTGGGTTCTTTGCAAGTGTGTCTTGCCATGTTGAGGATGTTTCCCTCTAGTCTTACTGTCTGGTCCTCTGTATCAGTGGAAACAGTCATAAGGTTTCCCCCCCTGCTCTTATTGATGTCATGTATCACATTAATTTCAGTGGTCTCTAGATATATTTCTTTTTTTCTCTTTGTTTTAGTGCTGGGGATTGAACCCAGGGGTGCTCCATCACTGAGATGCATCTCCAGCCTTTAAAAAATTTTATTCTGAGGCTTTTAAAATTTTTATTTTGAAAAATATTTTTATTTATTAGAGGCAGCTTGCCTGGGACGTGGCCGCTCGATGGTGGCTTAGTGATAGAGTGGCCGAGCGTGGCAACTTAGGAACTCGGGAACCTCCTGGCTCACCTCTCCCATCACTGGGATTGTAGGCATGTGCCACTGTGCCTGGCTGGTTCTTTTCTTTGTCATGTCTTTATCTGGACTTGGCAATACCGGTCCCAAAGGATGAGTTGGGAAGTGTTGCCCTTGTTCTCTGTTTTGGAAGCCTGAGGAGGGTTGTTGCTGACTCTTCGGATGTTGGCAGGGCCCACAGTGTGCCACAGATGTTGGACTTCTCTTCCTGGGAAGGTTCGTGATTTCTGAATTGCAAACTTTGGTTGTTACAGGTCTGCTTAGATTTTCAGTTTCTTCTTGGTCTGTTTTGTTGATTTGTTTTCATCTGGGAATTTGTTCATCTTATCTAGCTTATCCGGTTTTTGGGGTGTTAGTCAGCTTTTCACCTCTGTGACCAAAGTATCTGACAAGAGCAGCTCTGAGAAGGAGAAGTGTTTGGGGCTCATGGTTTCAGACGTTCAATTCGTATCCCCTGACTCCATTTCTCTGGATGTGAAGTGAGGCAGAAAGACCATCAAGAGGAAGGACATGGTGGAGGAAAGCTTCTCAGCTTATGGCAGCCAGGAAGCAGAGAGAAAAGGCCCCAGTGAGAGAGGAGCCAGAGACAAAACCTAATCCCCAAGGACACGACCCCAGTGACCTACTTCCTTTAGCCAAGCCTAGTTGCACCCAGTAGTTCAGTCAAGTTGTTAATCCATCCAATAGACGTGTGTGTTGATTCGGTTTCAGCTCTCATAATCCAGTTATTTCACCTTTGAACATTCTTCATTGTCTATGGCATGAGCTTTTTGGGGAACACCTTATATCCAAACTGTAACAGTTAGTAGGCGATTATTCATAGCATTATCTTGTAGTCTAATGCTACAAATATTTCTGGTTTTAGCTGATTTTGTCCATCTTCTCTCTTTTTTAGTCAGTCTAGTGGAAGTTTTGCCAGTTTTGTTGATACTTACAAAGACAATTTTTCATTTCATTTGATTCTCTGTTAGTTTTCTATTTTGACTATCTCTGCTCTGATCTTATTATTTCCATTTCTCTAGTAGCATTCCTTCCTTTTGCTCTCTTTTTCTGGTTCCTTAAGGTATACAATTAAGTCATTAATTTAAGACTTTCCTCTTCCTTTTTGGTCCTAGAGATTGAATCCAGGTCTTTGCCCATGCTGTACCCACAGCCCCATGCCTTTTTAAATGTAGATGTTTATAGCTGTAAATTTACCTTTAAGTGTTGCTTTGTTGCATATTATCACTTTTGTTATGCTGAATTTTTTTTTTGTCTCAAAATCAATTCTAATTTTCCTTTTAGTTTCTTTTTTGATGTGGTTGTTAAAGTGTATGGTATTTAAGTTGGGCATGACGGTGCACACCTGTGATTCCAGCTACTTGGGACGCTGAGGTGGGAAGATCTAAGTTTGAGGCAACTTAAACCCTGTGTCAACTGGATTAAATCATCAGTCTTCTGTCTGTCTTTCTTTCTGTCTCTCTCTCTCTCTCTCTCTCTCTCTCTCTCACACACACACACACACACACACGCGTGCGCACACACAGGTGTGGCATTTACTTTTCATATACAGATTTTCCAGTTTTCTTCTATTCTTTATTTTTAGCTTCATGCGATTGTGCTTGAAGAAGATACTTTGGTTTTAGTCTTTAAAATGTATTGAGATTAGACTCGTCTTGTTGTCAAACGTGTGGTCTATGTTGCTCCGTGTGCACTTGACAAGAATTCTCTAGTGTGCTCTCTGCTGGGTGGCAGAGCCCGCACGCCTGCCAGGTGGACGGCTTAGGTCCCTCTCTTCACTGCTCTTCTCTCCAGGGTTCTGTCCACTGTGGAAGCGCAGTGTTGGCACCTACAGTTGCCCTGGTGACTGCCTGTTCCCTCTTTAACCATGCTCCTGTTGACTTCTGATAGTTTGGTCGTCTGTTGTTTGGTGCTTATACTTTAATAATCATTAATCTTTGTAATTAGTTGAGCCTTTTACCATTGTTTAATGTCCTTTGTCTTGTTACATTTTTGAATTTAAAGTTGTTTTGTCTGATGTTAATGTAGCCTCCCGGCTGTCTTTTGGTTGCTATTTATGTGAGAAATCTTTTAACTCTTAACCTATTTATGTCTTTGGATCTAAAGTGATTTTCTAAGTATCATATGGTTGTATCACATTTTTTAGCTCATCATCTATTTCTAATAAAGTTTTATTGGAACACAGATAGACCCATTTCTTTATGTATTTATTCACACTACTGTGGCAGATTATAGAGACTATATGGCTTTCAGAGAAGCCTGAGATAGTTACCATCTGTTTTCTTATGGTAATTTGTTGAAATTTGGTCTTTTTCAGTTTACCTGGCTATAGTTAACCCCTTAAATAGTCTTGCATAGCAGTGGTCTAGTATAGTTGGTCATGGTTAGCCTATTTTGTGTCTACTGAAGTTCATGAAATGAGAAACTGACCGCAGATCTGGGCATACCCAAGCCTCATCAGGCTGAGAGGATAGCAGCTATGTGTCCCCGAAGCTGGAGGTAGAGGCAGCTTGCCTGGGATGTGGCCTGTCTATGGTGGCTTAGTTATAGAGTGACCAACTGTCACAGTTTGCCCGGGATTGAAGCAGTTCCTAGAACACAGGATTTTAGTTTTAAAACCTGGGCAAACTAGGACACTCGGTCACCCAGCTGGCTCTTCAGAGTCTCACCTGTGCCCTTCCACCCCAGTACCATTCAGGGAAACCCCCAGCTATGCGAAACGGCGGAGACTGGCTGGCCCCAGTGGCTTGGCATCCCCTCGGCCTCTGCAGCGCTCAGCCAGCGACATCAACCTGAAGGGTGAGGCACAGCCAGCAGCCTCTCCTGGGCCCTCTCTGCGAAGCCTCCCCCACCAGCTGCTGCTCCAGCGGCTGCAGGAGGAGAAAGACCGGGATCGTGATGGTGACCAGGAGAATGATGTCGGTGGCCCTTCAGCAAGCAGGGGCAGCCAGAGCAAGATCAGGTAGGAGGGGGCTGGGAGGCCTGGTGGGGAAGGGTGCCAGCACTGGGCTAGGTGTGGCAGTGGGAACAGGGAGAGGTGGTGCCTGGCCTTGGGGCTTGAGATGAGGACTCTCAGGGCCTTGACGGGCCTCCCTGGATGGAGGAGGGAAGAAGATGAGGCCCTGTGGGCTGGGGCAGGCTGATCTACACTTGTTTCTGGTTCAAGCTGGGGCTTGCTCTAGATAGTGGACAACTGAGAGAACATTCTAGGCAGAGAGGGTGTGGTTAGAAAACTCACTGCAATGTCGTGGCTGGTCATAAGTGAATATGGGATGCCTCTTCATGAAGGCTCAGAACCTACATGTGACAACCAGCCCTGTCTCCATGGTGTTCTGGTATCCCCAGTCCTGTACACCTATAGAACTCTTTACCACCCCCTGTGCCCCAGGACACTGAGAAAGTAGGGAATTTGAGGGTTTTGGAGTCCCCAGGACTTACAGTAGGAGGTGTGGACTGCAGCCTGTTGAAGCAGCAGGCTGCACAGAGGGGCTTGGGGTGCCGTTGCTCTCAGATTGCCACTGTGCTGGGCTCCTCCTTGGTAAGGTGGGATAATCTCATCCAAGGCGTTCCCTTTGAAAAGCCTTCCAGGGTGCTGTAGAGGCGTGTCTGCTGTGACCCTGATGCACTGCATGGGCAGCCCTGCTGGTTGTGGTGCCTGTGCTCCTTGTACCTTGAGAGCAGGAGTTGTCTTTGCTTCCCACTGTTTTCCAAGAGCCAAGCACATAGAAGGTGTTTGAAAACATTGTTGGAGGAAAGTATTATAACAGTGTGTTGTTTTCTGATGGCAGCTAGTTCTTAGAATCCTATCACTTGGTGCACCATTGAACAGAACAGCAAATGTGTCATCTGCATTCACTTCAGTGACTTATTAGACTGTGTCCCTGTGCTGTAGATAGGGGTCCTGATGCCCAGTTTAGTTCAGAAAAGTCATGGGACTAGGAGTTGGCTACCTGGGCCCAGGTATTTGGCAGAGGGCTTGAGGTATAGCAGGAGCTCATGGAAGACTTTCTTTCTGTACTCTTGCCCCTACTCATGCAGCCCCAACTCAGTGTTGACTTCAGTGTCTGTTTGTTTATGCCTAGACTTGCTGGACCCTGAAGGCTGCCTGTCTTGCCCCAAATTGCCATTCTCTCCTGAAGTTTTCACATAACCCCTTGGGCTTCTAAGGGGCAAATGGCCCTGTGGCTGAAAGGATGCATTCAGGATGTTGCCGCTTCCCAGAAGGGCTTCTCCTGAGCCTGAGCCCTGTGGCAGCCGCAGGTGCAAAACAAAGACTTGCCATGTCATGACCCCAGCTTGCTGGCTCTGTAGGATGGCAGGGTTCTTCCCTATAAATATCGGATAGGTGCCTGTGTCTCATGTGTTGGGAGCTAACAAGAGGGGCCCCAACTGGGTTTTAGGACATGGACAGCTGGGCCCAATATAAAGAAGCAATTAGGGGGGCAGTGACCTAGGTATTGGACTGCTCTGGTGAGTGGACAGGGGTCTGTGGCCCTCAGGAGGGGGATCAAGGAAGTTTGGTGCACTCAGGAAGGACAGCGTCAGGGCAGAGGAAACCTGTGGTCAATGGCCAGAGGATGGCTTTTGTGTCGTGGTGTGGGGCTCTGAGTCCCCTTGTTGGCTGAGCCTGGCGTGAGCCTGGAAAGCCCAGAAATGTTATCTTCAGGGTCTGGCCCCAGTACAATACAGCGGAGCCTAGAAGGGTGAGTTTGGAGGAGTTTGGAGCTGAGAGTGGGTAACTTAATTGCCAGCAGAATGGGCAAGATCAGAGTCGTTTAGTTGGTTGCAGTGTGGTGAAGGGCTCAGAGGAAGGAGAGGGAAGGTGCCCACGCGGGAGGCCGGAGCGTAGTAAGTGCTCCAGTCTGGGAGAACTTGCCCTGTTCCGCGCTAGGGAGCTAGGGCAGGCTTTTGAGCAGAGTGGAGGTGGAGGATGGAGACCTCAGGCTCGGTGCCCAGGTCTGAGGAGTGGTCTGGAGAGGGTGGTGAGCATGCAGTAGGCAGGGGCAGCAGGGGCAGGTGTCCAGGACGAGAGGACACAGGCCCGGAGGGAGGGGACTGGGGCATAGGGCGTGAGGAGGCCAGGCTCCCAGACACGCTGCACCCCTCCTGCCCTTCCCCAGCACAGGCGTCTTTTCGGGTGCCCAGAGACCCGCCCAGCCATCCCCTGCGCCCACCCAGCAGCCACACTGGCCCCCTCACGTCCCACCCCTGCTGGGTCCGGCGGGGGTCGGCGAGGGCGCGGGCTAGCTGGGCGGGAGTCAGGCGGCCGCCGCCGCCCGCAGAGGGAGGAGCCGGCGGAGGAGGCGGGGCGCGGGGCGGCCGCGGCATGGAGCGAGCCCGGCGCGCCCGGGAGCGCAGCCCCGCGGCCCCGGAGCCCTAAGCGGGCGCGGCTCGTGCGCTGGCGGGAGCGGGCCGGGCGCGGCGGCGCGGCCCATGGAGCGGCCCCGGGCCGGGCCCCCGGCGGGCGGGCGGGCGGCGGGCGGGCGGCGGGCGCTGCGGCGGCGGCTGCGGTGAGGCCGGCGGCGGGGCCGGGCCGTGCGCCATGGAGGCCCCGGGCGCCGGCTTCGCGTGCCCGCTGCCCCCCGGCATCGCGTCCGTCACCTACGTGTTCGTTTACAGCCCAAGCGGGCCCGGCGGCCCCGGCCCTGCGCCCGGTCCGGGCCCGGCGCCCCCCGCGTCCCCCGCGCCGCCGCCCCGGGGCCCGAAGAGGAAACTTTACAGCGCCGTCCCCGGCCGCAAGTTCATCGCGGTGAAGGCGCACAGCCCGCAGGGCGAGGGCGAGATCCCGCTGCACCGCGGCGAGGCCGTGAAGGGTGAGGGGCGCGGGGGGCGGGGCCGGCGTGGTGGAGCCTGGTGGTCCGCTGGTGGGGGTGGCCCTGGCCTTGCTGGATGAGCCCTGCTGGCTTCTTGTGTCCCCGTGAAGGGCTCTGGCCCTTGGACTCCTGTCATGTGGCTCTGCTTGTCATGATAGAGCCTCAGCTCTTGTCATGGGTGCTTCGGTGTCATGATTGGGGCTGATGTCACCAGGTCCCTGTATTTGAAGGACCCTACTATCCCATTACAGAGCTTCCTGGCATGTGTCACTTCCAAGGCTTCTTCCATGGGAATTCTAGGGATATGGTGGGGCGCTTGTCATCCTGGGGGAGACCTGACAGTTGTGGGTGTCTGTGTACTATGAACGTTTCTGTCATGGAGCTGTTTCTGGGGGTCTGAGCCCCTCATCATGGGGGTCTGTGTCATCACCGGGCCCCTTCCTCCAGTGTTCTGGGGCAGAAGGCATGGGAGCCTCAGGTAGAAGCAGTTGTGAGGGCAGCCCTCCTGGTACATCATGTGGTTTAGCCCACTGGCCATAGCACAATGACCCTGAGCTCTTGGCTGTGACCTCTGGGTGGGTGTCAGAGCCAGGAGGGACAGTGGTCATTGGGGACAAGAGCAGGAGTGGCCCCTGCCTCTGCCTTCTGTCCCATCTAGTGTGTCCATCTGTGTGTATCTGTCCCCCACATGCTTGTCCTGTGCCGAGCCCATCTGTTCCTTTCCCTCTTCTGTTGGGTCCCAAAATCTTCCCAGGGAAGAATCTAGGAGGATGTGGGAAGAGAAGGGGAGCCAGGGTGAGGGTTATGGGCAGAATCCATTCCTGAGGAGGCCGGGAGGCCACTGTCCTGCAGCTCCATACTGCTCTCACATCCTGTCTGGCTTCTGTCTCTCCAGTGCTCAGCATCGGGGAAGGCGGCTTCTGGGAGGGGACCGTGAAGGGTCGCACAGGCTGGTTCCCAGCTGACTGTGTGGAGGAGGTGCAGATGCGACAGTATGACACACGGCGTGGTGAGTGACCTAGGCCCCCAGGCAGTTCCTGAGGACACCGCCCTTCCAGCCTCCCTTGGGTCTCTTGGGCACTAAATGTGGACATTCACAGAGGAAAGACGAGGAGTGCATTCAGACACACCCAAAGTAGATGGAAACTTGTGCACATAACACTGACACAGTGTGTACACAGTGGGTTATGTGTGCATGCAACCTGGTACCGTACACGCCACAGAAACACCTGTGATGTGCCCACAGGAGGCACACCCTCGTGACCATGCCTCTGTGTGAGTGATCCCACACGTGACTCCTGTGACTGTAACCACCCCTCCTGCATAGTCCTCACAGAAATACCAGGTGCTAGGAGCTTGCAATTCATGTGTGGCTGGCAGACCAGTAAGGAGGTCAGTGTGAGAAAAGAGGCGTTTTTCCAAAGTGGACAGATTGTCCAAGTGGGCAGAGCAGGAGGCCTGGACTAGCCAAGAGGAAATGAGGCCAGTTGGGCCCCCAGGGGCAGTTGTAGGTACCCTGGGGCTGTGGTGGTCTGAGGGCAGCCAGTGAGGGATGGCCCCTGTCCTCAGCAAGAAGAACAACGTGAAGATGAAGGCTGCAGCTCCTCCAGGTGGAACGGCCTTAGTCCAAGCTTGCTGAATATCTGAGCTTCCAGAAAGGCTCCCTCTGGTCCTCTAGTAGATTCGGTGGCTGGTCCTTTGGAGCTCACTACACGGGCTGGCTGCAGGTCTGGGATCTGACTTTGCAGTGAGCCCTCAGAACCTAGGCAGACCCATGAAGTTACTTCTGGCCCAGAGAACTAATGGGATGAAGGAGCCCCTCCTGAGTGGTCGCTAGTAGTTGTGTTCTGTGTCTGGATGTAGGTATCTATTTCCCTCCTCTGCGTGTGAAAGGATTGGGTGTAGGGTTGCTGGGTCCCCTTCCCTGGTGTGAGTTTCCCAGGGGAGCCCATTCCCCTCTGTGGCCAGTACCTCTGCCCAGAGGCCTAGGGAGGCAGAGGCCTAGGGAGGCAGGACTCGGCTGCTGGTCTATTGCTGGCTAGCCTTTGCTTTCTCTTATGGCTGTTCCCTAACTTCCTGAGGTCTTCCTGGTAGCCCTTCTGGAGTGTGGAAGGGCCTGGATCCCTTTTTCTGTGTCTGTGAAGGGTGGGTGTAGTGGGGTCCAGGTGGGAAATGATTTTAGAGATCTGGGCTCTGGTCTGACTGGACAGGAGAGGAGGAAGGGTGGTATCTCTATGCCCGAGGCAGAGGAGCCAGTCCTATGCTCCCCTAGTATGGGTCACAAAGGTTCTCGTTTGAAAACTGTGGGTACAGGTACATTTAGACCTCAGTCTGAAACTTGGTAGGGAGGGAAGTTTGGGCTGGAACCAGAACTCAGGAGCAGGTGTTCACTGGTGTGCCCCATGCTGCACCTAGGCTGGCTTCTCAGAGGCCTGGCCCAGGCACCAAGCAGAGCAGGCCTGCCTGGCAGCCAGGTGGGTGTGCTGTGCCACTGTGGTGGGGCCTGTGGGTGCGGGAGCTCCCTGGGTTGTCTTGAAGGAGCCAGAGAGGGTGTCCCTGTGCGTCAGGCCCAGACAGTGCTATAGAGCCACACATGGTGTCACTCCTTGTACCTGAGCAGTTCAGTTTTAGGACTTCATCCGTCAGGTGGTAGACTGCAGTCCCAGGAGGTGGGGCCAGTTTTTACTCACCATTTCTAAGGGATGCCTCAGCCTGAAGGGTAGGGTCTTTTTGTTACATAGGCAGGCAGCCTTGTGAGGGATGGCAAGGCTGAAGTGGGGAGCCTGGAGCCAGTCATGTGGCTTTGGGGTAGAGGGAAAGGGTGGTGTTGTGGTAGGAGTTGACCAGGCCAGGGCTGCTTGATTGTGCAGGTGTTTTAATGTCAGGGTCAAGATCCCAGCGGGACAGAGCTGTTAGAAGTTCACAGAGAAGAGAGAGAGCCACAGAGTAGCCAGTGCGGGGACCATGGCCTGAGACCTGAAGGCAGCTGCAGGGCCTCTAGATGGAGCTGCAGATTAGGGTGTGTAACTAGGGAAGGTTGTCAGAGGTACTTGGGTAGATGGGAGCTCCTAGGGCTCTGCAGAGGCAGCTTGTAGGCAGTGGGTAGGAGCAGCAGTGGCCTCCCTCTGACCTGAGCCGCAGGCCCAGTTCGCCATCTGGGCAGAACCTCCCACTGGGACTCAGGTGCATTTCTGCTAGAGGCCAGAGAGCAGATTAGCAATAGGAACCTGCTTCCTACAGGCTCAGATTAAAAAAAAAAAAAAAAAAAATCTGATTCAGGGACCAGAGTGGGGACAGAGAAGGACTTACAGGCCCAGGAGGGGACACTGTGCTGAGGAACACAGGCCTGTCTGGTGTCCAGGGTCAGCATTTGCTCCAGGACCAGAAGACAGGCACTGAGCAGAGATGGGCTTCGTGTGGCACTGTTGCAGGCTCAGGGAGTTGAACTGTGAGGACAGTAAATGCTGAGACCAGTTTGTGCAGGGACCTTGAGGTCCAGTATGCTGGGGTGCTGCACTGTCCCTCCCTCCCCGCCCCTTTGGTTCTCATTAGGGGGCTGTTTCTGGATGTTCTCTCTCCAGTAGATTTTCATGTGTCTGATTGACAAAACCAGAGAATGAATTTATAATAAAGACTATGTGTTTGGTTGACAAAAAAAACTAAAAATGAGAGGTTAGTTCATAGCTAGAGGCTAGTGAATGCAAGTTTGGGGTCCTTGGGCAAGCAGGCAGTGTAGGCATTTCTATGACGGTCGACCTGGAGAGGAGTGTGGTGAGAGCCAGGAGGGATCTGAAGCCACATCTGCATGGTATTTAGGCGTGATCTATGCTGACTTCTGAGCTTCAGAATGGACAATGTGGGCATGTCACAGAGGGACTCAGCCACAGCAAGTGGGTGTGTGTGTGGAAGGGGCCAGGGTGATGAGAATACAGGTGACTAGCACCTAGGGACCCTCCAAGATAAATCTTCTGACTCTGTAAGGAGAGGCTCCAAGGAGATAGTTGCCTTACTGAGAATCTTGCCTTTATGGAAGTCTGCCATGCCTGAAATCTGGACCCGTGCTTTTCTTCACATCCGTGTCTTTGTGTTTTTTTTTGGCAGTGGGGGTGTGGTGGTGGTGGTACTAGGGATTGAAATCAGGGGCACTTGAGCACTGAACCACACCCCCAGCCCTATTTTGCATTTTACTTAGAGACAGGGTCTGAGTTGCTTAGCACTTCACTTTTGCTGAGGCTGGCTTTGAACTTGCAATCCTCCTGCCTCAGCCTCCTGAACCACTGGGATTACAGGCATGTGCCACTGTGCCAGTTAATAGCCATGTCTTCTGGTGTGAATAGGAACTCTTTCTCCTCCTATCTAGCTATGGCTTCATCTCTGTGTGTATCTGCTCCATCTCTCCTTTGACTCAGCCAGTCATCCCCTCCACCCACCACCCACCCCTGTGCACCCACCCCTTTCAGGAGACCTACCCAATCTGCCTGTACCTCTATTGATCATTCATCAATCCATTCATCTCTCTATCAACCCATCTACCCATCCACATCCATCCATCCATCCTTCCACCCACATATCCATCCATCCATCCGTCCTTCTCTCCATCAAGCCACCCAGTTCATCTGTCTGTTCATCATCCATCTCTCCATCAACCCTCTTTCTGAGTCAGTCCATCCATCTGTGCATCCATCCGTACATGTATGTATCCCTCTTTAGCCCAGCTATCTATCCTCTCTCTACCTCCACCCACCCATCCATTTTATACATTCATTCACTTTGTTTTGTTTTGTTCATGCAGTATAGATCCACACACGCACCCAGGTAGCTGAACACCATATTCTCTTCTTGTTAGGTGCCAGGTGCTGTGTTAGGCACTGGGACCATACAGAGAATAAGATGTGGTCTTTTCCTTCAAGGAACTCACAGTTATTGGGGAGACAGGTCACAAGACATTGTAGGTTCCCTCTGATCTCATTTCTGGTGACTCTCTGGCTCCCTTTGCTCCAGCTGCATGGTGTTCCACACCGTCTCTTATACCCTAGGCTGGTGGCCAACACATGGGCTCCACCCTGATAGCCCCATTCTTGGAGGCCCTTACCCCCATGTCCCTGAGCCTTTGCTTGGCTGTCCTTGCAGGTGAGGCCTTCTTGAGATGCCCTGGAACCATACTGTCTTTGCATACTTGATATGCTTTCTTTGCTCTTGAGCACTTGCCAACCTTTGATGTGTTATATATTTGTTATTTATCACATCTATTACAGAATAGCTTATTAACTCCACAAGGGCAGAAACTTTGCTCTGTTCTCTGCTGTGTTCTTAGAACTAAAACAAACAGGGCCTGGTGTATAGTAGGAGCTCAATAAATACTTGGTGAAGTTAAAAATGAATCTTGAGAACGCTGTAGTAAGAGAAAACGAGGGAGGGAGCCCCTGAGGGTAAGATGCGAGGCAGTAGGGGTGCCACCCCAGGGTCTTTGGAGACCTCAAGTGTGGAACCAGAAGCATGAGGAACCTGCCGGAGGAGCCAGCCTGGAGCCCACCTGAGGTCCTGGTTGGCAATGTGGGCCAGACTTTCAGGAGACCAGCAAGGACGAGGGGGCAGCTGGCAACCTGACCACTTCCACAGTGGCCACGAGGGACTTTGAGATCAAAGGACAGATGGGGATAAACTTCCATGGGATGCAGTGAGGTCAGGGAAGGGGGACCCAGCTTCCCCCCTGAATCTTTTCCCACATTTCAGAGGCAGGTCTGCAGCAAGGGACACCCTAGGGGTGCACATCAGGCCTACAGAGGAGAGTTCAGTGCTGTTTCCAGGCTGGTGCCCGTGGTGGACAGCACAACTCTGCATGGGAGTGCGGGTCACGGACACGCAGATGTGTACTGGCACATGCTGAAATCCACTCATGCTCGTGCAAGAGCACAGTGCTGCACACTCTGTGGGTCACAGACACATGCTCACAAGCGTGAGCACAGCTTACACGTGGCTGGTCTCACACGCCCCTCAGGCTTTCTCCTGTGCTCACTGACTGGATGGCCCTGGCCTTGTCTGGTCTCCTGTGCTCAGCTGTGTGCTGTTCAGGAGAGAGAAGCCATGGCTGCTACCCACTTGGGCCCTGGCTGCCGGAGGCCAGAATTCCCTGCATGGTCCCCTGAGCCTTCCTGCCTCAGACCTCTGGACCCAGGACCCCAGAAGTTGGGGTCCCCACTTCCATCTGGGTACAACCAGGCCAAGGGTGTGTGTGGACAGACTGAGCAGCTTAGTCGAGAGCAGTTCAGCCAGTTGGAGGTCATGGCCATTCCTCAGCTCCTGATACTCCCTCCAGAAACCCGGGAGGACCGGACGAAGCGGCTTTTCCGCCACTACACGGTGGGCTCCTATGACAGCCTCACTTCACACAGGTACTGGCAGGTGGGACAGGGTATGGACACACAGGGACACTGGTGGGGCCTGGCAGGTGTGGGGTGGGACATGTGGTGAGAGGGAGGGCCAGGGTGTGCGGAGATTGGAGGAAGGTGAGGACCAGGTGCCTGGCCACCTCTGCATTCTGCAGTGCAGGTCGGCCTAGGGCAATCCTGGGATGATCTGTACTGTGGGGGACCCTGTGGGACCCTGTGGGGTAAGCCTGGCTGCCATGCTCCCCAGCTGCCAGGCTAGCCTTACCCCCCGCCCCTGCTTTCCTCCGTCAGTGACTACGTCATTGATGACAAGGTGGCTGTCCTACAGAAACGGGAACACGAGGGCTTTGGCTTCGTGCTCCGGGGGGCCAAAGGTAAGGGGGTGAGTGCCGTGTGGTGCTGGGTATTCTCTGTGTCCTGCTGCCCGCTGCCCACCGTCTCCCATGGCTCCTCCTGCCTCTGCCTTGGCTCTGGCTGTGTAGTGTGGGGCTCCCTGGGACAGGGCAGAGCCACCTCCTCCACTGCTTTCCACTCTGCAAGGAGCCTAGCAGAGTGGGGGCCTTTCTGGTCGGGGAATGGGGGTCGGTGCTGGATTCCTGGGCTGGGTGGCCCTGCCTGCTGCCCTCCCTGCTGCCCTCCCTGTCCCAGGTCATTCTGCCACAGTTGTCACATGTTCCATGAGCTGAGCTGTGTGGAGGCTGCTGTGTGCTGGCCGCCCCCACCTGAGCCGTACTGGTGAGGCACCTTTCCTGCTCCCCCTGCAGCAGAGACCCCCATCGAGGAGTTCACACCCACGCCGGCCTTCCCTGCGCTCCAGTACCTGGAGTCAGTGGATGTGGAGGGTGTGGCCTGGAGGGCGGGACTACGCACTGGAGACTTCCTCATTGAGGTGAGCCCCAGCCTGGGCCTGCACAGCCTGGTGGGGTCCTGGCCCCAACCACTGGGGGCGGGGGGGACATGCCTGGCGCCTACCCAGCGGCCCATCTGTCCTAGGTGAACGGGGTGAATGTGGTGAAGGTTGGACACAAGCAGGTGGTGGCCCTGATCCGCCAGGGTGGCAACCGCCTGGTGATGAAGGTCGTGTCTGTGACCAGGAAGCCAGAGGAGGACGGGGCTCGGCGCAGAGGTGAGGGCTGAGGTTCGTGGGCTTGGCCTGGACTCTCCCCTGGGTTCCCGACCTGAGCCCCTTACCTCAGGCCCACCCTGACTCTGGGCTACTGAACCTGGATGCGGCTTAATAGACGGAGCTCATCCAATACTTGTGTGTAGCCTAGGTTGCTTTCCAGGCGGTGTGTGAGAACCCTGGCCCTCACCTGACCTCTGACCTCTGACCCCAGATTGCCCCCTCAGATCCCTTCCCCCCCCCTTTCCTGGAATCCCCAGCTCCTGGCCTGGCAGATCCCTCCTTCCCCGACTCTGCCAGCAGCTGCCTGGAGGCCGGGGTTGCTATGGCAACTGTGAGGTTGACGCTGCTGCTTATTGTCGGAGGGAAGGGGGAGGCGGCACCTGAGGGAAGAGGAAAAGCGTCTTCTCCCCGCGCCGCCGCCGCCACTGCACAGCCGGGCCCAGGAGGCCTTGCCACCCGGCCCAGCCCAGGCCTTGGGCTTGGCTGGTCACACCCTGGTCCTCCAAGGGCAGTGGCCACCAGGCCCCTGGGGGAGCTCTGGAGCAGCAGGAGCCAGCCTGGCAGGAGACCCTCCCAACCCCCATCCCATGGCGCCAGTGCCCCCTCGCTGGGTCCTCAGAGCCTGCAGGGTGGGTACTCAGACTAGAGCCAGCTGGCACCCTGACCCCCACTGGTACCGTTAACTGCCTTCTGAGGCCTGGGCTCTGGGGATCCCGAGGGCCCCAGAGGCCCCCACCACCCCAGCCCCTGCACTCCCTGAGCTCCCCACGCCATGAAGAAGTTTGCATCCAGCCGCAGCCTGAACAAGATCCTGGCTCAGTGCGACTCATCCTCACGGGAGTACGAGGAGATCCAGGCGGTAGAGCGCAAGTGGCACCTACACCTGGCCACGCCGCGCCGTCTGCTGCTGGACAGGAGGTCCAAGGCCTCCCTCTTCTTTGCAGCCCCACCCCCCCCGAAGAGGGCTCCCAGCACCACACTGACCCTGCGCTCCAAGTCCATGACTGCCGAACTCGAGGAACTCGGTGAGCACTGGGGGGGCCATTGGCTTAGGTCACAAGGCCCAGAGCGGGGTGGGCAGAGGCTGTGTGGGAGGCTAGGGATGCTGAGCTGGGGCTGAGGTCAGGCAGGGACAGTAGGAAGGACCGATGATGGGTGTGGGAGCCGACAGAGTGCTGGAGGGGTGGGTGCCTGTGGGGCAAGGGCATGGCATGTGGAAGGGCTGGGCAGTGGGGCTGAAGACAGACCTGGGGATAAATTGGACAGATGGCAGGGGGCACGGTCTGACCCTGCAGCGTGTTCGCACATGTATGCATGTATATGTGCATATGCTGCTCCTGACTTTCCACGTCTTACTCTGACTTTGCATCTGCATTTTTTCCAAGTGAGGAAGGAGGAGTGGTTGGGGAACCTGGGTGTGTTTCTGGCTCTGCCAGGTACTGGCTGGGTCGCCTCTCTATGTGTGTGTGACTGTTGCACCTGTGTGCATGGTGGTCAAGTGAGCCTCTAACCTCCAAGGCCTCTGTGAGCACCTCTGGCAGGTGATAGGATGGGGCTTCATGAACTGGGGGGTGAACAAGAGTGTGTTGGGCTTTGGAGGGCAAATTGCAGGCACAACCCCAGATCACCCAGCTCGGTCTGGATGTGTACTCATTAATAGCCTTGTTGTGAGCATGTGGCAATATACACGATCACGTCCACACACAGGTAACCTTGAAAAGCTCTGTTGTGGGCAGGTCTCCCCTGCATGACCATGTCTTGCGTGTGCAACCTTATTGTGGTCATGTGCTGATGCACATGACTGTTGAGAGCCCTGTTGTGGTACATCCCAGCCAGCAGCAGCCCCGCCATGAGCACATTCAACACATGTGACAGTTGATGTGCTCTTCCCTTCCAGTTGGAGCCTAGTCCCTATCCTAGGCTCTACTCTGGCTATGGTCATAGAAGAAATCCTTCCTCTGGCCCCCAGAGATATCCCTGTGCTAGCTCATGGACTGGGCCCTGACCCTGTCCTGGACACAAGCTTGGCTGTCCTGTTCTTGACTGTGATTTAGTTCAGTGTGGGAAGCAACTACCAAGATAGACTGGGCTGACATGGTCAGGATTTTCTTTGCCTAATACTCTGGATAAAATAAAATGAACACACACATATACAGACAACTCAAAGAAAGAAAGAAAAAGGAAAAAAAAAAAAAAAGAAAGAAAGAAAAGGAATCCCCAGGTCTCAAAAATGAAGAGAGAAATCAAAGCCGGTAGAGTAGGGGAAGCTGATCCTCCTACAGTCTATGATTGGGAATTCTGAAGCCCCCATACAAACTCAGATCGTGAGTGGGCTCCCTAAGGAAGAAGCTCCAGTAGGATAGGGCCCTGGGCAGTAGTGCATTTGTTTTGTCCCAAGACAAGCTCTGACCCAAGGATCCTTTTGTGAGGCTTTGTAGCCAAGAGAGCAAGCTTGAGCCAGAGTGATGGGTGGCCCCCAAACCAGTCCATTCCCTATGAACTCAAGCTTGGAGATCGAGACCTTCAGCTCTCCTGGAAGACACAGCTGGCTGTGGGTCTGTGGGAAGTGGGGAAGCTGGAACTATGCACAGGAGCTAGAATCAGCACCACAAGAACTCGGAATCAGAGGAGTATGAAAGAGAATAAAGTAAGATAATAGAATTGAAAGAACTAATGAAAGATAAGAAGACAGAACAACAACACAAAAGCATAAGCCCATTTAACAAACATCCATGAAGACTTGTTATGGAGACAAAAAAATATAGTTCCAGATTTAAAAAAAAAAAAAAATGTGGCTGGGATAAACAGTATACTAGACCCAGCTGAAAAAAGAAACTGAAGGTAAGTCTGAGGAGATCAGTTAGGGGATGGAGGCAGAAAGCCACTAGGGGAAGAGCCCAGCACCTATCTGTTGGGAGTCCTAGAGGGAAAGAACAAGAACAGAGGCAATATTCAAACAATAAATAGCTGAGAATTTCCCCAAAGTGAACAAAGGTGTGAGACTCCAGTTTGAAGAAGTTCCAATCAGGGAAATAGAAATAAATCTATGTCTCGGTTGATCACAGTCAAACTTCAGAATACCATAGACAAACAGAAAAGTCTTAAAAATCACCAGACAGAGACAGAGACAGGAGAGGAGGGAGCAGTGGCTTAATGACAGGCTCTGGGTAGCAGCAGTTGGAGGCACAAGACCTTGGCGGTACACACTTCTGGTCTCAGGGTCCTGTGGGTCTGTGGTCAGTCACAGAGCTGACCTGACCCACATGGGTCCATCAGCCAGCACCAGGAGGCAGTTGGGTCTTGTTGGACACCAGGTAGAATGGGTGAGTGCAGCCGCCTGTCAGAGGCTGCGTGTTTGGAAGGGGTCCTCCTGGTCTGCACAGATTGATTCTGGCAACCTGAGCACCGTCACCCCGGGACCAAGGACTCTGCACTGTGAATACGGAATAACTCCTCAGCCTGGCACGGGTTTCTCTGCTGAATCCACTTGTCCTGCCTTTGTTAAAACTCCTGAGCTGCTCTGCCGACAGAAACAGTGAGTGGAAGAGGCAGATCTTCCCCTCTGTTCCAGAGCCACAGGGAAAGGTGGTTGGGTTTGCTCTGCAGACTTTGGTGGTCCAGAGGAGCTCACCCATGGCAGCAGGCTTTCCTGATCTGAGTCTAGGGGAAGACAAGAGGGCAGCTTAGCGCAGAGCCTCTGCCTACATTTTTTAGCCTAGGATGACAGTTTCTTTTGAATCTGGACCCAGATTCTTCACGGTTCTGTGTTCTGAGAAGGGCTGGGAAGCCAGTGGCTGGGGGAGCCACCTTGCTTCCCGAGGACGGCAGCCACCTCTGACCAGTCCCCTCTGGAAATTCGCGGTGCGTGGAAGCAGGCCAGCAGTCGAGGTCCCCAGGTGCTTGAGATGCCATTCCCAATCCAGAACTTGTGCTTTTAAGAGGTAGACATGAGAGGTGTGGGGTTACCACCAGTCACGACACACATGTCCTGCCCTCACATGGCCAGGAGCTAACCGCCCCCTGGACTCTGTGATCCTTTACGATGACCTGAACACCCGAAGAGAAGAGTGTGCGAGGTGATGGGGAAGTGGGCTGTGGCTCATGCTGAAGTGGCTCCTGCCATGTGGAGTATGAGGCCAGGCCCTGCTGGAGGACGAGGAGGAGGAAGAGAAGGAGGAGGAGAAGGCGGGGAGAGGGGCTCCTGTGAGTGAAAGCTGGTCCCAGGAAACGAAGGTTGTAGTAGTGGGCAGATGTGGGGGTGACAGGAGGAGCAAGAGGTAGTAGACGAGGAAGCACAGAGCACTCCCAATTCCTTTCCTTATTGGGGTTTCCTCACCCGAGACTCTGCTTGGCTTGTCCTGATGTGAGTGGGGCCAGAACTCAGTGGAGACCCCGGCTCTGGGGGAGCTGGCAGGTCCAAGCTAACTTCTATTCATTCATGACTTTGTTAGGAGAAATTAGTTCCCTGTAATCACTAAGTTCCTTTTTCTTTGTGGTGAGAGGTTGGGGTCGGTTCCATGCCCAGTGTCCCTGTCACTGGCCTCAGTCTGGAAAAGGTTTCCCTGCTGAATATGCTTGTCCTGCCTTTTGTTAAAAACTCCTTTTGGGGCTGAGGGTGCAGCTCAGTGGTAGAGCCCTTGCCTAGCATGGCAAGGCCCTGGGTTCCATCACCAATCATACACCCCCGTGCCCCCACACACTCCAGCCCTACTTTGCAAAGAATGCTCAAGGGTAACTATCAATTTCAGTGGCCTCTGAAATTAAATTTTTGGGGGGATTTTGCCTTTTTCCTGAACAGACAGTTGACTGGACCGAGTATGGTTTAGTTTTGGACATCGTTGTGTATGGTCATGTCTGTACATACACATGCACGTGCACATGGACTCATGGGTATGCATGTGTGTGCATGTGTGAATGGACTTGTGGGTGTGTACATGTGCTCATGTGTGCATATGTGAGTGGACTTGTGGGAGTGTGTGTGCATGGTGTGCTTGTGTGACTGGACTTGGAGTGTGTATATGCATGTGTGTGCATATGTTCCTGCCTGTGCTGGTTTTCTCCTTCTTGTTTTAGGCCACATATTAACCAACTGGCATTTGAGCAGATTTGTGCTCATGATAAGGAGGGGGACACCAGGGGCGGATCTGTGAGGGCCTGGCTTTGGGGAGGTGGGGTTTGTAGATATGGGGACAAGGAATTGAATGTGGAGAATGGGCCCGCGTGCCATGGGATAAAACCTGCCTCTTATTCCCTTTGCTCTGTTTCTTGATTCCAAGCCTCCATTCGGAGAAGAAAAGGGGGTAAGTCATCTGCTTGTGTCCCCAGGCCCAGCCTTACCTCACGCCTGTGGGGAGCACTGGTGTATGAGACTCCAGTCCAAGTCTGGGTGGTCTGGCATCCTGGGCACACCCAGGATTCTCCCGGGGGACCTGGTAGGGGCCTGGAGAAGGGCTAGGAAGGATGAATGGGGAGTCCCTAGAGTTGTGACTCTCTGGGATATGCTAGGGAGGCACAGCAATGGACCCTAGGACCCAGGGGAGCTGGGGAAGGTGGGAGCTGGAGGCAGCCTGGTGGAGAGGAGCTAAGATAGTCCCTGGTGGAGGCCACTGCATGTGCCATGGCCTAGAGCTGGAGAGAAGAGGGGCTCTGAGGGGTCCAATCTGGAGTTGGAGAAGCTGGGTGCTAGGATGGGGTTGGGGTGTTTGGCTCTAGCTGGGTTGTGGGCCCTGCTCCTGTGCTGGTTGTTTGCAGGGCTGACTCAGAGCTGACAGTCCCTTTAGAGCAGGGATCTGGGGTCCCCTGCCAGGCTGTTGCCTTTGCTACCCCCTCTCATGCCCCATCCTAGTATCCTTTCAAGCTTGTATGTCCAGCCTGGCTGCAAGGGACAATATCCAGGTGGCAACAGAGTCACTTGGGCCTGGGTACTGAGGACCAGTGTCTGATGAGCTCTTGGGCCTGGCTGCTACCGCTGCCTCTACTTCTTACACAGGTGGAAGCCAGGCCCAGATGGAAGCCTGCAGTGGCCCTGGGGCCCCAGGCATAGTGTCTGTGAACATCCTCTGTGTACCTAGCATCCCTCCATCTACCGCTTCATATCCACTGGCCCCCAGCCCACTTCTCTCTCAGGACCTGCAGCCCTGTGCTTCCCCTGCCCCCAAGTCTCCTGGATCTGTTGTCCTTTCAGGTATTAAAAATAGATGACAAAGTCTCTCCTCCAGGACTCCTTTCTGTGCCTTGGGGCAGACAATCAAAGCTACTTCTGGGACATTCTGGTTCTGCCATCCAGTGATAGAGTTGGGCTTCCAGGGTGCTGTGGCCTGTGTACCTCTCCCAGCTGTGGAGGAGGTGGCAGGAGAGTTGTCACACTACTTGGGCCCAGCGTGTCCTGCCCCACACCCAGATGACCCATGTAGGTGGTTGGTGGGAGTGCCTGGACCTGGTTCCTAGTGGGCTTCATTTCCTTTTTTAAGTATCAAGAATAATTTATTCAAGAGTGTGTTTTCTAATTTGGTTGGGAATTTATCCCAACCTCATCATCTTTTTGTCATTTGCAAAATTTGGGGGGATTGAACCAGAGATTTAACTCAGGGATACTCAACAACTGAGCCACATCCCCAGCCCTATTTTGTATTTTATTTAGAGACAGGGTCTCAATGAGTTGCTTAGGGCCTTACCATTGCTGAGGCTGGCATGGAACTCACGATCCTCCTGCCTCAGCCTCCCAAGACACTGGGATTATAGGCCTACACCATCGCGCCCAGCCATTTGCAGAATTCTTGATTTCTTTCCTTTTGAAAGTAATTCTCACTTGGCCTCAGCACCTCACCTCATGAGCCATAATAGTTGCTTTGCTATACTTTGTGTGCACATGGCTTTGGGTCCCTGGGATTAGGTTCTCCCACAGCCTAAGTGGCAGCACATCTTGCTAGGAGGAAGCACTTTCCACCATGTTTACTTCTGTGGTTTCTAGATGGTGCGGCAGTTGACTGCCCTCTTATTGGGCCTGTGATCTGGGATAGTCTCTCTCTGTTTCAGTTTGCTCCTGGTAGGGTGAGGGTGATAATGGCATCGTCTATATGCTTGCTGTGGGAGATAAGAACCTGCACATGCTGGATATCACCAAGGACTTGTTAACACAGGAAGGCGATGGTGATTTCACCTTTGAAAGGAAATTCTTCAGTCCACTTCAAAAATAAATGGGAAGGTCCCTCATCTAGCCATCCCTGGTCCGGGAGCCACTCTGGGGGTTTGTGTTGGGAGGAGCTGGTGAAGGCCTGCACACAGCTGGGCTCAGGAGACAAGGTGCCTTTTGCCTCTAATGGGCACTGAGTACCTGCACTGGGCTAGTGCAGTCATGGGTCCCACTGCAGGGATTCTCCCTAGAGCCAGCTGCATGGTGCCTGGCTGTGCTCATGCCTGTTGTATCTGGTGAGGGCCCCAACTCTGGGCAGTCAGTGTGCAGTGTAGGTCTGGTCTGGGGGCGGTGGGTACCGGACCCTTCAAGAAGCTGCCAAGGGGTGGCAGGTGGAGCCAGCAGGCGCTATTTGAAGCCACAGCTCGGGGCTGGAAGGAGCAGGAGGTGTTCAGGATGAGCATGGGAACTCTTCATCAGGGGCATGTGAGAGTGGAAGCCGGCCAGGGCCAGTGCCCCCCACCCCAGGGTCGGCAGAGCCCTTGAGAGATGAATAGGACCTGGGGATAGGAAGCCTGAGGGGATGGGTAGGGTTCTGTGAGGCCACCAGAGGAGAGAGCTTGTGTAGCTGCCAGGTAGACTCAAGTGCTTCCCCAGCCCCTTCTGTCCCCTGATGCTGGCCCTGAACATGCTCTGAGATATAGCTGAGTGGCCGTCTCCCCATAGCTCTGTGCCCTCAGTCATGTTAGTTGGACATTTCCAAATTCTTTTGATACGCAATTGTGCCACTTTTAAAAACACTTCACTTTAATAAGGACAGCAAACAAAGATTTCCTTCTATTAACAGACTCGGAGAGAGGCCGCCTAGTACATCTGCCTGTGGGCCTTGTTCAGGCATCAGCCCCATGTGGGTCTCCCCTGCTTCTCTGGCTCCCACTGCTTTCTGAGGGGCTTTCCCAGCCCCTTCAATGAGGAGGATCCTTTACAGCCATCCTGCTTTCCTCTTTGTTTCTTAGCACCCACCGTGGCTGGAACTGCTTCTCTTTGGGGTAAAGGAGGAAGACTCTTTGACCTCTTCATGTGTACTGAACCGTTTTTTAGATCCCCAGCCTGAGCCTTGTTGTTAGGCTGTATCCCCCACATGTGCGGTCATTGATTATTTTATTACCTGTTTGAACATCCTGTGGACACATGCTTTACATCAGAGTCTGTCACAGGGCTGTGGTCCCACTAGGAGCAGCTTGCCTTGGCTTAGGCCATGTGCCAAGATCAGGCCCGGGACAGAGGGGAGTCAGGGAGTAGGGGCTCTAAATGGTTCTATCCCCCACCCTTGTTTCTTCCCTCGTTGCCATAGTGGCTACTCCTGGAGTGTCCAGTGTGGCTACTCCCCAGGGGCAGGTGGAATCTTGATGATAGGCTGGGGGGCTGGGTTTTGGGACATGAGGGGCTTGTATGGGATACAAGATGTAGTCCAGGCTGTGAGCCTTGGGCAGTAAGGGGCCTGAAGATGGTTGGGTCCCAGTGGCCGTGGTCAGCACTATGGGTCAGGTGGGCCTGGGGGACCAGAGGTAGGTTGGGGGCTGAGGTGGCATCTCCTCCACTGCAGAGAAGCTGGATGAGATCCTGGCAGCTGCTGCAGAGCCAGCACTGAGGCCAGACATTGCAGACGCCGACTCCAGAGCAGCCACTGTCAAGCAGCGGCCCACTAGCCGGAGGATCACCCCTGCTGAGATCAGTGTAAGCTGGCCGGGTAGGATATGGGGATCAGAGGGCCATGCTTCCTCTTTCTTGGATCTCCTCTCTGGAGGTGGGAGAAATACCTCAGAGCTTTTTGGAGACTCTTGGGACCACTTCAGTCCCCAGGATGGCCAGTTTATTACCAGTGGGTCTCCTGTGGCTGCAGCCTGCATACCTCCCAGCCCAGGCAGCTTCTGTACCACTCTAGGACCACCAGACCCCTGTCCTGGTGGAGGCTACCACATAGCATGTCCTATCCATGACCATTCCTGGTCTCCCTGGCACCTTCTGGACTCTTCCCTTCCTCCAGACCATGCCTGGGACCTATACCCACCATCGACACTGTCACTGTCTGCACTGCCCACACAACCTGCTACCTGAGCATAGGGCCAGATTTGATTCCTGGCCCAGGCCACGGGTACCAGTGTTTTGGAGGGTGCATGGGGTGTATCCAGTCTCTGGCTTAGGTGGAGGAGGGGTGGGGCTCAATGGAGCACTGGGGGCCTTAATGCCCTGGAACCTCCATGTTCCCCCCTCCCCGACCCCCACAGTCATTGTTTGAGCGCCAGGGCCTCCCAGGCCCAGAGAAGCTGCCGGGCTCTCTGCGGAAGGGGATTCCACGGACCAAGTCTGTAGGTATGGCTGGGCTGAGGGACTGCATGAGGCTGGGAGGGATGGGGCTAGGCTGGTGGATTCAGGGTTGGAGGGTGCTGTCTCTTCCCACCCGTGGCTGGAATTTTCAGTTCCTTGAGTCCAACCTCTTCCTGCCCAGACCAGGGGTCCCATTTTTGGACATAAGTATGTCTGTCCCTCCGTGAGTCCAGGGACAGGCAGCTGGAAGAGACTCTTGAGATTTCTTTCCTGGTCTGGTGCCCACTGGATTCACCACTTCTGTCCGCTGGGTAGCATCCCTCAACCACTGGGTACTGCTGGTCTATCTTATGTGCACTGGGTGCCCCCAACACCTGTCCACTGGGTGTTCCCCTCCATCACTCTGCCTCCCACTAGCACCAGTGTCCTTGTCCCCAAATCAGCTATCTCCTATCCTGGCTGCTCCTCTGTAGCAAGATGCAAGCAAAGGTCCAGCTTGCCGTAAAACAGTCTCTCCTAGGACCTGCTCCACACCCACCATGCGATGCGCACTCTCCTCTACCTCACAGCCAGTTTTCCTGGAAAGGTCTCCTATATTGCCCTAAGCCTGTGTCTGATGAGCTTTCTCCACATCTAAAGGGAAACTCCTCCCCCCAGGGCTACCAGAGGCCTCTGGGGAATCTCCCAGGGCACATTCCACCAGGCATCTTCTTACCACTCCACCAGGTTTCTTGGATCCCTCCTCAGTGAAGCTTCTCCCAGGGTTTGGGCACAGTGCTTCCTGGCTCTCCCTCCTTCAGCCTGCACCATTCAGTCCCCAGGCCCTAACCCACTAACTGAGGGACCTGCTCAAGGCCAAGCCCTCCGCATCTTTTCCTTCTACCTCTTATTCCCTCGTGGCCTCATTACTGCCCCTCTTCCACCACACCCCATATGTGGCCACCTCCTTGACCCCAGGCAGGACTGTATCTACACAGGCATTCAGTCTCCCTCAGCTGCCTACCTGTGCATCTGCCACCCACAGAGCTGCCCACTGTCCATCTACCTACCTGCGGATAGCCACCAAACCCCAAAGCTTCCCTGCCCAGCACAGGGCAGACACAGCATTTATGCACGTGTTTATCTCATACTCTCGGTGACCATATTGGGGAACATCATTTATTTTAGTGAAGCAAAGGGTTCAGTAAATTGACTTGCTGAAGGTCACACAAGTGTCCTGCCTATTGCCTGCTATCCATCCTCAAGCCAATCAGCTGCCCAAACTCCAGTCCCTCACCTTCCCCCAGGAGCCCTGCTTACTCTAGGTTGACCCTGGGCTGGATCTCAGGCTCAGGTGGAAAGGATGGGTCCTTCAGTTCCATGTTGGGTATCAAGGTACACATACCTATGGAGCTAACTGGGGAGCTCCAGCCACCCTTGGGTGTCACAGAAGGTTGGTGGCAGTTTTGAGCTTAGAATGCAGGGTAAGTGGAAGTTTCCAGGGGACAATGGGGAAAATTGCTGACAGATGCCAATATGTAGAAACATGGGTATATGGAAAGGTCCTTCATGAATTGCTGAGAATCATTTCTGTAGATGGGAGAGTGGTGGAAGAAGGTTATTGAAACTGCAGCTACTTTGGAGCCAAGAGGTGCTTCTTTTTGCCCTCACTGGCCTAAGCCCTGGGCGTTCTCTATGGTTTCTTTCTTATCCTCTGCCTCACCTAATAATTTGGATGGGCTGCCTCCTTACATGTCTCAAGCTTTGCCCAGTACAGGCCCTATTCTTGCACCTGGACCACAGCTTTGTTCTCATGACCTCCAGCCCCCTCTCTGCCCTGACATCCATCCCTCTGGCAAAGGAGACTTTTCTGCAGTACAGTCATTACTGTACATCCTTTAGCTTAACCCTTCGTGGACTTCTCATTGTCCCAGGGCCCTGGGCACCAGCACTGGCCCCCTCCATTTCCACCTCCCTCAGATCTGGGTCTTAACAGTCTTGCTACTGTCCTCCTGCTCTCACTCTGCCTGGATAGCCATCCAGTTGCAGGACTGACCACTGCAGGTCCAGCCCTGTGCATCTGCTCTGTAGGCCTTGAGCCTCCTGGCAGGCCTGCCACCTCCTCTCACTGGGGCCCACTATACTCTCTGAACAAGTGATCTGACAGGTGCTCATTTTGGTCCCTTGCTTTTAGTTGCCAATTTGATCATTGGACTGGGTTGTCAGGCTCCCCCAGACTCCTCCCTGTGTCCCGTGTGGCCCTGGGCTCATGGTGCAACCCTTAGAGCCTCAGGGCCCTCATCTGTTAACATGGAGCACACCTGGTGCCTCCCCCAAGGACTACTTGGGCTCACCAGTAGGCTGTTCCTGCTTGAGCTCCAAGTGGGTACACAGGGGCTTCCCAGCAGTGGCTAACAATGGTAGATCAGACCCTGCATCTTGAGGCTAGGAAATGCTCTTGCTGTGATTGGGGCAGAGAGGATCTACTTTGCTCCAGATGGCATCAGAACAGACTCCCATTCTGTGCGAAGGCAAGTGACTTTTCTTCACCTAACGCAGAACTTGGCATGCCATTAGCATTAAATCTCCCTTTTTCATCCTCACATGTCACTGCCGCCTCTACACCCTCGAGGTGCAACTGTTCCTCCTGGGGAGCTTCATCTAGTGCAGTCTTGGGGGTGTTCATCCTGTGTGCATGTGTTGTGCAGGAATGCAGCTGGGAGATCCAGACCAACTGGACACAGACTCTTTGTCCATCAGTGTGAGGGAAGGCAGACCTAAAAATGATGATACTTGGCCACCTTCCCAGGGTGCTGCTACCTGTCCAGCCCAACACTGTAAACGTTAAATGGCCCTGTAATGGGCAGAAAATCCTTCTGAAATGAGACTGAAATTCCTAGAGGTGACTGGTAGAGCTGGAACTCAAGCCTAGCCTGCAGCAGAAGCCCACCTACCCTTGTTATACCTGACCTGACAGAGCCATTACACCTGGCTGGTCAGAGGCCTTGCTGATGACATTGCACTGCAGCGACTGAGGGAGGATTTAGTCAGAGCAGGCATCCTATCTTTTAGTGACTTCTTAGCCTGCCTGTGTCTAACACAGAGCGTACCAGATGTGGTGTGCTGGTGTGGAGCTGCCTACCCCTCAGGCTGGGCCACCCAGCATGTGCAGCCTCACTGGACATACCTGTGGGTGTCCACATTATGTCCCAGAGTTAGGAGGTTGTCAGGTTTTAGTTAGGATCCTAATGGCATCTACAGGTAGGAGGAGGGGGTTCATTTTAAGGTTACATAAGCCCATGAGAAAACAGGTTCAGAGGGGCTGGCCTGGGATTACACAGCCAATAGGGGCTAAAATGGAAACATGCAGAGTGCTTGGCCTACAGTTCTATTTAAGTCACATACCCATCCTCCCTCCACCAACCCTTACTGAAGTCCAGCCACTGTGGTTATGTCAGCTGCCTCCTAGCAGCCCCGTCAGGCCCATCCATGCCCTGCCGTCCTTCTGCTGGATGCATGGTGCTCTCTGCCACAGTCCTGTCCCTTATCTGCAGCAGTGCTGTGCTCCCACCTTTGGTTGCCCCCGGGGCCATGCACAGGTCCAGCTTGTTCCATTTGGGGTGTTTTCTGAGCCTACCTTCCTCAGTTTTGCATGGGAGCCCCTACCCCTACAGGCCTGAAGTGTCCTCTTATGGTCTGATTTTTATCTACAGGCATGGCAGATTTGGGGCCCACGCAGGGAGGGCTTAGGTTCTGTCCCAGAGCCTTTTTCGTGGGGGCTTTCCTTCACCTGTGGCTGAACTTCAGCACGCTCCCGGGCCCTAGCCCTTCCTACTTGTGCAGGGCTGGGTATCCCAGGATGAGCCCAGACTGGCCTCTCACTCAGAGTCCTTGCTGTGGGCTTCCTGAATCATCCCCGATGCCCTGCTGACCCTGACCCATGCTCCTGAGTGGGATGGACTCTGGGTTGGACCAGCCTCCATGGGAGGGGGCGCCGCAGTCCCCAGGGGTGTCTCTGAAGACACAGCGCCCAGGGCAGGCTCACCAGACCCTTCCATCTGCAGGGGAGGATGAGAAGCTGGCGTCCCTACTGGAAGGGCGCTTCCCTAGGAGCACATCGATGCAGGACTCTGGGCGTGAGGGGCGCGGCATCCCGCCCCCGCCACAGACCGCGCCTCCGCCCCCGCCAGCACCCTACTACTTCGACTCGGGGCCGCCCCCTGCCTTCTCACCACCACCCCCGCCTGGCAGAGCCTATGACACTGTACGCTCCAGCTTCAAGCCAGGCCTGGAGGCACGCCTGGGGGCGGGGACAGCCGGCCTCTACGAGCCAGGCGCGCCCCTTGGCCCACTGCCCTATCCCGAGCGGCAGAAGCGCGCGCGCTCCATGATCATCTTGCAGGACTCGGCGCCGGAAGCAGGCGACATCCCCCGGCCCGGGCCCGCAGCCACACCGCCTGAGCGCCCGAAGCGCAGGCCTCGGCCACCCGGCCCCGACAGCCCTTACGCCAACCTCGGCGCCTTCAGCGCCAGCCTCTTCGCGCCCTCCAAGCCGCAGCGCCGCAAGAGCCCGCTGGTGAAGCAGCTGCAGGTGGAGGATGCACAGGAGCGAGCGGCCCTGGCTGTGGGTAGTCCTGGCCCAGGAGGAGGCAGCTTCGCCAGGGAGCCGTCCCCGACGCACCGCGGCCCGCGGCAGGGCGGCCTCGACTATGGCGCGGGGGACAGCCTGGGACTCGCGTTTGGGGGCCCAGGCCCGGGTGCGGGCCCTGGCAAGGAGCGACGGCTTGAGGAACGGCGTCGCTCCACGGTGTTCCTGTCAGTGGGTGCCATCGAGGGCAGCCCCCCCAGTGCTGACTTGCCGTCTTTGCAGCCCTCGCGCTCCATAGATGAGCGCCTCCTGGGGACCGGCGCCACCACCGGCCGCGACCTGCTGCTCCCTTCCCCAGTCTCTGCTCTGAAGCCATTGGTCAGTGGTCCCAGCCTGGGGCCCTCGGGCTCCACCTTCATCCACCCACTCACTGGCAAACCCTTGGACCCTAGCTCACCCTTGGCCCTTGCTCTGGCTGCCCGAGAACGAGCTCTGGCCTCACAGGCGCCCTCCCGGTCCCCCACACCCGTGCACAGCCCTGATGCAGAACGCCCTGGACCCCTGTTTGTGGATGTACAGGCCCGGGATTCAGAGCGAGGGGCCTTGGCCTCTCCAGCTTTTTCCCCGAGGAGCCCAGCCTGGATTCCTGTACCTGCCCGAAGGGAGGTAGAGAAGGCCCCTAGGGAGGAGCGTAAGTCACCCGAGGACAAGAAGTCCATGATCCTCAGCGTCTTGGATACTTCACTGCAGCGGCCAGCTGGCCTCATCGTTGTGCATGCCACCAGCAATGGGCAGGAGCCCAGCAGGTTGGGAGCTGAAGAGGAGCGCCCGGGCACCCCAGAGCTGGCCCCGGCTCCCATGCAGACTGCATCGGTGACAGAGCCCCTGCCTAGCCCCCGGGCCCAGCCCCCAGGCAGCACCCCAACAGACCCTGGACCAGGCCAGGGCAGCTCAGAAGAGGAGCCAGAGCTGGTGTTTGCTGTGAACCTGCCGCCTGCTCAACTGTCCTCCAGTGATGAGGAGACCAGGGAGGAGTTGGCCCGCATTGGGCTGGTGCCACCCCCTGAAGAGTTTGCCAATGGAATCCTGCTGGCCACCCCACCCCCTGGCCCGGGCCCTTTGCCCACCACGGTGCCCAGCCCGGCCTCAGGGAAGCCCAGCAGTGAGCCACCCCCTGCCCCTGAGTCTGCCGCCGACTCTGGCGTGGAGGAGGCTGACACTCGAAGTTCCAGTGACCCCCACTTGGAGACCACAAGCACCATCTCCACAGTGTCCAGCATGTCCACCCTGAGCTCAGAGAGCGGGGAACTCACCGACACCCACACCTCCTTCGCTGATGGTCATACTTTTCTACTCGAGAAGCCACCAGTGCCTCCCAAGCCCAAGCTCAAGTCCCCGCTGGGGAAGGGGCCGGTGACCTTCAGGGACCCGCTGCTGAAGCAGTCCTCGGACAGCGAGCTTATGGCCCAGCAGCACCATGCCGCCTCTGCCGGGCTGGCCTCTGCCGCCGGGCCTGCCCGCCCTCGCTACCTCTTCCAGAGAAGGTCCAAGCTGTGGGGGGACCCCGTGGAGAGCCGCGGGCTCCCTGGGCCTGAAGACGACAAACCAACTGTGATCAGCGAACTCAGCTCCCGCCTGCAACAGCTGAACAAAGACACGCGCTCCCTGGGGGAGGAGCCAGCTGGTGGCCTGGGTGGCCTGCTGGACCCCACCAAGAAGTCACCCATCGCAGCAGCTCGGTGAGCAGGGCCATATGGGGAGGGACCTGTCCCTGTCTCCTGTTCCTCCTCTCCACTCACAGGCTCCTCTGTCCCTCCTCATTCTGTCCCATCTCACCTGTCCCACACCCCAGTCGTCCATCTCTTTGTCTAGTCTTGCTTGGTTCTCTGAGATAGAAGGCTCTTTAGGATTGTTGGTCTCCATGATCCTGTTGGTGCTGGCCATGGGGCTGGGTCCCTGAGACCAAGATGGGGCATGAGCATGTCCAGGGTTTGGCTTTGTGTCTGCCAGCTAATGCCTCCACTCCTGTCCTCATGGGTGGTGTGGCTGCCCCAGGAAACTGGTGCCATCTGTCCTGGACTGCCAACTGCTTTGCTTATCTTTTTGAGGCCTGGAGCACACTGGCACCTTTTCTTTGGGGAACCAGCCACTAACTTCCTCTTTTCTGCCCAGAAACATTCATCTCATGGTAACCCCTTAGAGCCCTTTAAACACAGTTTCCTGTGTGGGATTTTTAAAGTGCAGTAAGAAGATAGGTGGGGTCATACCATCTGCCCTCTCACCTTCTCCTTCCCTTTCTTGTTTCTCTGTCCTGCTCCCCAGCATGGAGCCACAGGGAGGGGCTGAACTGGGGGCTGGGTGCCACTCTTGTCAATCCCTGGGCTGGCCCTCTGTGGGCTGCATATGTGCTGGATCAGCTGGCCAGCCTCTGGTCTACCTTTCTCAAGCTGCTTTTGCTTCTGCCCCAAGGTCCCCTAACCCCAGGTTTGGGCAGGATGCTCCCTCCTGACTCCTTTCTGCTCTGAAGACCACCTGAGTGGGCTCTTTGCTGCCAGATGTCGAAGGCAGGAGTCCACAGAGTCGTGAGCAGTGAACAGCTTAGGGACTGCGGGTTTTACTCCTAAGGGCTTGTCCATCTTACCGTCTTCTAGTTCAGTATCCAAAACTGGCTGGAAGAATGGAAACTTGGGAAGCTCATGCTGCCTCTCCTGAGTGGCCCAGGTTCCATGCTTGTCATCCTGAAGCTTGCTCTGGAGGCTTCTACTCTTTCAACCTCTTCTGATTCCCAGCCAAATCTGAGAGCCTGTTTCCAGCAGTGCGGTGTGTAGGGTACCCTTGGAGTGGACGCACAGAGTGTGGGTCAGTCAGGATGCGTACCCTGGTTCCAGGCCTCTGTGCAGGATAGGAGGGGTCTCCTGACCCAGCCCTGTCCTCCTCCTCTGCTTCTCCTCCTCCTGCCAGTTGCTCTGTTCCTCTCTGCCTCTTGGTCTCAATGGAAGTAAAAGCCACTCACAGTGCATTGCACAGTGTCTGGCCCCGTACAGGCCATCAGTAAACATTTGTTAGGTGGATAGAAGAGTGAAGCCACAGGCAAGTGCTGTCTTTTGTGGTTTAGGATGAATTCCATGGAAGGACAGAGAGGGGGGCTCAAATCTATTGGATGTCCAGCTCCTGTAGCTGGGCTCAGTGAGCCCAGTCCTCATCATGGGCTCTGACTGCCATCAGGTAGTAGGCAGCAGGGCCAGATCCAGTGATTCCTCAGCCAGAAGCTTCTGGCATGTTCCTTCTCTAGATTCATGCTCCGGTTGTGGTCTTGGGATTCTCCAGAGGTGGGGTCAAGTTCTCTTAGCCTGTGACTCTGTGTTTTGCTAGGCCTGGGTGCTTTATGGGGTGGGGAAGGCCAGGCCAGAATACCCACCTTCCATGGGTCTGCAGGCTGCTAGAAAGTGGGCAGCTTTTCTTAGTAGTACCTGCAAAGTTCTGCCCTTCGCCTGGCTTCCAGTGGCCGGGCTTTTCCAATGATCACTGGGCTCATGGGCTCGTCACGAGTAGGGTTGGGGTGGGGGAGCCAGCCCACCTGGCAAACAGGAGCTGAGGCTGAGGGGAGGTCACTCTCCATAGGAAATCAGCTGCTGAGCAGCCCTAAAACAGCAGGCCTCCCTTGTGCTGTGGCCCTTGCCAGCCTCAGCATCCTGCTGCTTTGCCTGACATGGGCTTAGAGCCCTCAGATGACCCTGCATCTCCACTCTCACCAGGCCACATCTCAGCTGTTTTCTTGGGCAGGCCACTTAGACTCTCAGACCCTCTGTGCCTCACCTGTGGAATGGGTCTGCTAATGATGGGAACTCCAGGCTGCCCTAAGGGTGGGCATGCTGAAACATGAAGCAGGCCCAGGGCTGGGGCAGGATGGGTCCTCACACCCCTGAGCTAGAATCACCTTCACCCTCTCTGACACCCAGGCACCTGGGCAGGCACTGAGGTTAAGTGTTAGAGGCATTTGTGGGAAAGTTAACATGCTGGATGTGGCACTAGAGAATGTCACATCACATCATTTCATTTTCACAACCTTTCTATTAGATGGACAATAATATACTCTCCATTTTCCAGACAATCAAACTGAGGTTCCAGAGTCACTCCATCCAGTAAGTGTGGCGTGTCTGACCCCTAGGTCCATTCTCTGTCTGTTGTGACCTGGAGCTCTGCCCTTCAGCCCCTCCTGATGACAGCACTGGGGTTATGCTCCGCAGTCTTCTCACACACAGTGGACAGCATGTTCACTGCCTAGCATGGACTCACCTGCCTGCACAGTCAGATGTGTGTGTAACCAACAGCACTCAGTGTTATCGCTTGCCCAACTGCACTAAAGTACCACTGCCCTGGCTCCTGTCTCCTCTTGCCTCTGTGCTCCCTTCTGTTCTGCTCACTCATTCTTGGGCTCCTCCTTGCTGTCAGAGCTGGGAAAAAAACATAGCCCTCTGAATTGGGCCCCACTACCCACCACTTCTGGCTGCAGGCAGGGGCCTGAACACAGAACATCTGTGGCCATGTCTGTGTCTGATCCTATTTTGGGCCTGGTCTTTTTCATGGCCCATCTGGAGTGCTTTTGAGAGAATTGTCCGAAGTGTGGGAAGTTCTGACATCCAGGCATGACTGCTTCCTTCCCAGGTCCTATCCTGGCAGAAGTCCTAGGGCAGCAGCCAGAAACACCTTCAGGGTCACACCATGTCCCTTGTTCCTTGTGTGGTCCCTCAGTTTCATCTCCCAAACTCATCTCTTCCCTCCCTTGGTGAATACCACAAGGAAGGAAGCACCCCTTTCCACTACCTTCTACAGGATGACCCGGTCCAGGCTGTGATGCTCTTTAGCCACAGGTACCCAGCAGCCTGAGATATTTCTGGAGTTAAGCTGTTATGTATATTATGAAACTAAAGTTCAGGAATTTGAGGAAAATGACCAGGTTGTACTGGGCCACCCTTGTTTTTTCTGTGACAGCTGGAGAATGCATTAGCCTTGGTCTGCCTCTGAGAGTCTAGGACTGTTGGCCTCTAAGACATCCACCCTGGGTCATCCATCTGCCCTGGGTACTACCTTTAGGCCTAGCCCTGCCAGACAGACCGTTTGTCTACTCGGCCCTACACCTGAGTTAAGCTGTTTTTGCGTGTTGATTCAGACCTGATTCTGAGCTCCACAACTGGCTGTGGGCCCCTTCCCACCTGTCTGTCTTGAGGCCTATACTGTCTCTGAACTCACTTTGTTTTCCAGGGCCCATTCTTGGACCTAAATCCCACATGTGGTCTGAGACCACAGCAATGCTCTGTTCTCCTTGTTTATCAGTTTTACATCTGTCTGACCCTTTTATCTGGTTTTATAGAAAAAGTTTGCAGTGAAATAACTTTTGGAAACACAAATGTGAAGTTTCTTTGTGGCATTACTTCTCAGTGCCCCCCCCCCACCTTTTTTTTGCCTTGTGCATCTGAGGCAAGCATTCTACCAGCTGAACTATATCCCCAACCCTTCTCAGTGCCTTTTTTTTTTCTTTTTTTTTAGAGAGAGAGAGAGAGAAGAGAGAGAATTTTTTAAATATTTATTTTTCAGTTTTCGGCGGACACAACATCTTTATTTTATTTTTATGTGGTGCTGAGGATCGAACCCAGCGCCCCGCGCATGCCAGGCGAGCGCGTTACCGCTTGAGCCACATCCCCAGCCCCTTCTCAGTGCCTTTGATCAGCTATGTGGAGGAGGGCACAGCATGCCGTATTCTCCAGACCTGTTAGTGTCATTGGACCTAACAGGAGACCCACTCTCTTCAGGTTGGCTACGAGGGCCTGCCTACTATCATGTCTGAAAGGGATCTGGACAAAGCCCTGCCTGCTTGAGTGATCATAATGGCAGGTGTCTAGAGGACAGCCAGGCACTGGGGCTAGGATGCGGTGTCCCTGCGGGCCATATGCAGGTGTCCGTTTCCAGATCCCTGAACTCTGCTGGGGCACAGAAGTGGGTCACGGAGGATGGGACATAGTGACACTGGGGCATGTCAAGCTGGAGCTGTGAACAGGTCTGTGAGGTAGGAGGGAGGCATCTGCAGAAGAGACACACCCAGAAGTTCTGGAGTCCTGTTTGGTTCTGTGCTCCTACTGAGGATCATTTCCCTTAATGAGGCCCCCAGATCATGAGGCTATAGGCCTAGACCTACCCCATGTGAATGCACAGACAGAAAGCCAAAGGTGGAGGCCAGACCAGAGCGTGGACTCCTTCCTACTATTGGTACCAATGGATTGACAGAGGTGAGCAAGCCTGGGTGGAAGATGCTGCATTATATTCCTGGCTTTGCGACAGGTACCAGGAGTCAAGCACAGTGAAGAAGGGAGGGGCTGGGGTTCAGTGCTGGCATGTCTTCCTGGCATAAAGCCCTGGAGTCAGTCCCCAGCACCCCCCAACAAAAGAGGCGAAAGGTCCTGGGATGATAAGCCTGGACCAGAGATGATCAACGAGGAGGACCTAGGGTAAAGTCAGGAACTGGTGACTCGTCAGCCATATGGGTGAAAAGAGGGAGGAGCTGACAGTGGCTCCTAGGCTTCTCATGTGGGAAAAACGGGGCATCAATCACTGAGGTGGGGTGGGAGGTATGTTACCAGACCCCAGTAGAGGGGGGCCTCATGTGACGTTTCTGGGCACATCAGCCATAGCAAGCAGTGGCCCAGAGAAAATGCAGACTATGAAGAGCAGGAAACAGAAAACCCATCCAGGAGGAGACTGAGGAGAGCATGCCTCTGAGGGACATGGATGAGCAGGTTAGCAGGGGTCCTGCTGCAGCTCTGGTGACTACCAGGGAGCGGGAAAGAGCCTCACTGGCCAGGAGTCACTGTGGACAGTGGACAAGATCCAGACGTTGGTGGAAGAGACACTGGGGGCTGTGGATGCTCACTGAGCAAGCTGTCCTCTGGAGGAGGCTGTGGGCTGTGCCTCGTGACGGGCTGTGGCCCAGAGCCCTTTGGGATGGGGTAGGTGTTGTGAGGTGGCTATGTAGTGGTTGGAGCCCCACCAAGGGAGTGGTCAGAGAGCCACGCATGCCAGTGGACCCAAACGGGCTTGCTGGAAAGTCAGATGTGGACACGGCTAGGGTTCCTGCCCTGGGGACAAGGTGGGCAGCACTCATCCCCCAGAAGAGAGCAGGGTACATACCCAAGCCCTGTGTGGTGAGTCACGCCCTCCTGTGTCCTGAGGCTTTGATATGCCCAGCGTGGGTGGGAGGGGGTGGGTGTGTGACCGGCCCTCTCCCCTCTCCCCACTCCCAGCCCAGTGCTCCTCTGTCTCTTTCCTTAGCCTCTGGGAACCTTGACCCAGCGTGCCCTTGGCCAGAGCTTCCAGGTCCCTCTGCCAGGCAGGAGGGCTTCAGTGCTACCAAGACAGGCATAGCTTCCTCTGTCCTCCGTGAACCCTCCTGGGTGGGGTCTAGTTGAACCTCTTACTGCACTGTACTTGTCTCCACTGTTCAGCCAGGGTCCTCCCCACCCCTTTGGCTGTATACTTCTGAGACTCCAGGTACACCTGACATCACAACAGCACAGAAACCTACCCCTTGGGATGGGGCCTGGGCAGGTGTCTGACATGTGGTGCAGGTGCTCTGGACAGGGTCAGTAAGTTTGGGGGTGGGAGGCAAGGTGCATATTCCCGTTCTACTCCTGTGTGAATAACCCGTCTGTCCACAGGTATGATTCCTTCATAGTCTCAACCAGCACTGTACACAATCACCACCCCCAGGGAACCCCAAAGTGTAAGTGGCTCCCTCAGGCCAGGCTCCATAGGACCAGAGAGCATTTCTTCTGGTGGTTTTGCCTGTTCCCTGTGGCCACCTCTGGTGTTTCTGGAGCCCTTCTCTGCTGCGGGCATGGTCTACCCCCTTCAGGAAGTTCTGCTGTGGGTCTGAACAGTTGGGAGGAGGCCATAAAAACAGGCTGAGGAAGAGACAGCCAGTGGATGGGATATTAATGAGCTTAAGTAGGAGAGAGAAGTCTCCAGAGAGGGGCTGCCTTGTCCACATGGAGATGAAAGATGAACCCACTTTAAGGGAAGGAATGAGGAGGGGCCATGCAGGTGCAGGACAGGCACTGGAGATTTTGTGTGGTTAGGACAGTACCAAAGGGCAACTCCCAACCCAAGGGAGGACCCCTTAGGCCAGCCTGGGTTGGGGGCAAGCATTGGGGTGGGGGGTGACAGAGAGGGGCCAGTCAGCAGAGAGGATGTCAGTGGATGACACCACCAGGTGCCAGGTGCCTGCTAATCCACACTGCTCTGCACTGCATAAACAAGAGCACAAGAGAACAGCCCCTGTGCAGGCAAGTCACAGGTGCACTCTTATCTGTCAAGTCCACCTGCACTTTCAGATCCCACACAGGTGCCTCCTTTCCCCCAGCACCTCCAGGGTAGCTGGGCCCAACTCCTGAGTCCCTCCCTGCACAGGGTCTCTGGTAGGGGTCCCTGCACCTGGCTGCCCGTTGTGTGGTTGTGACTTGGGCCGTGTGGGCCTGGCCTGCTAACACTCTCTCTCATTGCTCTCTCCTGCCCATCTGCATGTGGCTGCTCTGTCTAGCTGCGCGGTGGTCCCGAGCGCCGGCTGTGTAAGTGAGCATGCCCATCCCATGCCTCTTACAGTCCATGTGCTGTGCCTAGCTGCCCAGGTCTGCTCTGCATGGCTGCGTGGGGGCTTTGGGGCCACTGGAAGCTCCTGAGGAATGGGGATGTGGGAGTGGGTTTGCTCTGGAGCAGTCACCCCAGGCAGGCCTCCTGTCATGGTCAGGATGAGGTAGGGCTAGAGGTCCTGGGTCCTGGCAGGTGAGGAAGTGAAATGCCATCCGTTCTTGAATGTGTCTGCACATGTCTGCTTGTGAGCCGCGGAGCCCCTGCCATGGCTGCATGTCTGCCACCTGAGTGGGTACCATTGCTGTCATGAACTGTCCTGTGCAGGGAGGCTACCTGTGTGTTGTGGTGTACTGCGTCCTCACACCTGCACACACTACCCCGTGTGGGGGTGAGCACCTCTTGGTGTTTGTCTTCAGTGCCATGGACCTGTTTAGTCTTGTGCCACTGTCAGCCTTTTCCATGACTCAGCTGTCCCTGAAGCTAACCAGGTTCTCTGGGTCTCCTCAGGGCAACAGAGCTGTATGGGGGAGTGGTGAAGGCTACTGTCTTGAGCCTTACCGTCTGAGACACCTGTGGATGGTGCCATGCCCAGAGCCAGTGTTGGAGGCTGGAAGTGAAGGGGCAGCTGGCTCTTTGCCATGAGAGGCTGTCTTCTTGGTCCGCTGCTCTTGGAGCCTCCATGAAGTAGGGGGAGGAAGGCACCAGTCTTACTGCTCTAGTCTAGGGGTCCCTGAGATCAGGACACTGGCTCTGACCCTAGGGGCCAAGCAAAAGGATTAGGATAACAATAGGATATTCTCCCCAGCCACAGCCCTCCTGGCCCCTTGCCCCACTCCCCCCTGCCCGCCCCCTTTTACTTCACCCCCTCAACTGGCCCTGACCCCCTCTCCCTCCGCAGGCTCTTCAGCAGCCTCGGTGAGCTGAGCACCATCTCAGCGCAGCGCAGCCCCGGGGGCCCGGGCAGCGGGGCCTCCTACTCTGTGCGGCCCAGCGGCCGCTACCCCGTGGCGCGACGCGCCCCGAGCCCAGTGAAGCCCGCGTCGCTGGAGCGGGTGGAGGGGCTGGGGGCGGGCGCGGGAGGCGCGGGGCGGCCCTTCGGCCTCACGCCTCCCACCATCCTCAAGTCGTCCAGCCTCTCCATTCCGCACGAGCCCAAGGAGGTGCGCTTCGTGGTGCGCAGCGTGAGTGCGCGCAGCCGCTCCCCTTCGCCGTCACCGCTGCCCTCGCCTGCGCCTGGCCCTGGCCCCGGCGCCCCCGGCCCGCGTCGGCCCTTCCAGCAGAAGCCGCTGCAGCTCTGGAGCAAGTTTGATGTGGGCGACTGGCTGGAGAGCATCCACCTAGGCGAACACCGCGACCGCTTCGAGGACCACGAGATCGAGGGCGCGCACCTGCCCGCACTCACCAAGGACGACTTCGTGGAGCTGGGCGTCACGCGCGTGGGCCACCGCATGAACATCGAACGCGCGCTCAGGCAGCTGGAAGGCAGCTGACGCCCTACCCCCAACTCCCGTTCCAGCTGCGCCCTGCGGGCAGGGCTCCCCACCCCAACCCCGGGCCGCGGGCTCGGCCCGCCCCCTACGACGGCGCCCGGGCCAGGAATGTTGCATGAATCGTCCCGTTTGCTGTTGCTCGGAGACTTGCCCTGTACATTGCTTAGTGCCCTCCCCTGCCCTGCTGCCGAGCCCCACCCAGCACACAGAAAGGGCACGGACCAGGGAGGCTGGGGCGGGAGTTGGTTGGGGGTGGGGTGCTCCGGCCTGACCACCACCTTCACAGCTCCGGGTGGCCATTCTCCCAGAGGGGGAAACTAGTCCAGCATGCGAGGTCAGGACACGCCTTGGTGACTCGGGGGGAGGGGGGAGACATTGGGGTTCTAGATGGGGGCCAAGGAGCCCCCTGTTTTGCATATTTTAATCCACTCTATATTTGGAACGAGAAAAGGAACAAATATCTCTGTCCGTAATAGTTCCCGCCCCCTTTTCCCCTATCCCTCCCGCTGGTCCCACTGCAGCTGCCCAGTCTTCCATCTCCGGCCCCTCACTGCCACCCCATACGGGGCAGGGGACACTCCAGCTGGTCTGGGGTTGGCCAGGGTCCTGGCGGCCCACCCTGGGGCCCCAGCTCGGCTCCCTTCCCTTGCTGAGCTATAGTGTGCCCCACCCACCCTTCAGGTGCTGCTCGGGGGCGGGGGGGAGGGGGGCAGGGGCGGCAGGCATCAGGTCCTGCTGGACACCAGCAGGGCCCTGTGGCCTGGGAGACCATTGCCCTGGGGCTGGGGCTGGGCCCTAGCACTCCACCCCTAGCCATCTTCCTCACAGGGTCTCTCCCCAAGAAGGGGTCCAGCATCCTCTCCATGTTCTTGGGCAACTACAGCAGAGAAGCCTCCCTGCCTCGGACCCCAAAGTCTCCTGTTCTTACCCTGTGTGTGTGCACACCTGTGTGCGTGTGAAACCCGGGTGCAACTTAGCACGTGGGAGCCCTGTGTGTGCCTGTGGAGTGGCCCCCTGGGGCTGCTGTAGACTGGTGTGGGGGCTGTGGAAATGTGTGATGGGTGTGTGCATGGGTGTGTGCCTGTGAAAGCACCCCGTCTCCTCTTCCAAAGAAAGTCGGGCCAGCTTGCCGCTGGGCCCTGCTGTTTGCCCAGCCTGTCCTTCCAGAGCCTCCCCAAGCCTGAGCGGATTCTTTGCTGAATTCCTGCTGCTTGGGGGAGGCCCAAGGGCCCCCTGGAGGCAGTGCCCCTCTTTGGGCTTCTGAGGGGATCATGGGGTCCCCTAGAGTCATGCCACCACGGGCCCTGGGGAGAGTCAGAGACCCTTGAGGGTGCCCCAGCCCCCCTACTGTGACTCCTCACACTCAGCAATGGCCTGTGGGGTGGGGGGCCTGGGGCGTTTTTAAACCTAGGGTTTGGAGTCTGGACTAAGCTCCATCCACGTCACTCACAAGTTTCTGTTTATATTTCTAGCTTTTTTTAATAAAAAAAAAAAAAATAAAAGAAAACAGAAGTTTTCACAGCCCAGGGGCCTGGCACGCCGGTCTGTGCCTGCCCCTCCCTGGCCCACCGGCCCCATTCCCTGGGCTCAGAGTCACACCCACTGACCCTCTCACCAACAGACCAGGTCACACACAGCAGCGGTCACTGTAACAGACTGCCACATACACACTCAGTCTCACACTCACCTGTGGGTTTTCTGTTCCGTTCAATTTGGGTTTTTAACTTTACAGGGTCAGTTCTGCTTCACCCCTCCTTTTGTATGGAGTTCCATCCAGGGGCTTTCACCCCCTGCTCCAGTCCTGAGGCCTCCTGACCCTGACGTTGTGATACACCCCACAGAGATCTATGTTTCTTATATTATTATTATTGATAATAATTATTATAATATTATTATGTAATAAATTTATAAGAAATGAAGCCATGTTCCACTTGCCTGTTTGAAGGGATGTTGGGAAGCAGAGTCTGGCTCTGACTCTGAGACTGGTCACCCAGTCCCATAGCCCTGACCAATGTGTTGGTGACTCAGAGATGTGTCTCTGACCCAGGCCTCTGCCGGCCTCCCTGCTCAGTTCCTGGCTTCTCCCTGGACTGCTGGCCTCCAGGCTGCCCACACTGGTCCTTCTCTCTGCTCAGCAGCTCACTGAGTGGAGGCTCCTGAGCTCCAGGCTGGTGGTCCTCCATGGTCTCTGCCACTTTTTCATTTTGGGGTTCTGTGGCTCAAACCCAGGCTCTTAACCTCCTGCTCTGCCACCGAGCTACACCCCAGTCCCTCTGTCATGATCTGAAATCTAGGGCTTAAAACCTCTCTCCAGTGCCCAGTTGTTCTTAAAATCCACAGTCCTTCATTCTGAGTCCTCTCGTGCTCCCCCCTGTCCTGCCCATGCCTGCTGCACACAGTAGGGCCCACTTCTTTCCCTGGGCTCAGGCGCTAGTCTTGGGCTCCATTCCTGCCCTCTGCTCACGAACACCCGACTGTCTTTGTGAAGGAAGGCGTCTCTCCGCACACCCTCTGGCCTCCAAGGTGGCCTGCTCCTCCCTTCCCTGGCCTCACTCCACTCCTGAAGTCTTGGAGCCCGTCTGGTGGCTCAGGGGTGCATCGTTGCCCTTTCCCCCTCTGCTTGGATCGCCCACCGCGCCACCTTTGTAGGTTGAACTCCAGGTCCCTTTTTCCAGGAAGCCTTCCTTCCCTGACCCTCACTCTGCCTCCCCACAGCCCTCTAATCTCCAGCTTCCCACCTGGGACCATCCCTCTGGGGACCAGCACCTCAGGAAGGTGAGGTTTCTCTCTTCAGGCTATTTGACCTAGACATGACTTTCAAGGGCACAGGCCTCCTGTGCACAGCCAGCTGGCACTGGCCAATAATGTGTCATGGGAGACAGCCTGTGTGGCATCTTGGGGGGGGGGTAGCTCACAGTGTGGGGGAGGGGCACCTGGATGAGAGAGAACAGGAACAGAGAGTTGAGTGGGTTGACAGTCCTGCTGAGCGGGAGGGTAGAGACCTCAGGAGCCGGGGCTCAGAGCTGGGCCATGCCTGAGGGCAGGGGTTTCTGGGGTCTGTGGATTCTGCCCCTCTGCTGGCATGAACATAACAGACTTACTCCTGACTCACGTTAGGGGTTGGTGGTAAGGCTTGGGGAGGAGCCAGCTGGCCAGCCAAGCAGAAAGAGCCTGGGAAGAGGATCAAAGCTGAGGGCAGAGGGAGCCTTCAGTGTGCTCTCCAGGGGAAGCAGATGCCCTGCAGGCTGCTTGGGGGCAGGTGAAGTTCTGGTGGCTCTGAAGTGATGGCAAAGTCCCTCTTCAGGCTGGGATTGGTGACTTGCAGTTTGTTTACAAAGCCCCACAATTACAGATGTTCAACATTTTCAATTTTTTTTGTCTCATTTTTAGGCTAGAAACTCCGGTCATCATACAGAAGGGAAGACCCAGGAAGTCCAGGAGAGAGGCCCTGGGAAGGCCTGCTGCGGCAGAGAGAGAGAAGGGACCAGAGAGACTGGTTTCCTTCTGAGCAAGGGTAGGGGGGCTTGTCTTTCATAGAAACAACTTTGCCCCCTCTGGTTCCCCAAGGGTTTGGAGAAGATGAATATTCCCCCAGGTCAAAAGCCTCAGAAGACAGGTCAGGGTCCTCAAGGACTAGAGCCCAGAAACCTGCTAGAGGTAGTATGGAAGTGGGGCTTCACCCCAAAGCTCCAAACACCTGAGGGAAGATACTTTCTCCTTCAGGGCCAGGGAGTCCTCAGGAACTCAGAATCCTCCCTGCTTTGCCCTGGGGGCACTCAGACACCCTGGATGAATCTCCTCAAATAGGAGATAGAGGATTTCATCACTGTCAAGTAGAGGAGGTGAGACCTTTAGACAGACAGACCAGAGCTGATATGAGAAATTTGGAAAGGAGAACTTGAGATGCTCTGGTAAAGGAGATAAAAGCTGTGACATTCAGGTGGGAAGATGAGACTATTCTCAAGTAGAGGATAGGAAACTTTGTGGAAGTTGGGTCATGGAATGAGAGCTCCTGACACTTCATTATGACACTTGAGACTTCAGGACACTCACCCAGTGAAGTGCCACCTTTAGACATTTGGGCAGAGGATATAAGACCTCTTGACTCTCAGGTAGAGAAGATGCAACAAGATGAAACTAGGTGGTGGAGATGAGACTTACTTCTTGGTGGAGGAGATTTAAGACTCTGGACCTGAAGTGGAGGAAAGAGATGTTCTCACATATGGGGAGAGGTGAGAACTCCTTGATATTTGAGATCCGCTGGACATTCAGTTGAGGGGCATGTGACCTCCTGCAAGGTTTAGAAATGAGAAACTATGTCCTTTGGGTAGAGAAAATAGGGAGAGAAATCAAGATCATCCATAATCCCCAAACTCAACACTCAGGAAGAGAAAAGGAGATGTCCCAATAGGTGGACAAGAGGAGCTCTCGTCACACTCCTAGTAGAGGAACAATCTCTTTGCCCTCTGATAAGCTGGCAAGACTTCCACTGAGGTGGAGGAGGTAGGTGTGCTCTACATGCAGGTACAGCAGATCAGAGCTCCGGACACTCTTTCAGGGGCGGGGAAACATTTGAACATCCAGGAATATGTAATAAACATTTGTCACTTCCTGATAGTCAAGATGCCGTCTCCTGACAATCAGAAAAGGTGAGGCTTTGATCCACTTGTTGCACTTAGTTCCCAGAGAGGAGGTCTCCATGTCCAGGGAGGGGACCTTGTGATACTTGGCAGTGAACAGGAAAGTAGACTTGGTAGTCATAAACTTGGGAAATTCAAAATGGCTCTTTGAAAAGTATACTGATGGCATGTACTTGGAGAAGGAAAAGGCAGTTTTCCCTACCAGGTAATAAGGATCCACAGATCTTCTGAACCTGACTCTTTTTAACCACGGACATCTTGCACCATCTTGTTGCAGCAGGGCCAATCTGCTCCTCAGTGCTTGAGTCTGCACTGGTTACAGCTGGAAAAGAGACACACCCTTAACTCACACAGTGGGACCTTGGAAGAGTAATTGGCAGTGAAGATCTTGGCCTTGGGGGTGGAGGGAGCCAGGTGGTGGAGTGGTAACCTGTCAGGAAGTTGGGGCGTCACTTCAGCATGGATCAGTTAAGCCGAGAGGCCTGCCTGGCTTACTGCTGGGGTGGGGGGAGACTACCCTGCTGATTGGCCAGGAGGCCACGGAGCTTTGTGAGGTCATGGCCTGCAGCCAGGCGGGGGCAGGAGTATGGTGGAGATGCTGCCAACTGCCATTCTGCTGGTCTTGGCAGTGTCTGTGGTCGCCAAAGATAACTCCACGTGTGAGTAAGTGTCAGGGGCTCCTGGGTCAGGGAAGCTCAACAGGTCCTGCTCAGACTCCCTCTGTCCAGGGATAGGGAGGGGGCCAAACTGGGGCCTCAGCAGTGCCTGGGCCTCACATACCCAGCTTAGACCCTCCTTGCTCCCAGAACCATCGTTCCAGAGACCCTGGGTCCGGAGTTGTCTCTAGTTTCCCCTAAGAAAGAGCTCTCAGCTCCTAAATCCATGCTCCCAATTCCCCTGGTGATTGACCCCACTGCCACTCAGACATCAAGTCCTGACTTTCAGGATGCCCTGTCCTCCATGAACAACTGAGATGTCCCCCATGAGCCTGACTCCATGTGCCTCTAGCACTTCCATCTACCTGCAGACTCTCACCCCTAAAGTGCCCCACAATGCCAACAACTCCCAAACTACTGCTGGCTTCCCACCTGTGACAGTTCCTAGAACTTCCATTTCTGGGTCTCACTGCTCGTAGTGCGCCTCCCCCTAGGCCAGTTGGTCACTGTATCTGCTGGCAGGGATTCTCCTCCTGCTGCTATCTAACCCTGCCACTACAGCCGCAAGATTCTCTAAATCACCTGATCTCCTACCTGAGATTGTCTCTAAAGACCCCAGTCCATTATACTCTTCTACCTCCAGACCCCTCATTCCACCTCTAGCCTCCTACTCTGCCCAGGGATCTCCCATACTTCTATGGCCTACACAGCCCTACCTATGGCCCCTCTTTCCTTATTTTGTGATAACTTAAGACCCCAAAATAACCCCAAACCACTTCCTGGAGCTGATGGCTTCTTGCGTGCCCCAGGTTTCCCTTTTCTTGGAAGCCCACAGCTCTTTCCCACCTTTCCCAGCCCCATATCCCTGCCTCTCCCCAGGACTGGCTGTGCCAATTGATTTGAATCGTGTCTCGGTCTCTCTTCAGTGGCCCCTGTGGGTTGCGGTTCAGGCAGAACCCTCAAGGGAGCTCCAGAGTGATCGGAGGGCATGTTGTGCAGAATGGGGCCTGGCCCTGGATGGTCAGCCTTCAGGTCTACCAGCCCCACAACAACCGCAGGTACCACTCGTGTGGAGGATGCCTGCTGAATTCCCACTGGGTGCTGACAGCTGCTCACTGCTTTGACAACAAGAAGTACGTGCGGGAACACCCAGAGGGAGGTCTCCAGAATGCTCTTTTTGGAAAGGGAACTTCCCCAGGGGCTCTGTGCGGGGTCTCCCTGGGGTCCCCGGCAAAGTGGCAACTGGACTCTGGTTGGGGGAAGGCTCTAAGGGTTACTCCCCAGGGGATTCTGTCAACCCATCTGTGAGAACGATTGTTTTACCTTTGTACCCACAGAAGAGTCTATGACTGGAGACTGATTTTTGGAGCACAGGAAATTGAATATGGGACAAACATGCCAGTGAATGATCCTCTGCAGGAGAGATATGTGGAGAGAATCATCATCCACGAAAAATACAACATTGTGACCGAGGGGAACGACATTGCTCTCTTGAAGGTCACCCCTCCTGTTCCATGTGGGCCTTTCATTGGGGTAGGCTGCCTGCCCAATTTTAAGGCAGGCCCTCCCAAAGTTCCCCAGACCTGCTATGTGGCTGGCTGGGGATACATAAAGGAGAAGGGTGAGTGTGGGAAGGGCTCTGAGGAGGGCATGCTGGTCTTTCTGTTGGTGGGCTTGGAGAGGCAGGGATCATACACTGATGCCCAGTTGAGCAACTTTCCGTTCCCATCGTGGTACCATGGGCAGCGGCTGTCACAGTGCCCTTTACAGCTGAAGAAGCTGGGGTCTGAGGGAAACTGAGCCCCTGTCCAAGGTCACAGGACTGGCTGCCTAGCGGAAGGCCGAATGGCATGCACAAGTAGAACCCTGGCCTTTGTTCCTGTCTCTGCCTGGCACCTGGAGCCCCACCTGCTAGATTCTGGAAATGAGGAATGTACACTGAAACAGCATTTAGAGAAGAATTCTAGATGTGCTTTTGTGGCCATGGGCTAGTTTTGCTTCTGTGTAATGATGGCCTCCAAGCAGAACAACTCCAACCTCTGCTATGACAGGGTCACTCTTATCCACCAGCAGCAGCAGGCTCCTGGCTCTGTCCTTGGATAGTCCTGGCACAAACTTCCACCCTTTTCATTTGATCTGCTTGACATTGTCTCTGTCACCTTAGAGGCAGGCAGGCAGTGGGTGGGCTTTCTGCAGGTCATGGGTATTCCGGCATTTGGGGCACCTTGGAGCCATCCACCGGGTCCCTTGCTGTTCATGATGATGGTAGCTGCCTCTCTAGACTTCTCTGCCTTGGCAAGCTATCAGCCTCTTCTCTGGCCCAAATGTCTCACCTGCCCAACACTGCCCGACCCACCTGGCACCAGTTGAGTGGTGAGTGAGTACAGGAATCTTTTTTTCCACTGCAGATGGGCTCGCAGAGGGTCCAGGGAGGAATCTAAAGCAACTGCCATTGCTGACTCCATGGTTATGCGGAGCCCAACATCTCCCCGTGTACTTGAAGCCTAGGGGTACTCTTTGTCCCAGGGGTAACTGTAGACAGCAAGATTCTGACAGAGGACAACCAAGTGGAACTTGACCTCTGTGCATGACCCACACTCCAGTCTTCCATAAGCAGCCACGTAGAATTTCATCCACTGACATTAGGGTGCTGACACAGAAACCTTGCTCTCAGTCTCTTCTTTGATAATAGAAAATTTATGCTTCTTAATTCAAGCAATTCAGCCACTTGGGGCTTAAAACTTGTTTGAGATTCTTTCTTTTACTCTTATTCCCTTGTTCCAGCGGGTGATCTAGTTCCTGATGGGTTTGTTACCAGTCCTATCCCTCTGATCTCATTTTCACTGGCCGTTGCTGACATGAGACCATCACTTTCTGACCTAGTGTGCCCACCCCTGTCTCTGCTGCTGATGCTAACGGTTTTGCCATGGTGTCCAGAGTGAGGACATGCATTATTCTAGATCACACTCCTTTCTACCCTTTGGCCTGTCCATGGCTTGAAGGGTTTTCTAGACCCTGGAAGGCTGCTCTTGGGGTCCTCACTCCAACCCCACATCTGCGATTCAATTGTAGGCTCCCAGACACACCTTGGAGGTCAAAGCAAGGCCTTTTTGTCCTGGAATCCCCCAGAAATTAATGGGGCACTCTTGTTCCTTTGTTTTTTTTTTTTCAAACATCCCCTAAATTTAAGTCTTAAAGAAACACTCAGGCTCCAATCTCCTGTGACTCACCGGAATCTTCCTTGTTCTGGCTAATCCTTGAACTCTTTGGGGCTGAAAGAGTACCCCAGAGTGTTGCTTCTTTCCCTTGAATTTTGAGTTCCTGTGGGCTTCTGGCCTTTGTTACTTAAGCCAAGGGGCTGGGATTGAGGAAACTTTCTTCTGTTTTGGACACTGGGCATTTCACAATGATTATGACTTTCAGGACTATGGTTCTGCATAGATCTAAAAAGTCATCTTGACTGCTAACAACCTGCCATCTCAGTGTCGCCACCACTCCAAGGGCAGGGCACATATTAATCCCTTGCTGCTGCTTGAATAGGAGGAATGGTGGTAGCTGAAGGGATTGAAGAACAAAATCCCACCTGGCAAACACACATTAGCAGTCATCTACAAATGCTGGCTGAGTGTGCATCCCTGTGTACATGCCTCCAGCATCTCCTCCCTTACCCTCTGGGCCTGCATGGTTGTGTTCCCTAGGCTGCTCCCTGCCTGGGCGGCGAACCTTCTGGATCTGCCCACAAGGCTGTGGTGCTGCCATGGAAGGGGTCTTGCTGTGTGCACTGGATGGGGGCACGGAGGCACTGGTGGTGGGGCTACGTCTGACCCCATGCTTGCTGCTTGCGTGAGCTTGCACAGACAGGCCTTTCCTAACCCCCAGGTCATGACAGGGTCGGAGCTGTGAAGGAGACCCAGATTCCTACAGTCTCCTCAAAACAGATCTGAGGCATGTGGGGAGGGACTGATTAGCCCAGCTCCACTGCTGGAAAGAGAAGTCCTGATGAGGAATAAGAAGCAGGAAGGCTGATTCCTAGCCAGACGGTGTGTTCTAGACTTGGGTCTGGAGAAGAGTGATCCTGGGCAGATTACAGCTACCACTTCCCACCGTAGGCAGGTGGCACTCTAGCCCCAGGGAATAACAGGATCAATAATGGGAACAACAGGATGTGACTCTGAGTGCTGGGCAGATTCCAGTTGTTTTGTTAATGCTACAACTAACCTCCTTAACCCTCATCTACTATTAATATACACTCCCATCCACCCTTCCTTCCTTTCCCTCTTCATCCAGGTGACAGTGCCCCACTCCCGTCCCTGGCTGCTCTTTCACTGTGTATTTCCTCAGGAGTGTATGAGGAAAGGTGGGGCATTGGCTGGTGGATCTAGGTTTAACTAGAGCATTACAAAGGATGGGGGCTCCCATCCGTGGAGGAGGAGACAGGGCTTCCCTCCATGTCTGCCTTGATCACTGACCACTGCACCGCCTGGCTGCAGCCCCCAGGCCATCGCCTGTACTGATGGAGGCTCGTGTGGACCTCATTGACCTCGACCTGTGTAACTCGACCCAGTGGTACAGTGGGCGTGTCACGTCAAGCAACGTGTGCGCAGGGTATCCCGAAGGCAAGATCGACACCTGCCAGGTAACCCTCTTCCTGGTGCCAGACTCCTGGGTCCCTCCAGGGCTCCTCAGGACTGAGGACACCTCTTTTTGGGTCCCTGAGCTCCACTGCCTCTACTCCCTGCCTAGTGCCCTTCCCTAGTGAATCTTTCCCTGGTCCCTCTCCCAGCACTGACAGTCACAATGAAGATGAGAGGTGACACCCACCAGCTACTCCTACAGAGAACTCATCACCCCATTCAGTACTTGATCCCAACCTCAGCCATCAGAACATATCACCCAAACCTAGTGCCTGAAGACAATGCTCCCCTCTTTCCCAGAACTCAAAGCATTCAAACCCACAAGTGCTGGTGTATGCAGGCAGATCTACCTGCGTGCACACACCTCACTCATCTCACTGCGGGAAACCCATTTCCGTCCATGCTGTTCTCAATCCTAGCTGAGGCTGTGGCACCGTCTCCAATTTCAGCACAGCCATCTATGTTTCTGGCAGCAGGAAACCATGTGGCTGCAGAAACTGCCCTCCCAGAATCCCACGACCCCTCTGGGCAAGGAGAGTGGCTCAGGCTGAGAGTGACCTCTGTGTCCTTTGGGCAGGGGGACAGCGGCGGGCCTCTCATGTGCAGAGACAACGACCAAAGCCCCTTTGTTATCGTGGGGATCACGAGCTGGGGGGTAGGCTGTGCCCGCGCTAAGCGCCCTGGAATCTACACGGCCACCTGGGACTATCTGGACTGGATTGCTTCCAAGATCGGTCCGAACGCCTTGCACATGATTCAGCCGGCCACCCCACCTCCTCCTACTCGACCCCGGCCCCCACCCCGACCCAGCTCCCGGCCGCCCTCGGCTCACCGTCCTTGGTACTTCCACCAGCCTCGCCCACCCCGGCCCGTTCCCCTGCTTCCACTCCATACTCCAGCCTCGTCTCCGTCCCGGATCCCGGCCCCCACCCCCACCCCGGCCCCCACCCCCACCCTGCCGCCACCGCCACCGCCACCGCCACCGCCACCGCCACCTCCTCCAAGGCCTTCCACCAAACTTCCCCAAACACTTTCTTTTGCCGAGCGACTTCAGCGTCTCATAGAGACCCTGAAGCGGAAGGATTATTCCAGCTCCCAGACCTCTTATGACACGGAGACCATTGAGCTTCCAGGATCCATATCCTGATCCCACCCTGTTTTCAGCAGACCCGGTGAACTCTTCACTCCTGAGGGGGGGAAAAAAAAAGATGAAATAAACATATATTTATTTATTTATAAAAAATATATATACATGAAGAGATGCTTTCTGGACTTCTGTCTGTCTGTCCATCCAGTCCGACCCAGACCTCCATCAGATCCATCCCTCCTTTCACTCTCCAACAAGGTGGAACTTCTCATGCATTCCTGTGAATTGTGTGTCTTGAATCTTAAACGCTAGTGCTGGATTAAGGTGATTGGGTCCACAGGCCAGGTTTAGTTTTTATCTCACCCTTTAGTCAAACTGGCTAGAAGGGGTCGTCTCGGCATATGCAATTCAGCTGGGGTCGTGCCCTGAAAATGCCTGAGCTGAGCTGACTGGGAAGAAAGAGGCGAAATTCAAAGTCTTCCACAAGGAGGCCAAGTTCTCCTGGTGCTATCAGGAGACAGCCAGAGAGGCTTGTGCAGGTGGAGAGAGCTCTCAGAACATGGGACAACACAACTGTGCAGCCATAACAGCAAATGTCCAGTACAGCACACAGATTGGCTTCTGTTGACTGGCTGGCTGAACATTGCTTGTGCAAGTTCCTGATTGGCGAAATGAATTTGTTCCTGGATTCAGGCAAACTAGAAAATTATTTGCTATAGTTTTCCAGGAATAGCAATGGAATAGAGGTATACCTTTTGGTGGATGCACCTGAGTGGATTTTGAATGGCTTTCTTACCATTCAGGGGTATTTAAGATCTTCCATTGCACGGAACAGAAAGTCATTTAAATGATAAGGATGCAAAGACATCACAAAGAACCAACAGTAAATGTCAGAAACAGATAGGAGCCATGGTATGGCTAGAGTCTGAAATTTTCTCAGAGTGGCTACAAATGCTCAACTTGAGTGGCAGAACTACCTGCACTGTCCCCAGGCTGGGGTCAGCCCTCAGAACTGCTCATATTTGTTGGCAAAGTCCTGGGAAAGAAATCCTGATGGACTCAGGTCAACTACCCTCTTTGGTCAAAGGAGTAAATAAAATGTGACTGCTATATTACCACTTGTGTTATCAAAGATGGAAGATCCCAGTGAAAGAAGACCCTGGCTTCTGGCATTCACTTGCATGTCCATTCATCAAATTGCTTGTGTGCATGTCAATTGCAAGATGTCTAATGCCCTGGCTGTAAAGACAGATGGCAGAGGGAAGGTGTTGCAGCAGGTGGGGGCACCCTCTGTGAGAAAGCCTGTGGGACAGACATGGATAGGGATATCTCAGGCTGCTTTGGAATTCCTTTCTCTGCTTGGCAAAGTCCTGCTCAACCCCTCTCTGCCTATGGGGAGATGCACCTGAGGGTGTGTGACTGTGGGATAAAGATGGGGTGAAGCATGGGATCAGGGCTTGACACTGAATGCTCATGGATGTGGGCTGTCACGTGGAGCCACCTGGTGATGAGCTTCTCATCTGTATTTTCAGGGAGCACTGTGGGGTCACCATTTTCCTGAAATTCTTTAGCTGCATAGGAGGGCTTGCATATTGGTCTGAACGACCCATAGCTCTGTAGCACTGCAACGTTTGAATTAAGTTTCAAAAGCCAAATTCTTTCTGGTTAAGAGCTGGCATTGCTAAGACTGGAGTTGGCAAATTTTTTTTTTTTCCTTCCTCGTCCCTCTCTTTGCAGTGCTGGAGCTTGAACCCAGGGTCTCATGCATGCTAGCCAGGTACTGTGTCACCAGACTATATCCTGAACCTCCTAAATCAGATTCTATTTTTTTTTTAGGGATTAAACCCAGGGTGCTTTGCCATTGAGCTTCATCCCCCGCCTTTTAAATCTGTGTATTTTGAGACATGCTCGTGCTAAGTTCCTGAGGCTGGACTTGAACTTGCAAGCCTCCTGCCTCAGCCTCCTGTAGTTGCTGGGATTACAGGTGGGTGCCACCATGCCTGACTCAAGCCAGATATTGTCTTTATACCTGGTACCAGACACTAGCCATCTTCTGAATACTGAACAAACAAAAGGCAAAGGCCCAGTTAACAGAGCAAGACAGTCCACGCCACAGGACACATGATCCAAAGAGCAGCAGCTCAGGACTCCCCTCGTCCACGATGGCGCAATCCTGTACCTGAGCCAGGTGCAGCACCAGGTGGGTTCACAGGTGGAGCAGGGGGCAAGGTGTGCTCAGACGCATGGAGGGATTCTGAACAAGTTGGGGAGGGACTGCAGTAGCAACAGTACTGTAATCCAGAGGTCTTTTTTTTTTTATTGTGGTATTGAAGGTTGAACCATGTACCCAGGCCTTTTGATTTTATTTTGAGATGGGTCTCACTAAGTTGCCCAAACTGTCCTTGAACTCATGATTCTCCCACCTCAGACTCCAGAGCAACTGGGATCACAGGTGTGCAACACTGCTCCTGACTCATCTCTTCTTTAGGAGACTTCTTGGGCCAAGAAGAGTTTTCCTGGTGCTCTTTCTCCTAATTCACTTCTCCTCCCTCAGTGAAGTGGAAAGTCTTGCGCTGGCCTGTCATCCCTAGCTAGCGCCCGATCTCCTTCCTGGACAGAGGGCCTACTCTCAGGACACAGACACGTGCGCACAGGCTGGGTGGAGCATGCGGAGTCCTTGTTCACATCTGGAGCATCCCATCCACATGAAGGGGTGGATGCATGCTGCGATCCCCTATCTAGTTTCCACTTCATGGTACTCTATGACTTCCTTTTCTATCCAGCAAATAGTTGTTTCCACGTGAGCTTGTGCAGGCCCATCTCAGTTCTATAGATGGGTCTCATGCACCATACTTCTTCCTGGCAGAAGCATGTAGCCTTCCATGCCTGAGAATGCTCATTTCCCCATATCTTAGCCAACATTGCTAAGATGCTAAGATTCACTCCTAATCTTTAAAATTAAAACATCTATTGCATTGGCAAAATGTCACCTCGCCCAACTCAAGCAAGTACTTTTTATTTTATTTTTTTTAAATATACCTTCTTTCACTCACCATTCATTTTGACATTTGTTCATGTGGTAGTATGCAGTAACTTATTCCTTTTTATTGTTAAGCGTTTCATTGTATGAGTATACCACAATTTGTTTTTCTATTATATTGGGTTGTTTCCAGTTTTGGCTATGACAATAAAGCAGTGATGAACATTCATATTCATGTATAAGTCTTTTGCATTTTATTTGGACTTCTATATATATATTTTTTCATTCTGTTGGTTAAGTGCCTACATGAAGAATGGCAGATCATTATAGTAGGTGTGTGTTAAACCTTTTTTCAAAAACTGCCAAAATATTTTTTCAAAGTTTCTTCAACATTTTGTATCCCACTAAAACTGTAGAGTTATAGTTCCAGGCCCTCTACAGCCTCAGCAACACTTGGTATGGTCCTTCTTTTCATTCTAGTCCTTCTGATGGGTATATAGTAATAGTTATTGTGTTTTTAATTTGCATTTACTTAATGATTGGCAATGTTAAGCATCTTCTCACGTGGTTATTTCCATCCAAGTATCTTCTTTGATAAAGTTTCCGGTCAAATCTTTTGCCTATTTAAAAATATTTATGACCATTTTATAGAGTTTTGTGGGGCTTTTTTTTTTGAGTCTTGAGTTTTTCTGTGTGCTGAATATGACATTAATACTTCGTATGCTTTTAAAATCTCTCTCCCTGTCAAGGGGAGAATTCTCTAAACAGTCTTTAAATTCTCTAAACAAGGTCCTTTGAAGAACAGAAATTTTAAATGTTGATGGAGTACAGTTAATCAAATTGTTCTTTTATGGATCATGTTTTTGATATCAAATTGAAGAAAGTTTTGCTTAACCCAAGCCTGCAAAAATTTTCTTCTATATGGTCTTCCAGAAATTTAATTTTAGGTTTCACATTGAGGTCTATGATCCATTTTGAGTTAATTTTCGTGTTGGTGTGAACTGTGGGTTGAAGCCCCCCTTTCTGCATGTGGCCATCCAGTGGTTTCAGCACTACAGTTTGAAAAGATTCTCCTTTTCCCATTGAATTGCTTTGCACCTCTGAACAAAATTAGTTGTTCATATACGTATGGTTCTATTTTTGGACTTTCTATTTTGTTTCTCTGATCTATTTGTCTTGATACCAGTACCACTCTGCCTTATCTTATATAGTATATAGTTTACAGTAAGTCTTGAAACCAGTTAATGTCTGTCTTACAATTTTGTTCTTTTTCACGACTGTCTGGCTAGTCTAGGTCCTTTGCACTCCATTTAAGTATTAGAATCAGCTTATTGATTTCTACATTAAAAAATCCTGTTAAAATGGTACAATCCAGTCACTTGGAAAATATTTAAGGGATGTGAAATCAGTGTGTCAGATGGATATCTGTTCTCCCATGCTCACTGCAGCACTGTTCAGTAACCAGGAGATGGAATCAACCTAACCATCAACGGATGAGTGGATAAAGAAAATGTGATACACATACACAGCATGCGCGCACGCGCACACACAGAGGAATACCATGTGGCCATGAAAAAGAAGGGAGTCTTATCATCTGTGACTGCATGGATGAACCTGGAGAATATTGTGCTAAGTGAAAGACAAATACCATATAATTTTACTTATATGAAAAATGTAAGACAAACACAGAGAGACAATTATGCACAGAAACACAAACACCATATAATTTTACTTATATGAAAAATTTAAGCCAGGCACATGCCTGTAATCCAAGCAGTTTGGGAGGCTGAGGCAGGAAGGATCTCAAGTTCAAAGCCAGCCTCAGCAACTTAGCAAGGCCCTAAGCAACTTAGTGAGACCTTGACTGAAAATAAAACTTAACAAGGACTGGGAATGCAGCTCAGTGGTCAAGTGGCCCAGTGTTCTGTCCCTAATACTGAAAAAAATCGCTCATGACTATTAACCAAGCTGCAGCATCTATTCAGATTTTACCAGTTTTTTCTTTTTATTACTTTTCCTTTCTGTCTGTTCCAAGGTCAACCCAGGTTACCATGGCATTTTTACTTGTCATTTGTCCTTAGTTTCCTCTGGTTTGCTACAGTTTTTCAGTCTTTCTTTGCTTTTATAGGACAGACCTTGGCTGTTTGGTGCAGTACTTGTCAGGTATTTTGTAGAATGTCTCTTAATTTGAGTTTGACTGAACTTTTCCAGGATTGTGTTGGTATCATGAGCTTGGGGAAAGAATCCCACAGAGATGAAAGATCCCTGCTATCCATCCTACCAAGGGCCACCACGGGCCACAGCCAGAGTGCCATTTTGCCCCAGCCACTTGGTGGGCCTTGTTTTCCAGGCCCCTCTCTGCTTCCCTACTGTCGCATTCCCGGTCACAAAAACACTCAGGGTCACTCCAGGGAAGCTGGGCTGCGCAAAATAACCACACAAGAGAGAGACAGGCCTTTTTCTTTGGGGGTCCTGTGATGGCTACTCTGACCTTAAGGGTCCACAGAAAGAGAGAGTGAGCACATGCTGACCCTTTTATAGAGAAGAAGTCATTCAAAGAAGGCAAGGGTCAGGTTTCAGGGGGCTGCGTCTAGCTTCCTGATGTCCACTGTCAGCAGGTTGTCTGACATCTAGGAAGGCCACAACCAAAGGCGGAGCAAGAGAAGGGGACACACAAAGGGCGTTTCCATGGAATATTCTATCCCAAACAGGGCAAGGGGTTAATATCACAAAGGAACAGGTGAGTGTAGCTTGACCCACGTTGCTGCAGGAAGGCACGCCTAAGCATGAAGACACATTTTGCGACTTCCAACATCGGGGCAGCCATCTAGGGCCACTTTGATGTGGCCAGATCATGCAAAGTAACCAACAGAGCCTCAACTGATCAGGGAAGGAAAATGCTGGTCACATAGTGACCTCCCACACCCTACCACAGGCTTTTCTTTGGAAGTGAGCTACTGGTCGTAGCAACTACACATGTCCTTGGAATTCCTTTGTAGGTGAGGTGTGTTTCCCATTAATCCATTCACATCAGTATAGATTACCTATGTGTATTTCTTTTACATGTAGGATTATAATCCAATATGATATCATTCAATCCATTGCTCATAGTTTTCCACCTTTGGCCTTTGGGAGATCTTCCTTGATCTTTATTTCCTTTAATTTGTTCTTTCTTTTCTTTTTCTTTTTCTTGGTACTGGGGCTTGAACTCAGGGGCACTCAACCACTGAGCCCCATATTCAACCCTATTTTGTATTTTATTTAGAGACAGGGACTTACTGAGTTGCTTAGTGCCTCACTTTTGCTGAGGCTGGCTTTGAACTCTCGATCCTCCTGCCTCCACCTCCCCAGCTGCTGGGATTACAGGCGTGTGCCACCACACCTGGCTTAATTTGTTCTACTTATGGGAAAGCTGAGCTTATTGATTTGAAACCTCTTCTTTTGTAAACTTCTCCTAAACACTGCTTAATAACACACCACATATTTTGTATATTGTTTCCATTTTTTAAGAGAGAGAGAGAGAGAGAGAGATGGACACAACACAATGCCTTTATTTTTATGTGGTGCTGAGAATCAAACCCGGGTCACACCCGTGCTAGGCAAGCGCTCTACCACTGAGCCACAATCCCAGCCCCTGTTTCCATTTTTTATAATATTTATTTTTTAGTTGTAGTTGGATACAATATTTTTATTTTATTTTTATGTGGTGCTAAGGATTGAACCCAGGGCCTCGAACGTGCTAGGCGAGCGCTCTAACATGGAGCACAACCCCAGCCCTATTGTTTCCATTTTTAAAAAAATATTTATTTCTTTGGTTGTAGTTGGACATAATATCTGTATTCCAAACAGAATACAGTTTTATGTGGTGCTGAGGATAGAACCCAGGGCCCTGCGTGTCCTAGGTGAGCGCTCTACCACTGAGCCACAATCCCAGCCCCTATTGTTTCCATTTTTTATTGGCTTAAAATACTTTCTAATTTCATGTTTGATTTCCTATTTGGTCCAGGTGTCATTTAGAACCATGTCATTTAGTTAGCAAATAGGAATCTGTTATTGATTTCTAATTTAATCCCCTTGTGGTCAGGGTACACTTTGGCTTGAATCTTTTTTTTTTTTTTGCAATTTGTTTTTTGGTACAGGATGTGGTGGTCTATGTTGGTAAATGTTCAGTGTATACTTGGGAAAACATATGTGTTCTTCTATTAGTGAGTGGAATGTTTTATAACTGTCAATTAGTTCAGGATGGTTAATAGTGTCCAAATTTTCTATATCCTTACTCATTTTTTGTACTCTTATTCTGTAAACTATTGAGAAGGGGCATGAAACTGCTGAAGATAATTGTAAATTTGTCCTTGTAAGTCTATCAGTTTTTTAAAATATTTTCTTAGTTGTTGATAGACCTTTATTTTATTTATTTATATGTGGTGCTGAGTATTAACCCAGCCACATGCCAGGCAAGTGTGCTACTGCTAAGCCACAGCCCCAGCCCACTCAGTTTTTATTAGTATATATTTATTATAGCTACATTGATATCTAGCTTACATGCCACAGTCTGGCTGGGCACACATCACAAGCCACTCAAGCAGGAACAAACTTTACTTCCGAACTCCCCCGAATGCCACCCACGAGGTCCTTCTAGGCACACCACACACCAACCGGAACTCCGTCCACCGGAACTTCACCAACCAACGCCAACTCCCCAGGAATCCCTGCGAGAACTCCAAAGTAGCGGGCGCCTGAGGCGGACAGCAGGGGTCTATATTCAATTGAGCACACAGCCTGTTTCAATCCAGCAACATCTTAATGGCTCACCTCTCAACCATTACTTCTGGCAAGATGCCTGCGTCATCCCGACTCAGCTGTGGCTCTCAGCATCTCCCCGCTTCTGTTTAATTAAACAACAAGCATGTGGCTTAGGGACCTGCCTGCCTTAGGTTGTCCAATACTACATATGGTTCTTACCCGTCATCGGATGAGCTGACCTCAAGGCGTCAGCCTCCTGTCTTAGGTCGGTACCATTGCAATTGGATCTTACCCGTCACTGACTACAGGCCCAGCATACAGCCACACCTGTGGATAGGCCTTTGCACCAGGGTGTGGAGGGGAGAGGTTCTTTGCCTCACCTCTGTTGGCCCCCAAATTTGGCCTTTGCAAGCAGAAGGGAGGAGGATGCAAAATGCCATGACACCAAGCCAAATGACGGTTCCTTTTGGAAAAATTGTACCACCGATGACACCATCAGCAAAGATACCCCAGCACTACCACAGTTCACTGCACCAACAGATAGTTCACAATGCATACAAATGATACATAGTCCAGGCAAGTTCTGCAAGCAGTTCAAAGCAAAGGAATCTATCAATATGTCCATTTCCAAGTAAATTGACTCCATGATTGAGCATCACTTGTTGAGTTACATTATTCATTGATGCATCAGTTTATACAGTTTGTTGTGATAGCTATTGCAGAAGCTGTAGTTTGGTTTTATCTTTGTCTTCACCGGCACTGGGATGAAGATAGGAATTCTGGCAATGAAAAAAAAACTTATGTAACATTCCAGCAGGCACTAAAAGAAAGCAATTTTCTAAACAATTTAGTATCCTGAATAGAATTAGATATAATGAAAAGGAAAGGTGAAAGTAAACAAACATCTGTTAACCTCCTTTTTTGTTCACATATTAAAACAACCCTCAACAGCTGTTTACCCAATTTAAATTAAACCATTTAAATCACGTGAATAAAAAAAAAGTTTGGATTCATTTTTTCATGAGTGCTCATCATATATGATATATGGACATACGCACATACAGACATACAACACAAAACACAAGTGTGCACACATAACATACAACACATAAGACAATAGTAAAGGCCTTGTAGCTTTTCACAGGTGAAATCTCCATTGTAATGTTTAAAACCTCTACAGTCAAAAAATAGAACTGATCAGAAAAACATTAACCTAGGTCTGTATGAGCTCAAAAAATAAAATAGAACTTTATGATGTGGGAAAGGGCAATAATAAAATAGATATTGAAAAAAAGCATCCTGGTTACCACCTGGGTTTGACTCTTCTTTTGATATTCCATCCTTCTTCCTGTAACTTGCATAATGGGTCTGAAAGTATTCCCACAAGCAAGCCCCAAGTTTTTTTTACATTTGAAATAGGCTTTAATGGTGTTCATTATTCATTAGCCTTCAGGTGTGGGAGAACCACTGTCACAGATGTAAGGATATCAGCTGTTATGGATTTGAGCCAAGTCATCTTCTTTTTGGTCTTTAGAAATCGCTTTGGTTAATCTCTCTGGAATCCAAATCGGCTGCTGTTCTCCCTGTGGAAACACACAAACAGACCTCCGACTCCAGACAATCACTGGGTCAGGACCTTTCCATTGTCCTATTAGAATATCCTTCCAAAGTACCTTGGGCTTATGTACATTTTTTGGACACATGTGCCTTTCTGCAGCACTAAGTCCTGATGAATCCGAATTTAAAAGTTTAGAGTAAAAAGGGTTATTTTAAGTTTATCTTTGGGGGATATATACCCCTTCCCAATTCCCTCTTTTTTGCTTTAATAAGTACATTTTAATAGTTTGATGAGCTCTTTCAACTATGCCTTGTCCCTGTGGATTGTATGGGATTCCTGTTATATGAGTAATGCCAAATGATGAGCAAAATTGTTTAAAAGAGGTAGAAGTATAACCAGGGGCATTATCTGTTTTTAACTGTTTTGGAACGCCCACAGTGGCAAAATTTTGTAATCAATGAGCTATAATATCTTTAGTTTTTTCTCCGGCATGAAGGGAGCCCATCAAAAATCTGGAAGAAGTATCAACTGTAACATGCAAATATTTTAACTTTCCAAATTCTGGCAAGTGTTTGACATCCATCTGCCAAATATGGTTAGATATCAGTCCTCTAGGATGGACTCCAAGATTAACTTGTGGTAAAAAGGTCACACAATTTTGACATTGTTTTATTATTTGTCTAGCTTGTTCCTTAGTTATTTTAAAATGCTTTTTTAAAGTATTTGCATTGACATGGAACCTTTTATGAAAATTTGTAGCTTCTTCTAGTGTAGAGAAAATATGTATGTCATGTGTAGTTTTATCTGCTAAATCATTGCCCAAACTAAGGGCTCCAGGCAATCCTGTATGTGCCCTGATATGTCCTATAAAGAATGGATCTTTTCTGTCCCAGATTAGACTTTGTATAGTGGAAAACAAAGAGAAAACAGTAGAGGAAGGGGAAATCCTACCAGCATCTTCAAGGGATACTATAGCATTAACTATATACTGACTATCAGAAAATAAATTAAATACAGAATCTTTAAACATCACAAAAGCTTGTAATATTGCATTAAGCTCTACCTTTTGAGCTGATTGTTTGGGTACTAAAAATGTAAGTTTGATCAGGGGTAATTACTGCTGCTGTACCATTATTTGACCCATCAGTGAATATATTTGGAGCATTCATGATAGGTGTTTTTCTTGTCATTTTTGGAAAAACTACAGGATGAGAAGACCAAAAAGACAACAAAGGATTAGATGGTAAGTGATTATCAAATGAAACATTAGATTTACACATGATTATTGCCCAAGTATTTAACTCATTAGCTAACTCATCAATTTGATCCATTGTATATGGAGTAATAATTTTATTGGGAGAAATTCCAAACACTCCCTTTGCTTCTTTTATTCCTTTGAGTATTAATTGTCCTATAGCCTCAGGATACCTAGTAAGAATAGTGTTAGGAGAATAAGATAAATGTATCCACAGTAATGGACCTTCTTGCCAAAATACTCCTGTAGGAATACTTTTTGTTGGTAGTACAATAAATAAGAAAGGCAAACTTATATCAATTCTATCCAAATGCATATTTTCCATATATGTTTCAATGATTTTTAATGTCTTTCTTGCTTCAGACGTTAACATGTGGGGTGAATTTGGATCTGATGGACCTTTTAGGATATCAAATAAAGGTCCCAACTCTCCTGTTGGTATGCCTAGATAAGGCCTTATCCAATTTATGTCTCCTAATAACTTATTTTGAAAATTGTTAAGTGATTTGAGTTGATCTACTCGTATTTGAATTTTTGGTGGACGGACAAGGGTTGAGGATAATAGAACTCCTAAATAATTAATTGGAAAATTTAATTGTACTTTATCTATTGCTTCCCTAGATTATAATTTTTTAAATAAATTTGTAAGTGTGGCATAACATTCTAGCAACATGTTTTTATCTTTGTGTGCTAATAATACATCATCCATATAGTGAAATATTTGTAGTTCAGGATTTTGATTTCTAAGTGGCTGGATTGCTTTGTTAACTTAAATTTGACACATAGTTGGGCTGTTAGCCATCCCTTGCGGGAGTACTTTCCATTCATATCTCTGTTCGGGACCTTCATGATTCAGCGCAGGGATAGTAAATGCAAAACGTGGACTATCCTCAGGATGAATTGGAATTGAAAAAAAAAAATCTTTAATATCTATAGCTAAAACATACCAGGTTTTTGGCAAAGCAGACAATTGGGGAATCCCCGATTGAGCAGGTCCCATAATAACCATCTCATTATTAATGGCTCTTAAATCTTGCAATAATCTCCATTTACCAGATTTCTTTTTAATGACAAAAATGGGAGTATTATGGGGAGATACGGAAGGTTGTATATGTCCCTCCGCTAATTGTTGTTTGACCAGGTCATGGGCTGCTTGTATCTTTTCTTTAGTCAGGGGCCACTGAGGAACCCATACTGGCCTTTCTGATTTGCAAGTAATTTTTATTGTCTCAGTGACCCCTCCTGAAAACCCAATCCATGTCTGTCTGTTCCTTGATCTATTTGTATTGGTGCTGCTATACCTTGTTCTTGTTCTCCTAATCTTTTTCCTTTCCTAAAACCTTGTCTAGCCATAATAGTGGGAGCATTTGGATTGATGTTATTTGTTAATGTCAAAACTAATTGATCTAGGACATCTCGTCCCCATAAATTTACGGGAAGATGACCCAATACATATGGCTGAATAGTTCCTTCACATCCTTCAGGATCCTTCCAATCTAATATCATAGAACTTCTATGGGGATTAGTTGCCACTCCTAGGCCTCGAAGCGTTTGAGTGGCTTGTTGTAACGGCCAATGTTTTGGCCATTCTTGACGAGAGATGATGCTAAGGTCTGCACCTGTATCCAGTAGTCCATTAAATTCATGTCCTTGAATATTTAATTTTAGCATGGGGCGAGAATCTAAATTTAAAGAAAGCATAGCCCAATCTACTTCTGTTGAGCCTAATCCCCTGGAACCTCTTTCTGTAGTATGGTTGGAAAATTTATCATGTAGGCTGGGTATTATTAATAACTGTGCTATTCTATCTCCTGGTGAAATTACTGATATACCTCTTGGAGAACTGGCTATAATTTTTATTTCACCTTCATAATCGGGATCAATTACCCCAGGACTTATCATAAGTCCTTTTAGAGTAGAAGAACTGCGTCCCAATAATAAGCCTACTGTTCCTTGGGGAAGAGGTCCTTTTACTCCTGTGGGAATGATTTGAACTCCCATCTCTGGAGTTAGTACTGCTCTGGCGGAGGTGCAGATGTCCAGCCCTGCGCTCCCTCTGGTTTGTCTGATGAGAGATCTAATGGATAATGTGTCCTGGGTACTACCCTGATGGTGTTGCTGGGTTCCTCCACTGCCCTGTATATTTGTGGTCTTGGGCCCCGTAGCATTGGGCCCTCCTGTCCGTTTTTTAGCATTGGAGCCCAGTGCCTTTCTCCACGATATCATGGGTAAACACCTGGTCCTTGTCCGTTTTTTGATAACGGAGTACCCTCTATGGTGGTTTGAGAACGGCATTCATTAGCCCAATATCTCCCTCTATGGCATCGTGGGCAAATACCCGGTATTCTACCCCTTTGATACCTAGTTTTGTTAAACCCTCCTCCTATGAGGCAACTCCTTTTAAAATGTCCTGTTTGTTCACAATTGTAGCATGTTTTTGGCCTGGCATCTAAAGCCTGTTGTACTGCAGCTGCCAAGACCTTGCCCTTGTTCATTAATGTCTCTACATAATTTAATATATGTGTTTAAATCTTCATGTTTCCATGGTCTAATGACCTCCTTGCACCATTTGTTTGCTTGCTCCAAGGCTAGCTGTTTAATTAATGGCATTGCTTGCCCTGTATCCACAAAAACTCTGGTAGCTGTTTGAATAAGCCTATCTACAAATTCAGCGTAAGGTTCATTAGCTCCTTGTATTACCTTAGATAATTGACCTTGTAAATTTCCATGTCCTTGTAAAGTTTTCCATGCCCTAACCACATCTGCAGCAATTTGTGAGTATATAGCAGGATCATATGCACTTTGTTGCTGCTGATCCTCATAAGGTCCTTTTCCTAACAACATATCTAGATTTCTCTGAGGATAACTGGCTGCTGAATTTCGCCTAGCCGTCTCCATGCAAAATTCCTCATTGGCAACCTTCCATAACAGGTATTGTCCTCCATTTAGCACAGCTTTACACATGCTAGCCCAGTCTGCTGGCGTCATGTCCAAGTTGGTAATGGATTCGACCAAGCTTACAGTGAAGGGTGCTTGGGGACCATAGGTTGTTACAGCCTCCTTTAACTGCTTCACTGTTTTGAAATCTAAAGCACGGTGATTTCGCTGCCCTCCTGCCTGCTCAAGTACAGGCCATGCTAATCTTTGAGGTCCTGTCTCAGGATCCCATCTATCAACTACGGGGGTTGGGGGCCCCCCAGCATATGTTGTCTCCATAGGTGGAGCTGTTGGTTGGACACTTATGCCCTCTGGTGATAGAAAGGTGTTAGTAGCAGCCTCCTGTGGTAACTTCTCCCCTGATAGCCCTTCCTCCTCTAAACCTTTTTCCTTTGTCTGACTAACTCGAGAGACATCCTCTTTTACTTGATGTAAGATGTCTTCTCCTAGACTAAGCAAACAAGATTATACCAACGTCCATAATGGTAATGTGCCAACTGGCAGAGTTCCTGGGCTTTCCTTTTCTATCTTTTTAAAATCTTCACCATGATGGTTCCATTGTGATATATTTAACACCCCCTCTTTAAAGAACCATGGGCTACACCTTTGTATTGTCTTAACATATGCCCCGACTGTTCTTGATTGTACTGAGATGCCTCCTTCCTCTAGCACTTTACTTAACGCCCTTTCGGTTTGGCTCTTATTAATTTTTAATTCCATATTTCCGTGACGAAGATACCCCTCACTAAGATAATGCAAAACAAAACCGAGACAAAATGAAACAAAAATGGAACAAAAATTCATTATATCAGCCTTTCTATCCTCCTGAAATGTCCATCCGTCCTTTCTCCCTATCTGTTCCTCAGACGCAAATAGTTTTTCCTCAGATGTGAGCAGTTTTTCTTCCATCCCACCCATCGCCAGGGACTGGCAACTTACAACAAAAGCGAAACAAAATGAAAGAAGAATCTTTAAATGGTTACCCATCCTCTCGCACTGCCCTCAGGAGCGAGCAGTTTACCTTGTCACTGACCCTCAGGCGTTCCCCGTATGTGTCACCAATTGCCGCAGTCTGGCTGGGCACAAATCACGAGCCACTCAAGCAGGAACAAACTTTACTTCTGAACTCCCCCGAATGCCACCCACGCGGTCCTTCTAGGCACACCACACACCAACCGGAACTCCCTCCACCGGAACTTCACCAACCAACGCCAACTCCCCAGGAATCCCCCGAGAACTCCAAAGTAGCGGGCGCCTGAGGCAGACAGCAGGGGTCTATATACAATTGAGCACACAGCCTGTTTCAATCCTGCATCATCTTAATAGCTCGCCTCTCAACCATTACTTCTGGCAAGATGCCAGGGGCCATTCCGACTTGGCTGTGGCTCTCAACACTTTCATACCACACAACTCACCCATTTGAACTATACAATTCACTGGTTTCCATCAGTTTTAGAACAGTTTCATTGTCCCTGCAAGGAAACCCTGTACCCCTTAGCTTCCCCACCAAGTTTCTTCCCCGCTGCCCCCAGCCCTGGACAGGCACTCATCCGCTCTCTGGTTTGCCTGTTCTGCAAGTTTTGCAGAGTCAGGACCATGCAATATGCTGTTTTTGGAGGCCACCCACACCTCAGCAGTGCCAGTGCTTCATTTCTTTGCATTTTCGAACAACATGCCACTGCATGGAGAGACCATGCTGTACAGACATTAGGGTTATTTCCAGGTTTCTGGCTATGTTGAATAATGATGCTATAACATGCGTATCCAGGCTTTTGTATGAGTGTGTTCTCTTACATCTTGAGTATATGTCTAGGACCAGGTCTGCTGAATCATATAGTAGCTATGCTTAGCCATTCCAGGAATTGTCCACCTGTTTTCCAAGGTGACTGCCCTATTTCACATTCCCACCATCAGTGCATGACGGCTGTGATTGCTCCACATCTTCACCAATGTTCAGTATCTGTCTTTTTCATTATATGAAGTGATATCTCATTCTGGTTTTAATTTCTAGTTCCTTGATGGCTAATGATGTTGAGCATCTTTTCATGTGTTTGTTGTCCATTTGTATGTATATATATATATATGTTTTTTTGAGAAATGTGTACTAAAATGCTTCATGCATTTAAAAAATCACTTTATTGACATAAATATTTACTGTATACAACTTGATGAGTTTGAAGATAAAGGTTTTTCTATGAAGCCATCACCACAAACTATGCCATGAACATATCCACCACTTCCAAGTTTGCTCTCATTCTCTATTATTATTATTTAATATTAATATTATCATTATTTAATAATAACAATAATTTACTATTTTTGAGACAGTGTCTCATTATGTGGCACAGGCTGGCCTTTTAATTCTGGGACTTGAGCATCCTCCTGGGCAGCTAGGATTGCAGGTGTGTACCCCAATGTTTGGCTTATTATGTATTTGTGATAAGAAACACTTAACATAAGAGCTACCCTTTTAGCAAAATCTCAAGTGTGCAGTACAATGTTGTTAACTTTAGGACTGTATGGATGGTAACAAGCATGTGAAAAAAAAATGCTTCATATCACTGCCATTTGGGAAACTCAGAAGCTCAGTGGATTAGAGAAGGGGGAATGAAGGAAAGGGAGGGGGAATGGGAATAGAAAAGACAGTAGAATGAATGGGACATAACTTTCCTGTGTTCATATATGAATACGAGACCAGTGAATTTCCATATCATGTACAAGAATGGGATCCTAATATGAGTAAATTATATTCCATGTGTGTATAATATGTCAAAATACACTGTCATGTATATCTAAAAGAACAAATGAAAAATAAGAAAAAATGAATAAGCAGAATGGCTTGAGCCAGTTCTCAAAGCTACTGAGGGCAGAGGCTCAGTGCCTATGGGGAGGAGCCCCAAGATAGCAGCAGGACATGAAGTAGTGATCACCCCCTTCCTCAGAGGTACCTGCCATGTTCATTGAAGGGGATTCCCAGATATTTTAAGGGCTTTCTGCATGAAATCAAAGCAGATGTTGATCCTGGGGATGTAAAACCATCACAGCCCACTTGTTAGCCTAAGAGGGTGTGTTGGGTGACTTATGCATTTCTGGCTCAGGTCCTTCTCACAGTGGGTGTAGTCGCATGGATTCATCCTGCGACGGTGATGTGTACTTTGAATGGACATGCTGAATAGTGGGAGAGCTCCTGTATCAGTTCCTGGGCCCACAGATAAGAGCAAACAGAGCCGTTTGAGAGTCAGTACCTCCATACCTCAGCCCACACCAGGATGGTAAATAAATAATACTGCATTCCTTGAGGCGTGGCAGACTAGTACCAGCCATAAAGACAGACTTTTCAAAGTGAAGTGACACCAGGAAGACAGCAGAGAACAGCTTTCAACTTCTGTGCCTCCACAGAAAGCTTGGAAAAAAAGAAAGAAAGAAAGAAAGAAAGAAAAAGAAACATTGTCTGAACTCTGGAAACTAGTCAAAGTCTTACAGAAACCAAGAAAACAGTGATACCAGGAAAAGGCACTTAAAAGCCTTCTGGCGCGTTTGCTCACTCTTGCCCCCCCACCCCCCACCCAGCTTGGTCCTGAAGACCGTAGCCCACTTTCCCAGTGTGGGACCTTGAACTCTGGTTCCAGAGGGAGCAAAAAAGACAAATTATTGCTTGTCCATTCTAATCTATTGGGCTACCTGAAAGACTAATGGGAGGTGCCTGTTTGTTTTGTGTGAATTTGAACCCACTCAGGGAAGAGAAGTGATCTAGTTTGTTTTTGTGGTGCTGGGGATGGAACCCGGGGTCAGCACTCTATCAGTGAGCTGCACCCCAGATCAGTTTTGACAGGGATGTCCCTGAATGTCCAGAACTAAAGGTCAGACTAGTCTGCATGGTCATGCAGTGTGGTGAAGTGCTTCAGGCCAGGTGACCCTGCGTGTCCTGGTGGCTCTAGCATGGTGTGCACCATTGGCACCAGGTATGACCTGTCAGCCTGTACTTTCTCTCCTGAGGGAAGAGTTTTTCAAGCTGAATATGCTGTAAACTCTGAAAATAGTAGTACAGCTATCAGGATGAGATGTAAAGACAGTGCTGGCTGTTGGATAGAAAAATCAGTCCTTTCTAAGCTTATGAAAAAGAGTTCAGTAAATGACTGAGTGTTGGCCAGCATGTTGGGATTGCCATAGCAGGTCTGTTTGCAGATGCTCATTCTTCAGCAGACGTAGCAAAAGAAAAACCTCCAACTTTATATCTACATTTGGCTGCAACATTCCACTAAAACGTCTCATAGACAGGTGGCCATGTACAGACACTTGTGTACCCTCCACAGTGCAGTAGTTAGACCTATGTCAGGGTCTTACCAGATGAACCACACGAGGGACCCATTCATCAGGGGTGTGTTGTTGGCAAAGCCAGGCTGGCTGTGAAGACAGTGATAGAGAATTTCAGATGAATGACATGACCTGCTGTAAGGGTAAAGGAGTTGTGACAGTGACTAACATAGTAGTCAGTGAAGTTAAAGATGAGGCTTTTGAACTAGATCTCTGCTGGGTTCATGGATTGACTAAAGGAGGATATGAAGGGTTTGTTCCAGAAGATATAAGGGTAGGGGCAGAGAAATATGCTAAGGAATCTTCAAAGGAAGAAGATGAATCAGATATTCATAGTATATAACATTACTTCAGTATCTTCTCTGTTACACATTTCTATGAAAGTCTCAAAACATAAAAAATTGAAAAAATAAAAACCAAACCAAGAAACAAAAAGAACTCAGAAAAGTCAGTAAACAAATGGATGACTACAACCTTCAACAATTAAGATCAGAAAACCCTGGGAAAAGGAAACATGTGATTTCCAAAAATTACCACATCATATTATTATAATAGTTTTCAATAAGAAATCACAAAGTTGACAGGGAATTATGGGCCATTTATAAGAAAAAAAATGACAGAAACCATCCTTGAGGAAGCCAAGATGTTGGGGTTTCTAGTCAAAGACATGAAATAAACTGTCTTAAATATGTTCAACGAGCAAAAGAAAACCATGGACAAAGTACCAAAGGAAATAAAGAAAATGATGCATGAACAAACTGAGAATATTAATTGAGAAAAACAGATACTGTTAGTCAATTTCTGTCGCTATGATGAAGTAGCAGAGATGAAAAATTTATAAGAAGGAAAGATTTATTTGACTAATGATTTCAAAGGTTTCAGTTCCTAGTTGCTTGCCCCGTCACTCTGTGCTTGTGGTAGCACAGTATGTTTTGGTGGGCACATGTGGCAGAGGAGGTCTGTCAACCTCACCAGAACTGGGAAGCAAAAAGAGAAAGAACGAGGAAGAGGCCATGGGGCCCTTTAAGGGTGTGCCCCAGCAAACTGACTTCCTTCTAGTAAGACCCACTTCTTAAAAGTTCCACCCCCTCCAAATAGCACCTCAAGCTGGGGCCAAGCCTTCAACACATGAGTTTTTGGGGGACATTCTAGATCCAAACTATGACTTGCCACTCCTGTTTGATTGATGTCCATCTCACGATGCAACATGCATCTTGTCCATCTCCAAGTGTCCCCAAGTCTCAACAGTTCCGGCATTATTCAAACATCCAAGTCCAAAACTTCCTCTAAGACTTATGGAGAACTCAACTGTGAACCCCTATAAAAATAAAAAGAGCAAGTTATAAACTTCCAGATACAATGGTGCAGGGCAAATATTCCTGTCCCAAAAGGGAGGAATAAAGGCATGAAAAGGAAAAACCAGACCAAAACACACAGGGCAAATGTTAAAACATGTCCTCATGTGCAGCATCTGGGACATGTGGTGGCATGCTGTGAGTTCCAAAGGGCTTGGCCAGGGTGTGAAGGTGATCTGGCTATGGCATCCATCATCCCATCAATCACCTGGCTCATCTGGCTGGCCAGGCACGGTGCCCTTCTTCACTCACCATTCTGTGTGCATCCATGCTCAGTGGGAGAGGGTGACATTTCCCCATAAAGAAGGAACATTCTTCCTCCTTTTCTGGCTGTGCTCAACTGCTAATATCTCCAAACAAGGTTTCAAAGTCCAAAGGGCTTGGCCAGCCCACCCCCATGTCTCTGCTTGCTACCTACAGCTCCTTTTAGCAGGTGGTCCATGTTCCTAGCATCTCTAATCTGTGGAGTCTCCATTGCAGCTTTTGCTTTATTCTTACAGTTTTATGCATCACCATGTTGGGGGCTTCTTGTAGTGACTTCAAGCCTGCCACATACTGCCTAGACTCCTGGTTTTCCTCTGAAATCTCAGTGGACACCTCTAGGACCCCATATCTTGTGCATCTTGCATGACAGAAAAACCATGTTCAATGAGCATCATGTGGATGATGCTAGGGTCTGCTGCTAGCGTGAGCTGTATCAGGGCTTGTTTAATCATGGCTTCAGCAGTTTCTGAGTGCTCACAGCAAAAAGAATGCCCCAACAATTTCCTAGGTGACCCTGTGCAGAGGGCGCCTTGGGCTCAGGCTTGCCTTTCCAATGAAAGGTCTACACCCTAACCCTTTGAGCCTGTCATAGATGGGGTCTTACTGATTACTGGAATTCCATCAAGGGATCTTTTCTACTGTCTTGGTGAAAGAAATTAGCTTCTTTTAATGGTGCTATCTCTTTAGCAATGGCACCCTTCTTGAGGACACTTTTACCCTTGCTCCTTTTTTGGACAAACTACAACTTTTTCAAATATTTCCACTCTACGTTTTGCTCCCAATTCTCACTGTAAATCCAGCTAAAAGCATCCTGCTACAACCTGAATGCTGTGCTGCCTTGAAATTTCCTCTGCCAGATTAATTAGTTCATCACCTTTAAACTCAGCCTCCCATGAAAATCCAGAGCATGGACAAAATGTAGACAAATAATTTGCCAGAATGTAATGTATGGCTGCTAGTCTAATTCCTACTGGAGTCCTGTTTCCCCCCAAAACCTCATCATCATGGCCTTCACTGTAGCATTTCTGTCACTATGTTGGTCTCAGAGCCTTCACCTGAATCACCCATTATGCTCTGCTTACAGAACTCTAGGTTTAATTTAGTTTGTTTCCCCAAACTTTTCCAAATTCCTTCTGCAGACCAGTTCCAAGGGTTTCTGTCTTACTTTTTGGTATCAACATTCTGTGTTGATTTCTGTCACTGGGACAAATATCTGAGATAAACAACTTAAAAAGGGTGAGAAGTTTATTTTGGCTCATGGTATCAGAGGTTTCAGTCTGTGGATGCTTGGCCCTGTTGCTCTGGGTCTCTGGTGGCCGGGGACATCATGGCAGGAATGTGTGGTAGAGGAGGCATCTCCTCATGATGGCTAAGAAGCAAAGCGGGGAAGAAGAGGGCCTGGGATTCCAAGGTTCCCTCCAAGGGCACACTCCTGATGGCACCACCTCCTCCCAAGGGCACCGCAGGCCACTGATCAACTTTTAGCCCACGATATGTCAGGGGACATCACAGATCCAAACCATAGCTGTTTCCAACCAGAAATTCTGGGACTCAAGGGTACAAAAGCTGCCTTGAAAACCTACTAAAGGAGCTCAACAGCAGACTTGAGCAGGCAGAAACAAGGTGTGGAATGATTCAGTTGGAGGAAGAGAAAGAAAAGGGAGTTAGAAAAAAATGAACAGAGCCTGGGGGACCTTTGGACATCACCTAATACACAGATTATAGGAGTTCCAAAAGGAGAGAAAGAAATGGGCAGAAAACTTATTTGAAGAAATTATGATCCCAAACTTCCCAAATATGAGGAAAGACATTAATATACAGATAAGAATTCAAAGAACTCCAAGAGATATACATCAAAACACATTATCATCCAAGTCATGGCACCAAACATATGCACATACACACACAATCATAAACGGTCAAATTTTTGCCTGTATTTGCTCATTTAGGTCATTCTTTAATTCACAGATCACTTTAATTTTGAACCTTCTGAACTCCTTCTCTGATATTTCATCAACTTCGCTGTCCATGGCTTCTGTTATTGTAGTGTCCTGGTTTGTTTGGGGCACTTTCCTCCCCTGTTTTTTCATGTTGTCTATGTGTCTTCTTCCTTGCAGCGTGGATCCTGAACCTCATGCAAGCTGGTGAGGGCAGATCTGGGCCAGGCTTGAGCTCCTGCAGTAGTCTGCTGGTCAAAATGGGTGTCCTGGCTGGGGGCTGGGCTCTGGTGGGTGTCCACCTATGGTGGGATGGACTGGGACCTACTGTGAGCCTCTGTCCTGGTCCTGTACAGGCCGGTGTGGGTGGATCTGGGCCGGGCCTGCCTTCTCGCTATATCATAAACTGTCAAAAGAAAAAGAGCAGAAAGAGAAAAGCAACCTGTTTTATATATATAGTTGATTTCCTACCAGAAAGTATGAAAGCTATTTGGGATGACAAAATTAAAATTTAAAGAAAAATTCTTTCAATCAGCAATTCTATTGCCACAAAACTATGCTAGATGACAAAAAGGTGGGACGCAAAGGTGTGGAAAAACACCAAGCTGTGTGCATAGCACCTGAGGCCTGGGGTGGCTCTATTATTGTCAGACAAAATAGATTTCAATTCATAAAAGGCTGCAAGAGACAAACAAGGATGTTTTATATGTTGGGAAAAGTTCGAATGTACTAAGAAGATGTAAGTACAAACACATTGTCTTAGTCAACTATTTCGGTGCTGTGACTAAAGGATTTGACCAGCACAACTGTAAAGGAGGAAAAATTTATTTGAGGACTCATGGTTTCAGAGGTCTTAGTCCATAAAAGGCCAACACCTCAGGGGTTGAGGGGAGGATGAACATCATGGCGGAGGAGTGTGGCAGAGGGAATCGGCTCACGTCATGATTGGGAAGCAGAGAGAGACTCCACTTGCCAGATACAAATATATACCCAAAGCCATGCCCCAATTCCCACCTCTTCCAGCCACACTCTACCACTGCTGTTACCACTCAGTAATTCCTTGGTGGGATTAAATCATCGAATGGATTAAGACTCTTATAACTGAATCATTTTCCTCTGGACCTTCTTGCATTGTCTCACACGTGAGCTTTTTTGGGGATACCTCACATCCAAACCATAACACACATTCACACCTAACAACAAACCCCAAATGTACAAAGCAAAAATGGATAGAATTTAATGGAGAACTATTTATTTCCGTAATAATGTTTAGAGAGTTTAATGCCCTACTTTAAATAATGAATAGTATAAGCAGACAGGATATCCACAAGGGAATCGAAGACTTGAATGCCAGTATAAACCAATTTGCCATAACAGACATATACAGGACACTGTACCCAACATGAGCAGAATACTCACAACTCAATGTTCTCCAGGACCAACCATATGTTAGGTCCCCAAATAATATTAATAAATTTAAAAAGACTGAAATCACAATGAAGCATCTTTTCTGAGTTCAAAAGAATAAAACTATAAACCAGTAACAGAAGGAGAATTGGAAAATACACTAATATGTGAAAGTGAAAAGTTAAAACAATACATTCTTTTTTTTTTCACCAGGGAAGGGGCACTTAACCACTAAGCCACAGCCCTTTAAAAATTTTTTTAGGGTCTTGCTGAGTTGCTGAGGCTAGCTTTGAATTTGTGATTCTCCTACCTCAGCCTCCAGAGTTGCTGGGATTATAAGCATGTATCACTGCACTCAGTTAAATAATACACTCTTAAACAACCAATGGGTCAAAGAATAACTCACAGGTAATTAGACAATGCCTTGAGGTGATTGAAGAAAAAAACACAACACACTAAAAACTTATGGGATGCAGCAAAAGCAGACACTAAGAGGAAAATTCATAGCTGTAAACATGTATATTAAAAACCAAGCAATTCTAAATCCCAAATATAATCATATATCTGAAAGATCTAGAGAAAAGTAGATCTGAAGCTAGCAGAAGGAAATAATAAGAATCAGAGTAGAGACAACACAGATATTAGAAAAATAATAGTCAAAGACACCAATGTTGGTTCTTTGAAAAGAACAACAAATTGACACCCTTTTAGCTATATTGACTAATAGTAAAAGAGAGAAGACCCAAATTACCAAAATAAAAATGAGAGTGGAAACATCACCATCAATTTTTATAGAAACAATAAGAACAATAAGAGAATATTATGGATAATTGAATGTCAATAAATGGATAATCTACCTAAATGAGATGGAAAAAAAGAGAAAAAATCTGAATAAATCTTAATAGACCTGTAACAGGAGAGGCTGAGTCAGTACTTAGACACCTTTCAAAAAACCCAGACCAGATGGCCAGATAGTGGCACTTGTGAAATCTATCCAACACTTAAAGACTAAATACCAATCCTCAAACTCTTGCAAAAGATGAAAAAGAAGGGAATACCTTCTAACTCACACTATGAGATCAGCCTTATTTTGATACCAAAGCCAGACAAGGATACTACTAGAAAAGAAAGCTACAGCAAGTAACTCATAAATGTATTTGTAAAAATCCTTCACAAAATACTTGAATTTCTTGCTAACTGACCTTGCAACGACCAATCAAGGAGAGGGCCATAGAGCAAGCGGAGGGACTGCAACAGATGGCCTCATGTCCCGGCTGCCTACAGTGTAAGCAGCCTGCCGCTCATGCGCCTAGCATGAGGGGAGCGGCCTGCCACTCAGATGCCCTTAACGTATGCCATGTATGCAGTACTCCATGCACCTGTCCCCACAATTAGGCATTAAAATTAGAACATTCATAGAGACAGAAAGTAGAAAAGGTTACCATTGCTCATGGGAGGCTCATGCTTAACAGTTACAGTTTCTGTTTGGAGTCATGAAAAAGTTATGAAATAGAGAGTGGTAGATGGTTACAGAAAATCATGGGTGTAGCTAATGCCATTAAATTTTATGCTTACAAACAGTAAACCTTGTGTTATTTATATATTAGTACCATAAAAATAATCAAAAAAACTTATACCACAAAAAAGTCAACTAAACACAAAAGAACGCAGGCATAAAGAAATAAGTGAAGGAAAGTACAAGATAGTATACCCATAGTGGCAACTAGCTGGACTTCTGCTGGCATCCAGGCTTGCAGATAGCAGAGGACCTGTGAGGGTGGCCTCATGGGGTCCCTGATAAGTTCTGCAGCGAGTCATGCAGCTCTTTGGCTGCAGCTCCAGGCAGCGGGGTGTATTCACATCTTCCTTTCTCAAATAAGTTGCAGGTAATCTTCCAGCAGATGCATCCACCATTGTTGACTGAGATTTGGACCTGTGTTGAGAGTGAGAATGGTGTGGAGCTATGCCATGAGAATGTGAAGAGGTCCATGGAAACTCACAGTGCAGACCCTCCAAGAGGAATCTGAAATCCTCAGTGTGGTCATCATTGGCTACTGTATGCCAGAAAAGTACTTTTCTATTTAGAGTCACTTATTCCAACAATTCCTGGTGATATTGAGGAAGTTAAGAAATTAGATTCACCAGCATATTCAAAACTCAAAGAAGACCCATGTTCCAAAAAGCAAAATAATGAATGGCCACTGATGAAAATCTCCTTATTTGTTCATTTTTTTCTGATACGTCACTGCTCATTACTATATATTAGTGTATAGTCACATCTTAGGTATATTTAAAAATTAAAACATGTTCAAACAACTATGAATTAAATATGTATGAACTATATCATATAGTTAACACGTTGTTTCACCTGTTAAATTAAACCCATCATGTTATAGTAAAAAAAGATCCATAGAAAAAAATCAAGATTTAAAAACTTCATATGTTAATTAAAAACTCAAAACTTTCTAAAATGTACCTACCACAAGGAAGTTTCTCTTATGATGAACATAAAGCGAATAAAGACACATGTGAAAGGGCAAAACAGCAGTGTTAGAACTGTAATGTTCATGGTAAAACACCAGCAGATACTACCAGAGAGGCTTTGTAAAAGTAAATGCCTGTTGGGACTTTGAAATGGTGGTTCCACTACACAAAGCAGTTTGGCAGTTTCTCACAAGGCTAAATATAGAATTATCACATGACCTGGTAATTCCATTCTTTTTTTTCTAATATGTTTTTAGTTGTAGTTAGACAGAATACCTTTATTCTATCGATTCTTATGTGGTGCTGAGGATCGAACCCAGGGCCCCATACGTGCTAGGTGGGTGCTCTACCGCTGAGCCACAACCCCAGCAGTAATTCCATTCCTAGATACACATCTTGCTATAGACTTAATTGTGTCCCCTACTCCTTCCCAAATTCATAGAATGAAGCTTAACTCCCAAGGTAACAATATTTTGAGATGGGCCTTTCAGAGGCAATAAGGGTAATGAGATCATAGGTGGTCCTAATCCAACAGAATGTGTGGCCTTCTGAAGAGAGGAAGAGAGAGGACCTCTCTCTTTGCTTGCATGAACAGAGATCATGAGCACGTAGGGGTGCTACCAGCCAGGAGAAGAGGCCTCAGAATGACACCAACCTTATTGGTACCTTGATCTCAAGACTTCTCAGCCTCCAGAACTGTGAGAAAAATTAGTTTCTATTGTTAGCCACCAGTTTGTGATATTTTGTTGTAATAGAATGAGTTGACTAAGACACCTGAAGGAACTGAATTCTGGTACTCATGCAAGTACATGTTCATGGGTGTTCTTAGCACCACTATTTTTAGTAGATAAAGATTGGAAACAGCTCAAATGTCCACCAACAGATGAATATATAAATCCTATAACACATTGTTATATGATAGGATATGAACCAGACACAAAAAGGAAGGAAGAACATGTTATGTGGGTGAATCTTGAAAGCAGTGTGCTAAGTGGAATAAGCCAGATACGAAAAGTCACATATTGTGTGATCCCTTTTATATGAAATATCCAGAATATACAAATCCACAGAGACAGAACACAGATTAAATAGTAAGGTGTTCATTTTGAAGTGATGGAAATATTTTGGAATTAGAGGTGATGGTTATACAATATTGTGACTGTGCTATACGCATGGAACTTTTGATTTAATGCTATGTGAATTTTTAAATTTTATGTGAATCATTTAAAAATGATTTATGGGTAGTAGGATTATATATATAATTTATTCATTTAATTTGACCCCTACAAGAAGTGGTTGACTCATAGAGGATGAGAGTAGACTCCCTAAAACTTAACAAGAAGTAGCCTCATGAGAGCTGTTGTGCAGGATTTGGTGTCTTTACTGGAGTGGAATAACAGAAACTTGGAAATATGGACTGTGATTATTGCTCCCAAAAAAATGCATTATTTTCCAGAAAGGACAAGCTGTTGCATTCACTTGGGATCAAGAGCTGTGTAATTGCGCATGTTCTTGGCTCTGCCCAAGGCTATGATAATTCTGCTACTCTTTTATAACACACTCTGAAGGTAACTGGACCACCTTGATCTCCCATAGAACATCATTTCCATTCACTATATTGATAGCTGCATAATTGGGCCTGGGGATCTAATTATTCCAGATGCCTTGATACGCTGTGTGTACTCCAGAGGGTGGAAGGTAAGCCCTACAAATATTCTGGAGCCTGCCACATTGGTAAAATTTAGAGATTTACTGGTCTGTTAGCTCAGTATGTAACTGCCACAAATGGACTGCTGCGCCCTTTGGGATGATGATTCTGAAAGATGATGGTAAGGGGAAATCTTCCCAATAGTCAGAGCTTTTGGCAATGCAAGAGGCCATGCACTGTGTAGAGGAAGTGGCTTGAGTTAGGGTATTCCTAGATTTCTAGTCTCAGATGGTTGTTGGGGGGCCTGAGAAGAGCAAGACCAAAGAGGTCAGGTGCACAATAGTCTGCAGAACTGTAAATATATAAAATTACCTGTCAATTGATAAATAAGTAAATACAAAGTGTTTTAGTCAGCTTTTTTGCCATTATGACCAAAAGACCTGACAACAATTTTAGAGGAGGGAAAGTTTATTTGGGCCTACTATTTCAGAGGAGTCAGCCCATAGATGGCCAATTGCATTACTCTTGGCCTGAGAGGAGGCAGAACATCAAGGCAGAAGGGCATGATAGAGGAAACCAGTTCAGGACATGGCAATCAGGAAGCAGAGAGAGCTCTCTCACAAGGGACAAAATAAATACCCTAAAGGCATCCTCCCAGTGATCCACCTCCTTCAGTCACACCTACCTGCCTGCAGTTACCACCCAGTTAATCCACTGATCAGGTTAAGAGCAGATTAGGTTAAGGTTCTCCTAACCCATTCTTGCATTTTCTCTCACACGAGCTTTGGGGACATCTTCTATTCTAACCACAACAGGCCCTTCAGAATGTGGTATGCAACTCAACCATCTGTGTAGGATTTCGTGTCCTGTATCTAGTAGCCAGGGATGGAGATGGGAGTGCCCTGCTCACCCTCTCTTAATGACACACTCAGGGAATCTGTGGTTCTGGGCTGCAAGTGTAGGCACTGAGTGGAGGTCTTGGTAGGGGAGGTGATTTCCATCAAGTGACAGAGTAAGAGTATCACAACATAAAGCCAGAGCTGCTTCCTCAACACTGATCGTGCTAGGAAACTGGCAAGCAGAGAAAGGAGTTAGCGTTCTGGAAGGAGGTTACCAATCTTCACTCGGAGGAAGGATGTTGCTATATAATGGAGGCAGATAGCATGCACTTGTACTCATGTGACCCTGCTACCTTGGTACTCATACATCCAGCTCGAAGTGCAACTACTGCCTCAAAATGGCTTAGGCCCCTCAGTCAAGAGGAGCAGGATCCATACAAGGCAAACCACCTAGACTGGCAGAAGTGCTAGCCAGAGGGTGGTGGTGGAAAAGGGAGAGGATGTTGCTCTCTTCAAGAGGGTCCAACTGCAGCAGCAGGGTTCTGGTTTCCCTCTGACTCTCCGTTTGTACATCTCCCCAGAAGCTAGGACTGGTCGGAATGTTGGGGAAGCTCGGCCTGGATGAGATGAACTGCCTAAGAAGCAACAGAGGGTGAGTGGCTGAGGATGGGTACTCAGCATTGATGGATGAAACCCACAGCTGCCCTTTCCCGGAGAGGGGCCCTAACTCAAACAGGAACCACTTGCCCTGGAGACTGCAAGCTGCCCCTTCCACCTCACAGACTGGCTGACTGGCTCAAGAGACCCTGGCCTTGAGGCAGTCTGGCCCGCAGTGCTTCCCTGGGATGGGAGGAGGGTTGAAGTTGGCCTCCACTGAGACCACAACCTTGCTCAGCTTCTTGCCTCCCAACCTCCCCACTCCTCTCCCTTGTTTCTGAGAGAATCGCCCTAGTGAGCCATGGAACAGTTGCCTTCCCAGGGTCTGCTTCTGGAAAGCCTGATACGAAGCAGCTTCATAAGGTCAATGTTGACAGCGAATCAATTCTGTGTGTGAAGTCTACCTCAACAAGAAGTTTGTAGCCCTGAATTTGTTCCCCAGCTCAGCAAAAAACGAACCAGCCCTCAATTAGTCATTTATAATAACTAAATAATAAAAAAACTCCACCTCATGAAAACTCCTGAGCAGCTAAAATCTAAGTTGAACATGTACAAATTACTTAAAGGGGAAACATGTTTATTCTCAAGCTCCCAAATCAATACCTGTTCTTTTTAAAATACCGCATTCCACTGAAATGGTCTCCTTTACAGTTGGTCAAAAGTTGACACGGGTTCCCCCAAGGCAGACTCCCCTCATTCATTGGTTGATAATATGTTTTGTCTTTTTGCTCAGATCCATAAAGCACACATGTATACTTTTTTTTTTTTTGTAATTCAATCTTTAATGTAAAAACAGAAATAATACAGACAATAAATTAAGGACCCCAATGCAAATGATGCCCAAGATGATCCTAAAAGCACACTAGCAAGCCTTGGACACGGGCATGGCTCAAAGGCAGCTGAACAGCTCTTCCTCTGCAGTCCTCGGCCACCCCTGGGAGGCACAAGATCTCATTTGTCCTAGAGAAATGAAGGAATAACTCCCAAGCTGATAGAGAGGCTTCAAAGGGAGCAGTTCTGAAAGTTGCTTTCTTATAATCAAAATAGGTATTCTCATGGTCTGGCTGTTTACAGCCAGTACTGTTTACTTTCCTTTGTGTATTTATATGACCAAGTATGGCTAGACTTGTTACCTGCTACTATTTAATTTTAATGGCAAACCTGTTCCTATGATTTTGGCCTGACCTACAAGAGCTCCTGAAATTTTTAGGTGCTCAAAAACTTGGAATGAATAGCTGTCTGTTCAAACACATCTTTTAAAAAGTTGACTGAGGAGACTACAGGGGAAAAAGGACAAGGCCTTACACATTCTGCAGTGGGGGCCTGGGGTAATCAGGGAATAGCAATCATTCTCTTGTAAGAAATGCAAGGTACATTCCCTGAGGTCAATCTGGGGAAGAAAAAACAAAAAACAAGAATCACCTAAATGTGTGTTTACTGTGAAGAGACACCCAATTATGTTTTCTGGTTCCTTCCACTGGCCAGCTCAGGGTGGGATGGGAGGTATGAAAGACACCAATCCCTAATTCTGTTGCAAGCAGGTCTGGGGGACCTCATACCTGTCCAGGATGCTATTGCTAATCTCATCCTATATTATAGGGTGAGTTTATGGGAGGCTGAGCAGGGGTGGCCAGGAGATTTTCCATTCAGAGCTGGAGGGGTATTCCCAAAGGCTCCCCCATACATCCCCAAGTCAGCCATGAGAAGCAGCCCTCTGATCAGGAGGGGGATGGGCTTTCGATCCTGCTACTCTGGTCTTGGTCGGGTGCATCCTCCTCTTTCTGCTCCAACTTGAAGTTCTGTGAACAAGGTCACAGGTGAGGCCTGGCCCTGCATTTGCCCAGCTGTGGTTCTGATACATTTAAAGACAATCAAAAGCCACTATATTGTGTTATAGTCCACATCTTTGAAAGAAGGCCTGCTTTGTCTATCCCACTCAAAACTTGGCCTGACCTACCTCAAGCTCCTGCAAAACCTCGTCCATGAAGTCCTGGGAATTCTGTTTGTAAGATACAGCTAATCGAATTGCATCATTGAAGAGCTGGAGGGGATGGAGATGGAAACAAAGTGTGGCAGTGGGCAGGAAGGCCATACACCCAGCCCTACAATCGGCCAACTCATCCTCAAATTCACCTAACCCCAACCCATGCAAGGCCAATGCATCTGTGCCTCATCAAGCCCAGGCCATCACATCCTCCCTGCCCTGTCACATGTGCACACTCACTGGTCCTGTCCTCTCATCCCTTTCCTTCCCAGCCTCCCTATGACTGCCACCTGACTCTTCCAGCCCCGTCATTGAATTGCTTTGGTAGACTCCCATTACCTTCACGACATTGGTACCATCAGCAGCTGAGACAAAGTACAGGGGCAGAGAGAACTTCCTGGCAAAATTGAAGCTTTTTTGGGTCGCATTTATATCCGCTGCAGAGAGAAGTAGGGCATTGGCCTGTCTGTTCAAGGGAAAGGAGAGGGGACTGGAGGGTCAGTGGGGGCCCTGTGCCACAAAGTGGGGCAGAGATGATCAGGGTTGTATCCTCTGTATCTTAGGAAGAGGGCAAAGATGGCTCAGCTGACATCCTTACTGGGAAGGGAGGACAAATTGCTGACAGCTGCCTGCCCTAGGAGAGGAGAGGAAACATGGAGATGGGTCCCATGCATCACTGTCACCCAGGTGCAGGGATGGCCCACCATCAATTTTGTTGGCTACCACGATGCATGGGATCTCTGGCCTGAATTCCCGAAGCTCTGCATACCAGGTACTCAGGTTTTTATAGGTGACCTTCCTCTGCACATCAAACACCTGCAAAAGATACAGAAGACAGTTCTGGTATGTCGACATCTCTGCACTCCACCTAGGTGACTCAAGATACCCAGTCAGTCAAGTGTGAGCATGTGCCACACAGTGGGAGCCCAGGCCAACACCCTTAGAAGAGGGTCTGAGAGGAGCCAATGATGTGCCACAAGCAGAAGGCTACTTCCAGAGAGAGAAGTGAGAGGACTGAAACTGAGATGGCTAGGTGCTGCAGTCGGCTGGGCTGGGCAAAATAACCGGGGGTGGGGGGTGACAAGCAACTTGTGAAGGTTGATACAGCGGGAGCCGCCTTATTGTAGGACAGCAGAGGTATATATACACTTAACTGACTATACACAGCTTGTTTCAATTAACATCATCCAGATACAGCAATTAGCCAATAAGGAATCTCTATCATCTTAATGGCTCGCTGGCGTTACTTTATCTTAATAATTATACACAGCTTAACTCAATTAACATCATCTTAATGTCTCGCTGGCGTTACTTCTCAAATCACTCCTCCTGGCAAAGTGCCAGGCGCCATCTTGACTTGTTTGTGGCTCTCAACAGCTAGAAGTAAACTTCTGGGTTCTTGAGAGACAGACTTTAGCTCCTATCTGCTTTACTGCACCATTCTTGTTTAGTACCATTAGTTATCAGGATTAAAACTCTAGGAAATCCTCAAAGGTTCTGTACCTAAGGCACTGCAGGAGGAGTCTGGTGACGAGCCCTTTCTTACCAGAGGGCAGGAGAGGAGACTCCTCTGTTCTCACCACAGTGTGGCCAGCTGCTAGGCTCCTGCGGCAGCACTTGGGTCTTTGCCCACTGGCACCTGCATGTGCACAGCACAGAGCCCACGTGCCAGAAGTGGGTGCACAGGGGAAAGAGAACCTCTAATGACATCAGGGGTGGCTGTGAACTGGGGAGGAGCTGAAGGGGAGAGGGAGGGTGACCAACTCCTTCTGCGTGTCCTCTGTTGCTGCTCCTTATGGGTAAGTGACAGCCACTCAGGCTTAGGGTGAGTCTGTGCATACTACAGGTAGCCATTAAGTAGAAGGCAGGGCTGGAAGGCTGGGTGGTACAAAAAGCTATGGGAGGCAGGGCAGATTTCAAATACCAATAGTGGTAGCAACTTATCACCCAAGTGCTCTAACCAGAGACTGCAGCCAGAGCAAGGCATAGGGTCTGCAGGGTGAGGCCACTGCAGCAATATAACTCTCAACAGGCTCCCCTTGGGTGCTCAGTATTGGGTGATTTTGTGAGCAAGCCCACATCAGCCCACACCAATGAAGTGTTGGGAGTCACATGGAGCAGCACCTGCTGGTGGCCCAGCTGGCTGCCAGTGTGTGTGGAGGTGCTGGGGGCGGGGGGTCTTCTCAGCTGAGACCCCAAACATTATTGGTTCTTGACCCAGTATAAAACTGATGTTTTATGTCACCCAAGTTTTTATTTTGTGTAAAACCAGACAATTGGGCTGGGAATGAGGCTTAGTGGTAGAGTTTAGGTATGTGCTTAGTTGGGTGCTGGGATTACACACTTGTAATCCCAGTGGCTCGGGAGGCTGAGGCAGGAGGATCGCAAGTTCAAAGCCAGCCTCAGCAATCTAGTGAGACCCTAAGCAACTTAGTGAGACCTTGTATAATAAATAAATAAATAAATAGGCTGGGGATGTAGCTCAGTAGCAAAGTGCCCCTGGGTTCAATCCCTCGTACAAAAAAAAAAAGCGTGCTTAGTATGCTCAAGGCCCTGGGTTTGATTCCCAGTACAAAAACAAACAAACAAAAAAACACCCCAAACAGTCTATTATTTCATGTGTTATAGACAACTAATATGAAAAAATTTATAAGTGGCCCCAAATAAAAACACACTCCTTTTTAGCCTTTAAGAATGGTGACCCGAAAAGGAGCCAGGGAAGCCACAGACAGGCACTCCTGGAGGATACAGGTGTTCACGGCCCCCCTTTCACTAGTCCTTCCATGCTGCTTTGGGTATTCCTGTGGAGTCCACTATACTCTGGCCACTGGGTGCAATCCTGAATGACCAGACAGCAGAGCAGGACACTGGGAACAAGATGAGGGCTGGTGTGAGAGGGAAAGGTCACTGGGGAGCACCAGAGGTTCTGGGGGCTTCTCTGAGGGAATGTGCTTCACCAGAGACGGGCTGAGGCCCCGTCTCTGTCAGATCTGCCACTGGAGCCCTGAGGGTGTGGCTCACCCTAGAATGAAAGTTCTTCACCTTTCCTTCACCCATTCCCACCTGAGGCAAGCTTACCTGGCATATTCTCACTTGGAAACTCCGGGAAGCACGTGTGCTTTGAAGCATCTAGGAGGTTCTGATCCCCTCTCCCACAGGAACCAGCTTGGTCGGGAGGGCCCAGGACTGCTGAGCCCCTCGTTCCCTTACCCCTCAGGGCAGAACTGCCCAGTGCCTTTGTCTCCTCCCCAGCTGGTCTCATACCATGATGCAGGCGTGGGCCTTGTGGTAGTAGGAGGCATGCATGCTCTGGAAGCGCTCCTGGCCTGCTGTGTCCCAAAAGTCTGTAACATGAACACAGCTCTGACTGCCTGATGGGGCTGCAGAGCAGACCCCCCACGCCCCAAACATTTCTGCACAGGTATCTGTACGCAGAAACACAACACACGTGGCAAGTGTCGTGTGTAAGTGCATGGGGCACATGGGAAGGAAGAAACTTCAGACAGTTCCATATGTCCTCAGGACACGTACTGGGTGTGCTGAGAGGTATGTGTACACTGGTGTGTGTGTTGAGGGGACACAGGGCCAGGGGCCCGGAGGAGGGATAATGCAGACAGGAAGACCCAGAAGAGGAAAGGTAGGTGCCCCTCATCCCCACATTCAAGATGCAGGGTCCTCCAAAGTTTCAAATTCCAGTGCCATGAACACAGGTGGTGAATAGTCAGGCAGGATGAGTGGCCTGGCCAAGGAAGAGGCCATGACCTCATGGAAGGTCAAATCCACATGGGAGAGGATGCTCAGGCCACACTGGCTGAAGGAGAAGCCCTGAATGAGGAAAGCTACTGCCTTGCCAAGGCCTCTGTGTTCCTCTTTCCTTTGGCAGGCACAGAATCCCAACGTTCACCTTCCTGAACCTTCCTCTGTATGCTGCTTCTGGCCTGATGCTGGGGTTAGGGGCAGTGTGTCCCTGTGTGTTCCCTCCTCCCTCCCTGAATCCCTCCATGGACCTCCTCAAACCTCTCTTCCTCTCCCACGTCCTTCCCCTTGAGGCTCAGTGTGGCCTGGGCCTATGCTGCTCACCCACGAGAATGGTCTTGCCATCCACGGTGGCCGTGTGCTTGTACAGAGTCAGAGCATATGTGGACAGCTGCTGTGGCTGGCTGCACTCAGGTTAAGGAGCAAAGATGAATAATGGGAGCTAAAGAAGGGACAGGGAGGGAGGGAGGGAGGGAGGTATTTGGTGTTTGGGGTGATGGAATGGGCCCTTTCCCTTCTTTTCTTTTTGGGGACTTATATTTTAAATGAATGAATTTTGGAGATGGAGAATGAGGCTCTCACTGGCACATGGTCCAATGGAAGGGTGAGGACAGCAGGGTTTGGGAGTGTGCTCTGGCTATCTAGCTCTGAAGTAAGCCTGGGCCAGGATATCAGGGAACCTGTCATAAGTGGCACCATGGAGCTGAAAAATGCAACTGTGGATGCCTTCTACATGGACAGAACCCTTGTAGCCTAGAAAGGAAACCCTAGCCCTAGGCAGCAACGAGGCTGTTCCATGGAAAAAAGTGCCCACAAATCAGACAGCTGATAAGCTGTTTATAAATTGAAGTTTGCCTACGTGTGAAACCCTAACAAAAAGCCTTGGCATAATGCCTCCTGAAGCACGAAGATGCTGGATGTTGTAACTAGCAGAGCCAGCAGTTAGGCTGGGTGTAGAGGAGCACTTGCTATGAGGTGGACAGAAAACTCAGATTCCAGAGCAACTGCCTTCAGCTACACAGTGCCAGGTCAGGGAGCAACAGGCTCTGGAGGTCTTCTCACTCTTGGTTCTGAGTGGGCTCACCTGGGCATTATAGGGAGGGCCTCATTCCAAAATAAACCATGCAACAATTCATGGGAAGTGGGGGAAGACAGAAGCTTATATTCTACAAAGTTCATTCCTATCAGAGACTTATTATGGGGCCTGATCTCTCAGGTCAGAGGTTAAGGGACCTGCCCAAGAAGGATCTGAACCCAAGCATTTGATCCATATCAGGTGTTGTCAGCCATTCTTACTGCCTTCGTAATACAAAATAAAGCCAAATATGAGCAAGTTCCAAACCCGAATGCACCTATCATGTGAGGGCATGCAGGTTACCCGGTGAGCAGACAATGAGAAAAAGCCAGGCATTCATTTGCCCACCACTCTTCCCTGGTGGAGGAGGTTGAGATGCATCAGAGTGGGAAGAGTCGCAGGAACAAGGGGCATCTCCAGACTTGAAGGATACAATCCATTCATGAGAAATCTCTCCATGAGTCTGTAAGAGAGTATTTAAGGCAGTCATCAGGCAGTGTCCTTTTCTTGTCCCTACTTTATTACCCCCAGGCTGACAACCTGAAAACTCCATGTGGCTTCCCCTCTCCTGCTAACTTCCACCCACATGGTTTCTAGGTGAAGTTCCCAATATGGACTTGTGTCACTATAAGACCAGTCCATGTGAAGCTCTCAGATCCATGATTTCTACTTCAGCACACTGTTTTATGTACAGGGAAACTGAGGCCAGGAAGACTGTATCCTCCACTCAAAAGCTACTTCCCCAAGATTCTGGAGGTCCTAAGGACTTTGCTCAAACGTCACTCAAGCAGTGAGATTGACCCTGAGGACTTTGTTTAATACATTTTGTATTCCTTCCTCCCTTTCTACCTTGTACATAACAGCAGCTGAGGTGCTAGTAATTTTATTCCCCCTCAATCAGAATGGATTACGGACCAGAGTAGTTCTCAAGTTTGTATCTTGCTGCTGTATCCCCAATGTTTAGGGAAGAGCAGAGGTGCAGTAGGGCTCAGGCACCCTCCAAACACGTGAATGTGGTGGGCACAGTCAATAAGCTTAATACAGACCCCCAATCTCTGAATCCTTTTCTGGCTTTCACATAACTGACCACCAACTGAAAAAAAAAGAAAGAAAGAAAGCCACCCTTCCCCAAAAGATATAATCAAGATTACATCACAATCAACACGACTATTTTTTAAAAAATTTAACCATTTCTGTATGTTAGAATTGAAAGATAATCAAACATATAAAACCACTTATAAATAACTCATGTTAAAAGAATTACTGGGGCTAGGGTTGTAGCTCAGTGGTAGAATGTTTGCCTAGCATGTGTGAGGCACTAGTTTCAATCTTTAAAACCACATAAAAGTAAAAACAAATAAAGGCATTCTGTCCAACTACAACTACAACAAAACCAAACCAAACAAAACTTTACTTTAGAACACAGAAAAAAAAAACTCCCTCAATATGGACAATAGTGAAAAAGTAGAGTGGAAAAAGGGAACAGGTCCTAGGGGACCTGGGAACAAAAACTGATATGTTTGTCACTGAAACCTCCAAAGGAAAGGAAAAAGAAGACCAGACTGGAAAATAGAAGAAATAACATTTTAAAAATTCCTAAATTTCGGGTAGGGGTTATGCATCAGTGGTAGGGCTCTTGCTTAGCATCGGGGAGGCACTAGGTTTGATCCTCAGCACTGCATGAAAAAAATAAATAAAGTCATTGTGACCTCCTATAACTAAAATATCATTTAAAAATATTCCTAAATTTGGAAAAAGACATAAACCTATGGAGTCAAGAGGCTGAGCATATGTCAAACAAAATAAATCCAAAGAAAGCCACAACAGGACACAGCTTAGTCAGCTCCTAAACTCTGGAAACACAGAAAAATAAAAAAAAAAAACCTTGAAAGCAGGGGGAGAGAGGGAGGGAGGGAGAGAAAGGGAGGGAGGGAGGAGACAGAGAGAGGGAGAGGGAGAGGGATGGGAAAGAGAAAGAAAAGGAGGAAGAGGGTGAAAGGGAGGGAGGGAGGAGACAGAGAGAGGGAGAGGAGGGAGGGAGGAAGAGAGAGAAGCCAGGTTTACTTACCTTTGGGGAATAAACACTAAATGACAGAGGATTCCTCATCATAAACTACTGAGGCCACAGGAAAGGGCACATAATTCTTAAGTATTCAAACAGAGGAACTGTCAACCCAGAATTCTAAATGCAGTGAAAATTCTTGAGAGTGAAGGAGAAATTAAGTTTTTTTTTTTTTTTGTTTCTTTCTTTGTTTCACATTAATGAGAAAGAAGAGAATTTGTTTCTAGCAGGCTACCCTAAAAGAATGGCTCAAGGAAATTCTAGAAACAGAAAGGAAAATGATAAAAGAAGGAACCTCAGAGTATCAGGAAGAAAGAACAAGGTAAGGAAAAATACTGGAAAATATAATACAATGTCTTCTCTCCTTTGAAAATTTCAAATTATTATTGATGGTTAAAGCAAACATTGTAACACTGATGGGAGCTCTCAGTTATGGAGAGGAAATATTAATACAGTTAAATAAGGGAGGGTAAAGGGATGTAAAAGCAGGCAGGGTTGTGATGCTTCACTCCTAACGTCTGTGACCGGAAAGTTGCCTCCACATATTTAATACCTAGCCACACAGAGAGGTACAGTCAAAAACACTATAGATAAATAAAAATCAAATTTTTTAAAAGTCTAAGTAACCTATAGGAAGGCAGGAAAAAAAATTCAAGGCCAGCCTGGGCAACTTAGTGAGATCCAGCATCAAAATAAAAACCTACCCAAAAGCAAAGCCCGGGAGTGGATAGCTTCATTGGTAAATTCTAGCAATAATTAAAGAGTTTACAGCAATCCTTCTCAAACTCTTCCAAAAATTATAGAGAGGAGGAAACACTGACTAGTTTTTTTCTATTAGGCCAGCATTGCCTTGATCAAAGCTAGATAATGAGGGTACAAGAAAAGAAAACTGCAGGCATTAAAAAACCACAAGATACTAGCAACTCAAATCTAGCAGCATATTAAAAGGATTATGCACCATAACCAAGAGGGACTTGTGCTTGGAATATAAGTATAAGAAAACTGATCAACTCAATACATCACCTGAGTACAATGAAGGAAAAATAATCAGGTGATCATTTCAGTGGATGCAGACAAAGGATAAGACAAAATCAAGCATCACTTCATGAGAAAATACTCAGTAAACTAGAAGAGTTACTACATTTGTGGGCACGCAATGGATGCAGACAAAGGATAAGACAAAATCAAACATCACTTCATGAGAAAATACTCAGTAAACTAGAAGAGTTACTACATTTGTGGGCACGCAATGGATGCAGACAAAGGATAAGACAAAATCAAACATCACTTCATGAGAAAATACTCAGTAAACTAGAAGAGTTACTACATTTGTGGGCACGCAATGGATGCAGACAAAGGATAAGACAAAATCAAACATCACTTCATGAGAAAATACTCAGTAAACTAGAAGAGTTACTACATTTGTGGGCACGCAGTTGTTCACAATAGTCTCGATACATTATTTTCATTTCTGTAAAGTGAATACTCATGTCCTCAGCTACATTTGTCTTTCCTCTTTTTTCCTAGTCAGTCTAGCTAAAGAACCAACTTTCAGTTTCATTGATTTTTTTTCTCTATTTTTTAATTTTAGTTCTTCTATTCTTTTGTTTACTTCAGTCTAATTCCTCAGCAGGGTAAAGCCATATATGAAAAGCTCATAGCTGACATCACACTCAATGGTGGGACACTGTTAAGCTTTTCCCCAAGATCAGGAACAAGGCAAGGACACCTGCTTCATGCTTCTATTCAGCACTGTACTGGGAACTCCAGCCAGCATACCTGTGCAAGAAAAAGAAGCAAAACTCTTCCAAAATAGAAAGGCAGAAATACAATTAAAGACACCCGAAAACCTGTTATATGTAATAATAATAATAAAAAAAAAATTCAGCAAAGGTGAAAAATATAAAATTGACACACAAAAAGCAATTATACTTCTATTCACTTGCAATGAATGACAGGGAAAGAAATGAAAATAATTCCTTTTATAATCCCATGAAAAAAAATACTTAGAAATAAATTTAATCAAGGAGACATAAGACTTGCAACATTGAAAACTACAAAATGTTGCTGAAAAATCAAACCAGACCTAAGTAAATGGAAAAACATCTGCATTCGTGAACTTGGAGACTTACTGTTTGGTAGATAATACCACTCAAAGCAATTTACACATCCAATGCAATCTCTTTCAAAATCAAAATGTCTTTTTTCTTTTGTAGAACAGAAAATAGATCCTAAACTCACATGGAAATCTAAGGGATTCCAAGTAGCCAACGCAACCTTGAAAAAGGAAGACAGAGTTAGAGGACTGACATTTCCCGATTTCACACCTAAATTACAAATGTGTAGTAATCAAAAGTGTAGTGTAGATGTTAGGCCAATGGAACAAAATAGAACCTAGAAATGAAACCTCTCATGTGTGGTCAACCGATTTTTGACAAGGATGCCAAGACATCCCGTGGGGAAAGGACAGTCTCTTCAATAAATGGTGCTAAAAATAAGCAAAACAAAGAATGTAGACCCTTATACCACACCCTAAGCAAAACTTAACAAAAATTAACAAAAAGACCCGAAATGCTAAAACTATTAATCTCTTAGGAGAAAATACAGGGAAAATCTTCATGTCCATGGATTTGGAATGATTTCTTAAATATGACACCAAAAACTCAAAAAGAAAAAAATGGGTAAATTAGAATCATAAAATTTAAAAACTTGGGCTGGGGTTGTGGCTCAGTGGTAGCGTGCTTGCCTAGCATGTGTGAGGCCCTGGATTCGATTCTCAGCACCACATATAAACAAATAAATAAAGGTTCATCAATAACTAATAAAAATTTTAAAAAATTTAAAAAACTCTGGTGCATCAAAGGAAACTATCAAGAAAGTAAAAAGACAACCCAAAGAATGAGAGAAAATATTTGTAAATCATATATTTGATAGGAGTTTAGTAAGCAGAATATATAAAGACATCCTATAACATCACAAAACCCCCAAACAACCCAACGTAAATATGGGCTATTTCCCTAAAGTAAATACACAAATGATCAATAAGCACACCAAAGGATGCTCAGCTTCATTAGTCCTGGGAAATGCAAATCAAAACTACAATGAGATGAATGACTAATATCACAGAAATGGAAAAGAAGGTGGGTAAGGCTGTGGAGAAATCAGAACCTCCGTGCATTGTCAGTGGGAGTGTGACATGATGCAGCTATTGTGGAGGACAAACTGGCAGTTCCTCATAACATTAAACACAGAGTCACCATGTGACACAGCACTGTCACTCCCAGTTGTATACCGGAAACCTGACTGCAGGGAGTCCAACAGACATTGTGAATATCCAAAAGGTACAAACAACTCATGAGCCTTTCAGGAGGAACAGATAAACAAGTTGGCGTGTAGATACAATGGAATACTATTGCCATAAAAAGAATAGTCTATGTCATGGATGAACCTTGAAAGCATTATGTTAAGTGAACTCAGCCAGGTGCCGTGATAAGTGGGAACAAAGGAGGTTCTTATATATGGAGCAGGCTGACTAGTGCTGAGCATTTGGACAGTGAAAGGGGTCCACGCAGGACCTCTTGAGCTGGCTGGCTCAAGTGTTGTCAGGATCTCTTCTCTTAACAGTATCTGACGCAGAAAGATGGCACACTCAGGAATGAAGGGACCGCCTTTCCAGGAGGCAGCACCAGGTCCCAGGATGCCTGCGGGGTGGGAGCCACATCATTAGAGCCCACACTCAATGGAGTCCTGGGGTGCTCATAGGGAAAATGGCATCTAGAATAGAATAGCAAATATGCCACATGAGGAAAAAAGGACACTTTAAGAAGGCTTGTTGATCTGTGCTGCCAGCACTGTAAATCTCTAACCTTCAAGAAGGCATTACAGTTTCAAAACTACCCTCTGGAACTGAGGCTGTGCATAGATAGATGCCCCCAGATATGAGGAACATGGGCATTAATTAGCTTCTTTTAAAAAAATTTCTTTTTAGTTGTTGATGCATCTTTATTTTTTTATTTATATGTGGTGCTGAGTATCAAACTCAGTGCCTCACACATGCAGAGCAAACACTCTGCCACTGAGCCATAACCCTAGCCCATTAATTAGTTTCTTAAAGAGAGTTTCTCCTGGGTTTAGAGATAATTAAAAACTTGCATAGAGTTCCTGAGTCCCATTGAAACTGAACCAAGATTTTTCTTACCTACCCACCTTTCTTCAGATATACTGTTGCCATCCTGGTCTCTACCTGTGGAACATTTTACCTGAGATATTGCTAGGGAAAGGGGGCTAGCGTGTGTTCTAAACCTTACGGAAATTACTGCTATGGTAATCTTTGATGTCCTGTTACTTACTTAGACTCTTTTTTAAAAAAATATTTTTTAGTTGTCAATGGGCTGTTATTTTATTCATTTATGTATGGTGCTGAGGATCAAAGCCAGTGCCTCACATGTGCCAGGCAAACACTCTACCAGTGAGCCACAACCCCAGCCCTACTTAGACTCTTACTGGTACTATTTTAAGTGAGGATGGAGTTGAACATGGGGGCTGGGTATCACTGACTTAGTAGGCAGACCTCATTGGATCTCACACCAGGTTATGTTCCCCCAAATGTCTATCGGTTATTAAGCTGACAATTTACTCCCCCACCTGCCTTCTAATCATGTTCTCTTTTATCAGTTCTAGACTCCAGTGGGCATAAAGGGACTGTTACTTATTGAATAACTTTCCTAAACTGCAACCCACCTCACTTTTGTTGTGTAGGACATTGTTAAGGAGGTCAGAGCAACCATAAAAATACCAAAGTAGAGCTGCAGTGTGTGAGTATCGAGTGGAGAAGAGAGGGAACATGAATTCATGAAGATGGCCTGCAAACAGCAAAGCCCCTACCAAACTATTCACAGCTACCTGAGTCCAAGGCAGAAAGTGAGGTAGGCTGGGAGCTCCTGGGACATCTAAGCAGGGACAATGCTACCTTATCCTGAGAAGGCACAGTAGGCACGTGCCCTCACCAGTCCCAAACAGATGAGAAGTGGCACATCTCATGAGGACAAGCAGCCAGCACTCACTGCAGAGCCTCTCCTCACTTCTCTAGGCAGAAAGTTCCACAGTGGATCAGGTAGGTACTGAAGACAATAGAGCAAATTGATTGTGATTGCTATCCATACTTCTCAGCCTCAGGAGTTGCTCCAAGAAAGCATCTTTACAACCTTTAACCAATTTGTCACTTTCTTCTTTCCAGTCCCACTGTCTCAGGCCCACAATCCCTCAGCCCACATACCACATACAGAAGTTCCCCAGTTTTCACATCCTCACCCTGGATTACGTCAGTAGTCTCTAGGGTAACCTGCTCTACACCTTCAATCAGGACTTGTGGAAATACCCAAATTTCCTCTGTCTTTTTGACTTACCCCCCACTCCCTCAACACACACATCTGCTGAGGTGGCTTCCTTGTTCCTCCATGTAAACCTGTGTTCCATCCAAGACTGCTCCCTCACCAGCCCATAGAAGCCACTATGGAGGACTTTTCTAACAACCCAGATCCATTCTGGGCCTGGTCGTTTTTCCGTAATCTCCCAACATACTTGGACTTGCCCACTGCACTGTCCCCTAGGCAGATGATCTTCACGTTGTCATCAGCATCGTATTTCTCTTGGTCCAGCTCACATGGTTTGGCTCTATCCCCTGCCATTGGCTCTCAGTTGTAGAGGCCCAGCTAGATGATCTTGTCAGTGTCTGGGAAGGTCAAAAAGAGGTTGCTATTAGAGATAAGAACTACCCTCAACCAAATCTGTTTCTTCCTCCTGGATGGGAGAAAGGAGCCCAAGGGCACACATCTTTCTCCCTTTACCACTGATGTAACTGCCACATGCTAGGCCTCAGGGTTGTAACCTTGTCTCATAAGATTCTATGTTATCTTCCTAGTGCAATTACGCTCAGGCCACACTTCCCACCTGCCATGCTGAAACTTTACAAGTTCAACATATGGGTTTTCTTACTTATCAAACAGTGACAAAAAATAGTACCCATGCCACATGATACGTACAAGACACTGTACGGCAAAAACAATCTGAGTTCTCATCACCAAATAACATATACTACATAGCCAAAGATGCCTAACCCACATTCCTGACTATCTGCCCTCTCACCTCTCACCTCCCCCTAATCTTCCATCCTGTTGCATTCAGCAGCTGCCTCTCTCTCCTCAACATGGATATTCCCCAAACCCTCTTCTACAGGAGATATTTTTTAAACCTCTAGTAATTTCAAGCATCTCCTAAATAGTAACTACATGGAGAATGCTTCCCTTAGTGCCAGATTCAGACATGTAATTGACCATCAGACCTGTAAATAGGAAATGAAAGGCCTGCAGGCAAGTTACATGTTAACACAAGTACTATAATCCTGCCCATCACAACTACTGCTCTTCACATTCCCATATATGCAAGACACCACCACCATCCAGTGCCAACGCCTATATATAACATTATCTCTAGCCTGTTCTACTCCCCTCACACCTAAATATGGCACTGCAAACATTCCTAAGATCCTGAACTAGCTAGGCACACAGAAATGATACTCTGATGATGACCTAACAGCACTAATTCGCACTTACTTACTGGGCAGACCTCGCACTGAGTTCAAAGGTGTGCACAGGAGTTGACTGTAATGCCTTTGCATAAGAAGGAACTGAGCCTTGCTCACTGCAGTACTCTCAGCCGTTAGTGCAGTGCCTGGGAAGTGGCAGATGCTTGGTGAGCATGGTAAGGGTTCTCTCCTTCCACTTCCACTCTGCGGCGCAGCGACCTATACGAAAGCCAAACCTAACCTATGACTGTGAGCTCGAAGACCTTCAATGGCTGACGCTGTCCTCGAGATGTAGGGGACAAGCTCTCTTGCATTCGACAAACACTTCTGAGAGAACCCTTCCCAGGCCCTCCCTCCGCCCAGGGCCCTCGAACCGCCTCCGAGGGGCGGGTCCCACAGGCCTAGGCACCCCTGGGAGGCCTCGTCCTCACGTGCGATCCAGGGAAACGGCTGGAGACACCAGGGACGCCACCGCCCTGCGGACCCGTAGCCACGCCGGGCCCACCCGCCAGCCCAGCTCACGCAGCACCGCCCTCTGCTTCCGCTGTGCAGCGTCCCTGCAGCTGCTACGCAACCGCGCCAAGGACCCCGAAAAGGGCTGCCCGGCAGAGCGCCCGAAGGACCCCGCCGGGGCGCGGGGTGGCTGGCGCAGGGCCTAGCGGCGGCCGGCCAGAGGGCGGCGTTGGGCTCCTGAGCGCCCAGGTTCAGGGGCTGTGTGTAGGGGTTGGAGTCGGGGTTGGGGCCGGGGTCGGGGGCCTTGGGCCGGGCTGGTATAGGTTCCGGGGCGTGGAGGGAGGGCCATCAGCTTTTGCACGCTTATGAGCAGGAGGTTGCTGCAGGTTGTAGTTCTTTGATGGGTAAATTTGAGCAAATGTCTCAACTTTTGTCACCGACTCAGCGGGTCCTTTAGCTCATGCTAAAGGAATGAAATCAAACAGGACTAATAAAGAGAGGGTTAGAAAGAATTTTTATATTGATTAATATAGCAATGTGATTACTCATAAGCAGAAAAGCCAGGAGAGGTGGCTCTGCCCCATTGGCAGAAGGGCAAGGAAGGCAAAGGATAAACACAGAGCTGTGGATCAGAAATTTGCATATTTATAGGTTACATAGCAATATTCATTATTAAGTTGCAATTTCTTAGTCCACCTGCACCGTTTTGCACATGATCATAAATGTGTCTCAAATCGTTAAGTCTTGCCCCAGGTGTTTATTTTACTGTGGAAGTGAATTCCAATGAGAGTCCTGGTTACCTGGTTACTTTAGGTTGTGGTCAGATCTGGTTACATCAATTGATTTTTTTTTTTTTTTTTTTAATTTTGAACAATGAATGCAGTTGGCTAGGGCTTTTGACCATCCATCTTGAGCATAGAGCATTTAGTGCCTTTTGTCACCAGTTTAACTCTATACTCCTGCCTCATTTTGACATTTGTAACTAAGCATGAGCCTAGATGGCCCAAAAGCCTAAATTGCTGTGAGTGAGCAGGAATTAGGACAGGGGCCTGTCACTGATTCACCTGGCAGGTTCCAGGTCCCATGAGATCAGCTCTTATGCCAAACACTTCCTAGGGACTGTGTGCTACTGTGCCAGAGAGAGAGAGAGAGAGAGCGCGAGAGCTGTGATATTGCAAAGGAGGCTCTGAGAAGGCTGGAAGATCAGGGAGAAGGTGCATTAAATCTATAGGAAACCGGGTAGTCATAAGCCAGGCAAACACAAGTTCTTTTATTTCAACTTAATTTCTAATATCTATGACTCTCAATCACATATCACACGTTACACAATTTTTGCAAAGGCAAAAAGCAGATATAAATGCAGAATTACTGTAGGTGGTCAAATAGAACTTGTCCAGGGTGCAGAGCCAGGTTCAGTGAAAGGCCAAGGCTCGTCGTCGGAGATCAAAACGCACACACAGATAGCAGTGACAAAGATGAAGCACTTTACTGCAAGCTGGTTCTAGCTTATATAGAAAGTGAGAGTCAGTTATCTTAAACCAGGAAGCTCCCGGGGCCAATCATAGTAAAGGTCAGATCATCACCTATGGTGCACGCATGTCCACCCTGCATAAGATTCATGGGGGGCACCAGCTGTCCACGATCACGGAAGACGGGAGGACCAATTAGAAAATTTTCAAAACAACTTGTTATCTGCCCACTGGCAACTTGCCTGCCGCCATGTTGCATTAGGGGCTCCTTATCTGAAAGGCCTGGGGAGTTCTAGCCACCCACTGGCAATTTGCCCACCGCCATGTTTGAAAGGCCCAGGGAGTTCTCATGGAGACTCCCAACATTCAGAATAGACAGCAGTTTCAGAGTGTCAGCTTGAGATATCAGCTTGGAGTGGGCCATGTGCTATCATCATGGACAGGAGAAGTTGTACTCTGCTGAAGCCTGGGGATGGAGATTCAGAGGTTTATTGCTGTGGTGATTTTCCTGGGCAAGGCTCGTGATGAAAACTGATCAGGTGATGGGATCAGGGTGCCCACAATGTCCAGTCTCAGGGCATGCCTCCTTTTAGGGATCTCAAATGAGGGGTTGCTTTACTCCATGGTCTGGCATGTTTGATGAGCTCCTGATCCTGGATTTCCAATATGTGTTTGATAAGCTTGTGCATCCGCGTGCTTCAGATTAATTCAGTAAGTTCACATGTGGTCATTCTTATTAGCATGATTAACTTATTTATCACTTTGTGCTTTATGGTTGTGCCTGGTAGGTGGTGGTGGTTTACTTGTACAAACAAGGCATGGAGTCATTCCACCTCAGCACTTAAACTCAAAATCGGAGCTTCACAGGGGTGGGAGAAAGTGGCTCTGTGCGCCCTCTGCCTGAGCAGCGCAGGATGCTAAATACTCCCTGCTCAGCAGTGCTTCTGCACCCTCTCTCGTGGCAGTTCCGGTGAAGCTCTGAAATTTGTTCGGATTATTCCAGGCCAAGATTTTGGAACTCAAACAGAAATAGAGCCTACCATCCCACACCGTAATCCGAACGGATGAAGACAGCAAGAAGCAAAGTACATGGTTGACAGGCCTTGGAATCTGGCAGAGGTGCCTCTGCATGTAATGCTGTGTTGGTTTTCTGAGTGCAGTGGCTTGAAAGCTGGGCTTCCTGTGATGCCTTCTGGGGAGAAAGGATGCTACTTGAACTTTCAGGGGCATCTGGGAAGAAATGTACCTTGGGAGCCAGGCCAGCACTCCATGAGGAACAGGTACAGATTTTCACCTTTCAACACAAGTTATAGAGCTTCATTTTGAATAAAAAACAGAGGTATCAAGAATTTTCTTAAGTTTTCTGCTGAGATGAAACCACTGCCATCCTTCAGTAGTGTAGTTGGCAGCTTCCTGGTTTAGAGGGAGAATTTGAGAATTATTCAGGACTTGAAGGTGGGTCTTTTCAGCTCAGCAGTCACAGATCAGAATTGAGCTCCCTGTGACTTCTGTGCAGTGAAGTCTTCCCTAGACAGGGAAGTGTTCCACCTTCCCACCACCTGTGCACAAGGTCACACTCCTGCACCCCAATAGCCTTCTGATTGGGGTATGACTGCATTCTGACATAATTGTGTCTGTGGGGCATCTCCCTTGAGTATTGAGAAGGAAACATGGCTGAGGAAGGCCCAGGGAGAATAGACAAGGGTGGATTTTCCATCAAATTGTAATTCGTTGTGTTTGAGAAGAGAGTTGTGGCTCCCATCCTATTGTATCCTCACTCCATTAAAGGGCCAGCTGGGCCCAATGGACACAGGTGACCATGTGGAGCATCCTCTTTTGTGCCTTCCTGATGCACCTTTCCTTCTGAGATTAAAAGGGACACCTTGGCTGTTCCAAACTGTAGATAGCTAGAGGAGAAGCTGGAGGAGGTATGAGAGGTGGTTTGTCCAGCCCTGGGCTTTCTGGACTCTGGGACTTTGGGGATTGAGATTCTAACACATGAAATGTGGAATGCAAACATTGAAACTATAGCAAAATCTTTTTCAGATCAAGGCATGGAATAGTGGGCTCCATTTTAGCTTAAATGTGCAAATTTTATGTGTTGGAAATAAACAGAACACTAAATTTCAGGGGTTTTACATCAGGGCTAGGCAGTGGCATAGCTCTCTCTGCAGCACCCTTTTTCCCTAGAAGGCATCTAAGCTCAGGGCTGGGAATATAGCTCAGTTGGTAGAGTGCTCGCCTCGCATGCACAGGCCTTGTTCAATCCCCAGTACCAACAGATAAATAAAGTACAAAATAGGACTGGGGATGTGGCTCAGTGGTCCAGTATCCCTGAGTTCAATCTCCAGTACCCCAAAAAAGAAAAGTAAAAAAAAAAAAAAATTCAAGCTCAAAATACAGTTGAATTGCAACTTGTGGAAAGAGATGAGATTAAAATTTGGGATGGGGGTATAAAGCTGCAGCATAAAGTGCTCCAAGATACTCAGAGGCAGGACCTCTAATGACAGCCACCTCCAGGCTTTCCCTGGCCATTGTGGCCCTGTGGGGATCCTGGAGTTGCCTCCATGTCTGTCTGTCCTTTTCCAGGTGTTCTCTAGGCAAAGATACAGACTTGGGTTGTTGTGCCTGCATTTTCCTGAGATGAATGAATGCATGTACAACTTAAAAAAAAATCTCTTTCCATAGGCAACAACTGCATCCTGAGCCTGTTTATCAACTGCATCTACAGGTGTTTCCATACAGAACCCAATTCTGTGCCCCAGTGTGGGGCACAAGAGTAAGGGCAGCCCAGGCGGACCAGGTCAGAGGCCTGGGGAAGCTCAGAGACCCCAGGCCTCCATCACACGAATGTACTGCATTTCTGTCATTAAGGCACATTCTGATTCCTTAATTTATTTGGCCATTCTGCATAGAACTTCTTGTGTAATTGCATGCTGTATTTAGACATGTTTTCAAGATATATTTTCTAAGCAATTTAAAATTCTTAGGTTCATATTGAATCATGTGGTGTGCTCATGTATAACTCTGGGAAAAAATTGAACTTTTAAAAGTGATGAACTATGTATTCCACTAGTAATAAATGAGAGTTCTGGTTCTACATCTTCCAATGGATACTGCATCAAAGAAGGTTGTAGCCACTTAATACACATGTAGTGCCAACACGGCAGTGTAGGTCATTTCCCCTCATGTCAGGGGATGCTGAGAAGCATTTCTATGCTTCTTTGCCATTTTCATATCTTCTTTGGTGAGTTGTCAGTTCAGATCTTCACCTGTTTTTAATTGGATGGTTGGTTTCTTACCATGTTTAGGATACAAGTCCACTTTAGATATGTATTTTCCAAATATTTTAACCCATCTGTGGCTTATTTTTTGTTCCCTTAATAAAATTTTTTCAGAGTAGATATTTTTATTTAAATTTTTTTGGTATTGAGCATAGAACCCAGGGGTGTTCTACCACTGAGCTATACTCCCAGCTCTGCTTAATTTTTTTTTTTTTTTTTACTTAGAGATAAGGGCCTTGCTAAGTTGCCTCAGGCTACCTAATAGCTGGGACTAGAGGCATGCAGTACCATGCCCAATGACAATTCCAATTTTAATTAAGCCCACATTATCAATTCTTTCTTTCATGGATTTGTTTTGGAGCTGCATTTAAAAAACTCAATATGAAACATGGTCATAAGTATTTTCTACTACAATTTTTATAGTTTCACATTTTCAATGTAAGCCATGGACTACTTAGAGTGAATTTTGTGAATCTGATAAAGGTTTTCCCTGTCCATTACTCCTATAAATTTTCTAAGCACTCCATCACCATCTGTGTAGCAGATGCTCTTTTCTTCATTGAAGGTCTTTTTCCTTTGACAAAATTAGCACTCTGTTGGTATGGGTGAGCTTTGGCCTCTCCATTCATCTCCATTTATCTACCTGTGCATTTCTTCACAACATCACATTTCCTCACTACTTCAGCTTTCTGACAGGTGTTGAAATATAGATGTGTGAGTTCTTTGTCCTTCTGTAGTCTGTGTTATCTATTCTTGGTTCAGAAACAGTTTGCTGGAAATTTGAGTGTGATTGAGCTGAATCTGCAGATGAGGTGTGAGAGAATTTCATCTTGACTATGTAGAGACCTTAACAAGAAATATCTCTATTTATTTATATTTTGTTTGATTTCTTTCAATTTGCCAAGGTTTTCTGAAAGCACAGTTGTAAGTAAAAACTTATATTTTAAATTTTCAACTCTGGGGGTGCTATTTTAAATGGAATTGTTTAAGTTTTTTTTCTTATTCTAGTTTTTAAATTCCAATTTTTCCTATACAGTTTTGATGACTTATAAGAAATCAATTGACTTTTGCTTATTGACTGTGTATTTTGCCTTTTGTTGTTTATCCTGTACGAGCAAACATGGAATGGTGGATTCTATTGCCGTTTGATTTCCAAAGTTATGGCCTGGTAAAATCAGAACCATGAATTTCAGAGCTTCACCAGGACTGCCACAAGGGGGCGCAGGGCCATTGCTGAATAGTGAGCACTGAGCATCCTCAACTGTCCACAGTGGCCAGCAGGGGGTGCTCAGAGTGACTTTTTCTGAACCCCTTGTATCATCCGTCTGCCAGGGATGGGTGTCCTGTGCCCACAGCAAACTTTCTTCTCAGGACTCATCTGGGGAAATTCCATGGCTGGGGATACCTGGGGTCTATGTCCACAGTGAGGTAAACCTAACCTTCAAGACTTACCATAACCCTCACCCTTGTGGTCCACCAGGGGAGACCATGGCTGTAGACATGTGGGGCTATGGCTGTGGTGATAAAGGTTCCTTTTCCTTGGGACCTATACAGGGAAATGCTGTGGCTGAGGACACCTGGTGGCCATGTTCACAGTGAGGTCACTCAAACTTAAACTTGGGACCTCACCCAGGAAAAGGCCACAGGTGCAGGCTAAAGGCACCTTGGAGCAATGACTGTTGTGGCAGAGCCTCCTTGTTACCCTCACAGGGAGATGCCTTGGCTGGGTCACCTAGGGACCATGTGTACCAGGAGATTTCTTCCCCCTTGGCCTCTACACATGGATGCCACTGTGGTTTTGGACTGAAGTCTACTGAGGAAAAGGTGGGGAAGACTGAGGAAAAGCCTCTTGCCCACTCTCCCATGGGCTGAGGAAGAAGCTCTGCTGTGTTTTACTCTTGTAGGTAATATTTTAGTGGGACTAAATTTTATGAAAGTATCCCTTGTGAGGCTTTGGCTACTCATTGTCATAGTATTCTAAAGTACATTTTATGGGAGAAATCCCAGGATACTGAAAGGAGAAACTGAGACATGAACTCAGGGTAGTGCAGGGAAGGCCTGGGGTTCCCAGCATGTGGCATCTCACTAGTGTCTGAGAGGAAGGGCTAATATTGCCTCATTGTTTATATTTATCTTTACGTAACTTTTTTTAGTGTTACAGTACTTGAAAAATATTGAGAAGTCGGTGAGTCAGTGTAATAATAATATTATGGCTGTACTGAAGAGATATTCCTACCATGTGACTATGAGTTTTGTAGACAATACCAGGGCTTTCTAGATAAGTCTGCACACAGTTGAGTGGCCTGCCTGAAATTCCCAGAAGCCACTGTGGTGATAACTGTGCCAGACTACACTGCCCAGAATCCCTGGGGTGCCTGGGCAAACATTGCTACAGCTCCCACAGTCCTTTGTGGAGAGGGCTGGACAGGAAATCACTGAGCTGCACTACCAAGATTCCTTGGAATACCAGGGCAAGCACATGGCCCAAAGCTTCCAAAGGTCTCCATGGTGGGGGCTGAATACCAGACTGCAGTGGCACAATCCTCAGGGTTCTCTGGGTATCTCTTGGTACCTGACAGGCAGCTCCCAGCCTTTGGGGTGAAAGATGCATTGGCAGAACAATTGACTACACTACATGAACATTAGGTGCCTGCAGCTCCAAGAGGTCTCTGCAATGAGGACTGGATTTCACTGCCTAGAGTTCCTGAGCTTGCCCATGTGAATGTGCAGCCTGGAGCTCACATTGCCCTCCACAATGAGGGCTGTACGGGTAGAATGCTGCACTGGAGATGCCTGAGGGAAATATGCACCTCTGATAGTCCTCTGTGGTGAGAACTGCATGGGTAGGTCATTGGACCATAGCACTGAGTCTTCAGGGTGCCTGAGCAAGCATACAGCCTGCAGCTTACAAAGACACCTGACAGAGGTATATGTGGGAAAACACTGGACTACATTACTCACAATTCTCAGGGGGGCAGCAGAAGCTTACAGGAGTGCTCCCCACTGTGAGCTAGAAAAACATGGGACTACACTACCCACAATCCTAAGGGGAAAGAAGCTCTCAGGATCCCCCACAGAGAACCAGCCAAACATTGGACTTCATTACCCACAATGTTTGGGTGGGGGTGGGGAATGGGAGGTTCATAGGAATTCCTTCACAATGAGCTGTAACGTGGGACTACATTACCCACAATCCTGAGGGACAGAAATCACAGGATTCTCCTGCCTCCAGTGAGCTGGCAAAACATGCGACTAAATTGTTCACAATCCCGAGGTGGCAAGTCTCCCAGATTCCCCTACAGGAGCCAGCAAAATGCTGCACTACAGTGCCTTCAGCCCTCTGGTGCAGAAGTTCTCAAGAGCCCCCTTTCTCCACCCATCCACACCCTATGAGCAGGCAAAATGCTGAACTACATTTTCTATAATCCAAGGAGGGGGAGGTAGAAGTGCACAGAATCAACCCCTCTGAGCCAGAAAATACAGGGGCTTCATTACAATCCTAATGGGGCAGAAGTTCCCTGGGTTCTGCAGAAGACCAACAAAATACTGGATTACATTACCCACCATCTATGGGGGGGGGGGTTTACCTCATGGGAGAACTGCCCCCAATAAACTGACAAAATGCTGGACTACATTACCCACAGCCCTCAGGGTCAGAAACTTTTAGGAGAATTATTTCCACCTCTTTCCGTGAGTGGGAAAAAGTCTGGACAAATGACCTACAATCCTAAGGAAGATGAAGCCCCAGGATCCCTCATGAAGAGCCAGCAAAATGCTGAGCTACATTACAACAAGAATAGAGTTAGGGTTTGGGTTTTTCTGGCTCTCCTTGGAGGATCCTGGGTGCTTCCTCACCCTAAGAATTATGGGTGATGTAGTCCTTGATCTCACCCACACACCTCTGCCAGGAGACCCCTGAAAGCTGAATGCACATGCTTGCCCTTATACCCTGAGGATTCTGAGTAGTTTTAGGGGTAGTGGTAGGGCTAGGCAAAAATTAGCCACAGGGCAAAGGTTAGTGAGATTTACAAAACCAAGAGGTACTCTTGAATTTCTGCCACTAAAGACCATGGGTAGTATAGTCTTAGGTTTAACCACTGATACTGGAGATCCTGGGAACTTCCTCCCCTTAGGATTATGGATAATGTAGTCCCAGTATCTCCTGCTCTTTGCTTGGTACTGTGGGAGGCCCTCCCTAAATATTGTGGGTGAAGTATTAAGAGGTGAAGTATTAAGTGGGCTCAGATTGAGGAATTCTGGGTAATTCCTCCCCCCAACTCACATGGAATTGTGGGTAACATAATTCCACATTTTATTCAACTATGGAGAATTGTGGGAGATTCCGCTCCTGTTAGAATTTTGGGTAATGTAGTCTCATGATTTATTGGCTCTGTGCAGAGGATCTTGGGAACTTCCTTCCTCCTAGGATTATGGGTAAGGTAGTCCAAATTGCCTGCCTACTGCTGGGTATTCTGGGAGCCTCCTTCCTGAGGATTTTGGGTAATGTAGTCCCATGATTTGGCCTCTCTATGTAAAGAATTCTGGGAACTTCCTGTGCCATAGAATTGTGGGTCATGTAGTCCCATGTATTACACAGTGGGGGACTTGTGGAAGCTTCCTTTCCTGTGGACTTATGGGTATTGTGGTCCCATGATTTAGCCTCTCTGAGCAAAGAATTCTGGGAACTTCCTCTCCTTAGAATCATGAATAATGTAGTCTCAACATTTGCCATTCACCACTGGGTATTCTGTGAACCTTTTCCCATAAGGACAGTGGGTGAAGTAGTAAAGAGCATACTGTTAGACCAGGACACAAGAAAACACCACTGACTCCAATTAAAATCAAATTAAAGCAAGCTTATTATTTCGACGAGCCGGGCTGCCTCTCCCTCCCAAAACGGCAGGAACAAGACAACAGCAGCAGCTTTCCTGCAGCCCAGCTTTATAGCCTAGAAAGTTACACAAAGCAGGGTTACAGATAACAGAACTCTGACGAGCATAACACTGATGGTAGTTTACATTTTTTGCTGGCCCCAACATCAGAATTTATGAGGACCATTAGAGTCTCAGAGAGGGTCATTGTCTGGCCAGGGAAGGCCAATATTTATGAGGTGTCACTAAAGTTTCAGAGAGGGCTGCTCTCTGGTCAGAGAGCCAGGCATGGGTGAATTCAAGGCACGGGCAGGCATTCCAAGCAGGTTCAGAATTTGCAGTAATTTATAGTAAAGCCAAAATAATCTTTTTGAAGCCAGATTTAAAATTAGGTAGTCAGTGTAGTTAGGTAAATCGGGTCTAATATCGAGTGGAATCTAAAATGGAGGCCGTGTGGAGAATGACTCGGGAAAACACAGGACAACTCATGGAATGTTAATGAAGTCCCAAAAGGCCCTAGGCCAAAGTCCACCTCAAAGAAATGTTAATGAACAGCCCCCAGCAAAAAGGTGCTGACTCAGAAGTCCTTCCTGACCAGATTACTTTTTGGCCTACCTGTGTCCCACCCCTCGGGCCTTCCAACCCACGTTCCATCACCAAACCTATAAAAAGGGGAACACATTTGCCCGCCAACTGGATTCCACCTCTTGGGTCCCCTTCTTCCTCTGGGAGAAGTCTTTTCTGCTGTCCTTTAATAAACTTCTAATTTCTACTCTGACCTTGCCTCGGCGTGCTCTCTGGTGTTATTCTTCAACATTGGGGAAGCAAGGACTCGTCACCGGTCAACAGCGGTAACATTTTCATGGCTTTGTGGTGAGATTGCTCCCAATTTTAAGAAAAGATCAGGTTGGGTCTATCACATACCACTCTGGGCAGCTCTGGGAATTCCACCCAATAGAATTGTGGGTAATGTAATCCCATGATTTGTCCTCTTTGTGCAAAAGATCCTGGGAATTCCACCCCTTTAGTATTATGGATAACATAGTCCCATCTCACCACTTGTTATTTTGGGTGCCTCCTTCCCTGAGGATGGTGGGTGAAGTAGTCGTGGGCATATCACTCACTTTGGGGAATTCTGGGAACTTCCTCCCCCTCAGAATTGTGGGTAATGTAGTCACACTATTTGTATTATCTGTTAGGAGTTGTGGGAGCTTTCTCCCTATTTGAATTATGGGTAATGTAGTCTTATAATTTGTCTTCTTCATGCAGAAGATCCTGGGAACTTCCTCTCTTAAGGATTGTGGGTAATGTAGTCCCAACATTTGCTTGCTCACCGCTGGGTATTCTGGAAGCTATCTTACCCCTTAGTTTTGTGGGGTATGTAATCCCAAGGTTTGTCTGCTCACTGCAAGAGATCCTGGGAAATGCATCTTCATAGAATATTGGGAATTAAAGTTCCATTATTTGCTTGCTCACTAATGGCTATCCTGAAGACTCTTCCCCTAAGAATTATTGGTAATGTAATTTTAGATTTACTACTCACTTTGGGGAATCCTGGGTGCTTCAAACCATGTAATTGTGGGTATTGTAGTTCTAGACATAACCACTTTGGGGGGGGTACCATTACCCATAATCCTAAAGTGGAGGAAATTCCCAGTATCCCATTTCCTCCATTTTAGTGTTATCGGATATGTCTCAGGTTTTTCCCTGATAGCAGTAGGGTCTCAAGGGAGGATTATGAGTAGTGTAGTCCAAATTGCCTGCCTACTGTTGGGCATTCTGGGAGTCGCCTCCCTGAGAATTTTGGGTAATGTAGTCCTATGATTTGCCCTCTCCATGTGAAGAATTCTGGGAACTTCCTGTGCCATAGAATTCTGGGTCATGTAGTCCCACATATTACACAGTGGGGGATTTGTGGAAGTTTCCTTTCCTGTGGACTTGTTATTCTCCTCAGTGAGGGTTGTTGGTAATGAAGTTTTGGGTTTATCACTCACTGGGGGATTTGGGAGACTCCTCCCCCATAGAGATTTAAAAACTACAGTCTCAGGTTTACCACAGGCCCAGGGATTCCTGGAACATGTTTGCCTTAGGTAATATAGTTCCAAAATTTATGAATAACATGCCCCCATTTTTTCCTTGATAACCATTGGCAATGCTGGGAGCTTCCTTTTTCTTGGGATTGTGGGTAGTGTAGTCCCTGGTGTAGCAGCTCACAGTAGGGAATTAGGAGTTCCTAAATCTTAGTCTGTATGTGATACATTCCTGGGTTTACCACTCATGACAGTGGATTTTGGAAACTTCCTCCCATTAGGATTGTGGACAATGTAGTCCCACAATTTTTTTTTTGCTTGGCACTGGGTACCCTGGGATATTGCTCCCTTTAGGATTGTAGGTAATGTAGTCCCAAGTTTTACCTGAACACTTAGGGAATCTTGGGAATTTCTGCTCATATTAGAATTGTGGGTAAAGTGGTTTCACAATGAGTAATTTTGGGCTCTTTCTTTTTAGAAAATTATAGATAATTATGGATAATTAAAGTCCTGGGTTTAACCATTCAATGTGGGGGATTCTGGGACCTTCCTACCTCTTTAGAATTGGAGATAATACATTTCCAAAATTTATTTGCTTGCTTCAGGGATTCCTGGGAAACTTGTTAAAAATTATTGTGGGCACTGTAGTCCTATTTGACTGTAAGGGTCCCGCGAAACGTCGGAGAAAGAGACCACCAAGTGACCACTCATGCAATTGGCAGAAGGGGGATTTATTGAACCAGCATGCTGGGGCTCCGTGCCCACTCAAGAAGGGAAAGCAGCCCAGAGCCCCGAGCAGGGGCTGAGCACTGCTTAAGTACACTTTTTGGGGAGGGCGGAGGGCTTTGTATACATCAGAACAAATCATCATGAGGCGCGGGAAAATTGAACAACAACTCCTAAACATGATTAGTTCATTCATTGGCGGGAACAGGTCAGGCTGGAGTGATAGGTCATTCCTAAGGAGGGGGTTACATTTAAACTGATTGGTCCAGGCCCTGTAATGCCTACGTGCGACCACACAGAGCCCTTATTAAACAACCAAATAGTCAGGGGAAATATTTACTGGGCAGTTCCAAGCATTGTCTTAACAGCTACAGAAATTTCAGGTTTTGCAGGTAGCATAGAAACCTAACAATACCTCCTTTACATTTTAACTCAGACCTTGCAGCTTAGAAACTTTTACAACACCCGGTCTTTTACCCTTTAACTTTTACGCTTTAACTTCAATTTCTTTTACCCTTACAGACTGCCCATTGGATAATCTTGTTGCTGTAGAAAATGTAGTCCTTGGAATACCCTCACTGTTGGGGATCCTGGCAACTTCCCAAGGATTATGGATAATGTAGTCCCAAGTCTTCACTGCAAACTTCAGTGATTCCTGAAAAACTTATTCACAAAGAATCGTGGGCACTATAATTCAATTTGACTGCTCACTGATGGGTAATCATGGTAGTTTCTGCCCCTTAGAATTGTTGGCAAGTTAGTTATTGGAATTTCCCTCTTGCTGTAGAGGATTCTGGAAACTTCCTAAGAACTATGGGTAATATAATCCCAAAATTTGCCTGCTTACGCAGAGAATTCTGGGAAATTTGTCTATGTAGGATTGTGGGTAATAAATATTTGTAATTTATCACATAGCAGGAAAATTTGGGAGCATACAATGTCATAGCATTGTGGGTTTTGTAGTCCTTGGATTGCCCTCTTACTATGGAGGATCCTGGGAACTACCTCACTAAGTATCATGGTAAATGTTATCTTGTAATTTCCTATCCTGAGCTGTACATGAAGAACCAAAACAACAACAAAACAGGTTTTCTTTTTATGGCACGATGCACAGGGCTCCTGGACTCTACAATGAGAGATGCAAAACTGGTATTCTATGTTGCAGCAATTCACTTGCAGGTCAGCATGAGAAAGAAAGAAGAAGCAGAGCAAGCAAAGCAGCAGCAGAAAAAAAGTCCTTTATTGTATACAAGCAATCTTTTTATAGTATTGTGAACAAAGAAGGCAGCCTTCCAACAGCAATAAATCAGGTCTTTCAGCTAATTAAACATAGCATACAGAAGTTTTACTTTCTAATCAGAAGTGACCCACTTCTCATGGCTAATCTACTCTCGGCCTGGAGGATGCTGAGCTCTGCTCTTGTTAAGAACAGATAATAAAATTTTTCTCAGCGCCCTCTTAGCCCACTTGGCAGAACATCCCGTTTGCAGGCAAGTCCTCCCAAGGACAGCAGACACCTCGTTTTCAAGCATGTCCGCTGTTACTTTATCTAAACCTTGAAAGAGCCTCTCCTTTGCGAGTAGGCCCTCCCAAGGACAGCAGACACCTCGTTTTCAAGCATGTCCTCTTTTACCTATCTATACCTTGACAGAATATCCCGTTTGCAGGCAGACTCCGTCAAGGACAGTAATAGTAACGCAGTCACATCTGATTCTCTACAGTTCTATGACAGCAGGACAACTGATCTTTATGTAGAGAAAAGAAACTCTTTTCTATGGTAGCATAAATACCAGAGCTTCTGTGAGATATGTGGAAAGCCAGGGAACACAGGTTAGATAAACTGGCCTCCCATGTTTTGTTGGCTTTCCTTGGAGAGAGAGAAATGGGGTTCTATCATGTCAGAACTCACAGTTCTGCAGGTCTGTATATGGAGAGCAAGGGAACTTGGTTTCTATGATTGTATGACTCTCAGGACTGCTTTTCTTCATGGATATAGCAAGTGAACCTTTTTTTTTTTTTAAATGTTTCCAGGAATTTCAAGTCTGGTGGAAGTCATGGAACTGGAAGTCACAAGGAACTGGGGTTATATGATGACAGGACTCTCAGTACTTTTGGGCTCTTGGTAAAAAAACAGGGAAATAGTTGTATTGTTGGAAGGACTCCCAAAGCTTATGGGCTCTGTGTGCAGAGACAGGAAACTATGTTTCTGTGATTACAGCAAACCTGGAGCTGCTGGGCTTTATGTAGAGTAAAAGTAAAGTGGGATTCCATTGCTGACAGGATTTGTAATGTTACTAGACACCTCTATTTGGACATCTGGGGGACTGAGATTTTATAACAGAATTCACAATTCAACTGAGTTCTATTTAGACAGAGGGGAACTTGGTTCTTGTCACGAGCAGCTTCTCAGCCTTGTCTGGTTACCAGGAGTTCCCTTCCGGATATCTGCACTGGACCCCGGACCGCGACGTACGCGAACACCAAGCACGAACTCGATTGCCTTTTGAAATGCTGGTTTATTCACACACCACACAAAGCAATACACGAGGTGGCTGGCACACAACTGCACGATCTTACTCTCAGGCGACGAGAGTTAGTTGTGAGCAATTACATGGAGTTTCCCCCGCGCTTATATACTTTACAAGTTGTTCATACCTAACTTATCTAACATAAGCATACTGCCTGACTACTTTATCATCCTATGACCACAACTTAGAAGGTTACATCATCCACACTCAAAAAGGTTACATCATCCACTTATCTAACATAGACACACTCTCTGGTCATCTTGTGACCAGCACTAAAAAGTCACTGAGTTACTGCAAAGTCCAAACAAGTCCAAACAAGTTTCTCTGCTGATCCATGCTGACCCTTCATTCCTGATGTTTTACTCCTGTCAATCACTGAAAGAACTATAAAAAGGGGAGACAACATCCCTCCCACGGATTCCACCTCTTGGGTCCCCTTCTTCCTCTGGGAGAAGTCTTTTCTGCTGTCCTTTAATAAACTTCTAATTTCTACTCTGACCTTGCCTCGGCGTGCTTCTTTGGTGTTATTCTTCAACATTGGGGAAGCAAGAACTCGTCACCGGTCAACAGCGGTAACAACAGGACTTGTAGTGATGTTTGTCTCTAGGTGTAAAGCCAAGGAACTGGGTTTTTATCATGGAAAGACTCCCCAGGCTAAAGCACAGTACTTTTAGGGGCAGGGACATTGGGTTATATGATGGCAGGACTCTAAGGCTGCTGAGGTTTATGTGGAGAGCCAGGGAAATTGGGTTCTGTGATGGCAGGGATGCTGGGTTCCATGCAGAAAGCCCAAAGTGGCTTTTGTAATGACAGTATATACAGTGCTTCAGGTTTTTTCTTCAAAATCTAGGGAACTTCCAGGTGCAGTAGAGCACATCTGTAATCCCAGAGGCTCAGGAGGCAGGAAGATCATGAGTTCAAAGCCAACCTCAGCAACAGTGAGGCACTAGGCAACTCAGTGAGACTCTGTCTCTAAATAAAACACAAAAAGGGCTATGGATGTGGCACAGTGGTTAAGTGCCCCTGAGTTCAATCCCCAGTACCCAAACAACAACAACAACAAACCCACAGGGAACTGCAATTCTAGGATAGTGGGACTATCTGTCCTGCTAATCTTTATGTGGAAATCATTGAAGCTGAGGCTCTATTTATTGAAGAATTTCTGGTCTCCTGGGGTCTACAAGAGAGACAGGTAAGTGGGTTTCTCTGGTAGCAGTGAAGCCAGAATTAGACAGGCAGCCAGTGTAGATAAGTAAATCAAGTCAGGCCGGGTCTCAGAGGCCAATTTGAGTGAGTATGAGCAGTTGGAGATTGTCCCCTGTGGGACCTTATCAAGAACCTGTCCCTGCTCCAACCTGTTGCCAAGGTAACCTGTCCCAGGAATTTCCCCTCCCTACAGGGAGCTATAAAGTTTTAATGTGTCCTTGGCTACTCTGTCCTGCCCTTCCCCCTTCAGCCCACCATTTTCCCACCTTTTGGCCCTCCCATTGGGCATTCCTGAGCCTAGTCACTAGGCAGGAAGGAGAAAGATAAGGGGGAAAAGGCAGGAGAACAAAGGAATCCTAGGACATATAAAAAGGGCAGAACACCTCACCTCTTGGGATACCAGGATACCAGCTATGGCTTCCTTCTCCCTTGCTGGAGAAGTCTATGTTACCCCTTTTAAAATAATCCCTCGTTCATATGCTTGCCTCCCCAGTGTGCTTCTCTAATGTTCAAACTTCAACGTGTGGGGAAGCAGGACTCATAACTGATAACCGGCAGTGTTACTGCTGTTTACTGGTGACAAGTCCTTGCTTCCCCAAACATTGAAGTATAACACCAGAGAAGCATGCCGAGGCAAGTGTAGAACGGAAAGCGGAAGGCTTTATTAAAGGATAGCAGAAAAGACTTCCTCCTGGAGGAAGAAGGGAACCCAAGAGGCAGAATCCGTGGAAGGGCGAGGTCTTCCCTTTTTTATAGGTAAGGTCTTCTTTTATTCCTCTCACATTTCTGTCCTTTGTTTCCCTTTATCCTTTAGTGATAGAATGTAGGTGGGAAGGCCAAAAGGTGGGAGACAGATGACTGGAAGAGTAATCTGGGCAGGAAGGGCCTGGGGTGGTTTGATTAGCACCTCCCAGTTTGATTAGCACCTCCCTGTTTGCTTGGAGCTGTTTCATTAACAGTTCCTTAGAATGGGTTCCCAGCGTTGGGGACATTAACATTTCAATTTCCCCAAGTACTGCTCTGGTTTCCTGGACTGTATTCTCGATAATGGTCTTCATTTTCTTTATCTTACTCCATATTAGACCCAATTTACCTAAGTACAGTAACTACCTATCTTTAAATCTGGCTTCAGTGGTATCAGCAGGGCACTCAGTTCCTCTGAACTCTACGTATAGAAAAATGGAACTGGGATTCTCTTGATGGTAGGACTCACAGTGATGCTGAGCTTTACATGATGAGCTAGTAAATTAGAGTCTATGACAGCAGTACTCACTGGGAATATTGGCTTTTTGTGGAGCATCCAGAACCTGGGATTTTATCATGGCAGTATAGCTGGGGTCTAGGTAGAGAGCCAGGGACCTTGAATTGTAGAGAGCAGGATTTGCAGAGATGGTTACCTCCTCACAGAATGTTACAAAACAGGATTGAGGGAGCCTTCTGGCTGGAGTGATGATGAGGTACACAGTAAGATGGACCTTAAACAATGGTGAGAATTTTAATTAATTTAATTAATTAAGGCAAGGACATTCTAGGCACTCAGAACAGCAAGAACCAAGATGAAAAGAGAGGTGGCAAGTCAGAAAGACATAGGATTTATTTAGAGGAGTGGTTCTTAAATTTTTTGTCTCAGAGAGGCTGAGGTAGGAGGATCACTTGAGAGGTCTTGAATTTGAGACAAATTCTAGGCAACAGAGCACAATCCCTTTTTTTTTTTTAAATTGTTCAAAGAGCTTTTATCATAAGAAAACATCAGTTGGTTTTTATTGTTTTGGAAATTAAAATTGAGTTACTGTGTCAATTCCCTATGGCTGCTCAAGGAAGTTGCCACAGATAGTGACTTAAATGACAAAAATTTATTATCTAGGGTCCTGTAGTAAGAAGTCTAAGATGAGTTTCACAGGGATAAAATGAAAGTATGCCAGATAGCAATCTCTTGATGTCTCGCTCTCAAGATCAACCTCAAATCCCTGGGATTACAGATGTGCACCACCAAGCCCAGCAAAATATTCTTAATCATATCTACAAAATCCCTTTTGTCATTTAAGATAACATATTGAAAGGTTCCACAGATTAAACTTGTATATATCTTTGAAAGACCATTATTCTGCTTATCGCAATTAGTAATTTATTAATTGCACTGAAAAACTAGCCTCTACCTCAGAGCAAAGACTGTCCAAGGAAGGGGCATGACCTTTGTCCTTGGAAAAACCACAGAGCACTCCCAGGCACATTCCCACCCTGCTAAGTTGTTTATCTACAAATAACAGGAAGAGATCTGCTGGGCCAGGTGTCCCTGACTCAGTCAGGCTAGGTGGGGACCCATAGCAACCCCCTAGCAGCCACCAATCAGCATGAGACAGGGAAATACCTGGGATGCCAGATGACCCTCCCAGTAGTTTATGGTGGTTGATAACGTGTTGGGAAACCATGTAGTTCAGCATGAACACCCCTCTTGGCTTAAACCAATCAGTTCAAAGGAATCCCCCTCTTGTAGTAACCAATCACCCCTACCCAACTTGTTCTTGCCAGTGAATGTGCTAATCATGTTTTAGAGTTGTTTTATGATTTTCCCGTGGTGTGTGATGATTTGCTAAGAGATGATGATGTATGTGAAGTCCCTGCCTTCTCCAAAGAGTGTATAAAACTGCTGCAAACCCTGGGCTCCGGGCCTCTCAGCGTCACCAATTGCTGTGTGTACGTGGAGGACCGAGCTAGCTCTCAATAAACACCTCTTTGCTGCTTACATCGATCTTGGTCTCTGATGGTCTTTTGGAGGTCTGGAATTCGAGCATAACAGCACATTGGCACACACTCATAAATCCTAGGGACTTGGGATGTTGAGGCAAGTGGATCAAAAGTTTAGCCAAACCCTATTTCAAAATAAAACAGAGGGCTGGGGATGTAGCTCAGTGGCCCACATCCCTGGGCTCAGTACCACAACACACACACACACACACACACACACACACACACACACACACAGAGTTATAAATGCATTACAAGTTAACATAAAATTGTTACAAATAATAATCAAAAAAGTGAGAAGAGAGGTATTGTTTTACTCTTTTGCAAATATTTTAAAGTCTACCATGATAAAAAACCAGATTCTTGAAAATTGCTTCTGCATTCAGTTTCTTGGGTTAATGTAAGTCTCTGGTCAAATTCTACTATACAAATATGAAATAATGAGAATAAAAAGGCAAATAATGTATTATATTGCCGCAGCCTGGCTGGGCACCAAATAACCGAGCCACCACAAAGCCTTGTAGATTCAAACAGCAGCTCTTTATTCCCGAACTGTCACCGGCACTCTACACACGTTCTGGGAAAATCCACTCCTCCACCGGGCTCTGCATCCCAAATACTCTCTGAATCCTGCGAGAACTCAACGGGAACTCAAGGAGTGGGCGCCCGAGGCAGCAGGATATGCCCTATTCTCAGCAGGATCCACACCCTAAACCTGGTCCTTGAGCAGGGTCACCTTTCTCAAACATTCATGCAATGTCACTGCAAATGACCTGGGTCCAAGGCAAGCCCATTTCCACAATGGAGAGTCCTCCCTCTAAGCAACATTGGGTAGGCTGACAAGGAAATTGCCATGCGTCATTCCTACTTGGCTATGGCTCTCAGCATTATATCATGAAAAGTTTTCATTTTATGGACCCTCTGAAAGGGCCTCTTGTTCCATAGGGACTCCTGGATTTTACTTTTGATGATAATGTTTGAGTTTGTCTGAGATACAAGGTGTATGTGTGGATGATGACCTTTGAACTATAGTTATCATATTGATCTCCCATCTATGGTGGCCACTGAGTCCCAAAATGTCTGTAAGTTATGCTGACATCAATAAAGGCTTTATGAATTGGAAAAGGTGTCACTATGTTTTTTTTTTTTTTTAAATATTTCTTTAGTTGTATATGTGAAGGCAGATTTAAAGTTAGGTAGTCAGTGTAGTTAGGTAAATCAGGTCTAATATTAAATAAAATAAAAAATGGAGGCCATGTTGAGAATGAATTCCTGGAAAAGCAGAACAACTCTTGGAATGTTAATGTCCCCAAGGCCCAGAGCCCATCCCAAAGAAATGTTAATGAAACAGCTCCCAGCAAACTTGAAGATGCTGACCCAAAAGTCCTAAAAGATTACTTCTTTGGCCCACCTGTGCCCCACTCTTCAGGCCTTCCCACCTACCTTCCATCACTGAAAGAACTATAAAAGGGGGAACACATTTGCCCTTCAATGGATTCCATCTCTTGGGTCCCCTTCTTCCTCCGGGAGAAGTCTTTTCTGCTGTCCTTTAATAAACTTCTACTTTCCACTCTAACCTTGCCTCAGCGTGTTTATACTTGCCTCTGGTGTTATACTTCAACATTGGGGAAGCAAGGATTCGTCACTGGTCAACAGCGGTAACATATGGACACAATATCTTTATTTATTTTTATGTGGTGCTGAGATTCAAACCCAGTGCCTCATGCATCAAGGCAAGTGATCTATCACTGAGCTACAACCCTAGTCCACTATGTTGTTTTATTTTATTATTTTTTGCAGTACTGGGGATAGAGCCTAGGGGCAAGTGCTCTGCCACTAGGCAAGATTTCTAGCTCTCCTTGCCCTTTATTTTAGTGTTATTTTGAGACACAAAGTCTGGCTAAGTTGTCCAGGTTGACCTTGAACTTTCCAGGACTCCTCCTGCCTTAGCTTCCCAAGTAGCTGGGATTATATGTATGCCCTACAGCAGTGGCTCACCACATGCTTTTATTTAATTTATATAGTTTATTTTATTTAATTTATATAGTTTTAGGTGGACACAACATCTTTATTTTATTTTTTTTATGTGGTGCTGAGGATCGAACCCAGTGCCTCATGCATGCTAGGCAAGCACTCTACCACTGAGCCACAACCCCAGCCCCTCACCACATGTTTTTAAATGGAGAAAGATATGATTTAAATTTCCAAGTTACTTTAGTAGAGTCCTGGTAACATTTTGTGGCAAAAAAGAAAAACTACATAATTTTCACATGGAGGGTGAGAGTAAAAAATTTGACTTAATTTAAAAATCTTCTTAATTAAGGAATTAAGAAAATAATATTTCAGGGTTGAGCTCTTGAAGCTGAAGAGGTTGCTAAAGATGTTCAGGTGGAAGGTGTGGCTGTGACTGCATAGGGCTATAGAACAAGGTAAGTGCTCTTTGGCATGGAGAAGTTCAAGGATAAGTGTTAGAAAACTCACCACACTGGCATCACTCTGTGTTGGGAAAAAGTATAACGACAGCCGCACCCCAGAAAAAACCCCAACATGGTGCCTGAGGAGCTTCTCTTCCTGCTTTCCCCTTTTTCCACTGGCGCGAAAAGTTCCCGTGGGTGTGAACTCTCCCACCGGCGCCAATATTTCAAATCTCGCTGGCGGGGAACCTTAGCCCCAATAAGAACTAATTCTGTGGGCTCCAGAACTGATATCTGCAAGAACTTGCCAATAAATGGGTGGCCTGACATTTATCTAAGCCCTGCCATTTCTCCTTAGATCTATATAAGCCCACAGGACTGGTGTTGATTAAAAAGTCCTTACAAGATTGGGATAAATTAAAGTGGCCTTACTGGATTGACATAGGTTATCATATCCTTATTAGATTTGTAAAGATTAAAGTGTCTTTATAGGATTGGTTTAGATTAATGTGGCCTTACAGGATTCATATTGATTAAACTTTCCTCACAGGATTGTATTGTAAGGGTAAAAGAAATTGAAGTTAAAGCGTAAAAGTTAAAGGGTAAAAGACCGGGTGTTGTAAAAGTTTCTAAGCTGCAAGGTCTGAGTTAAAATGTAAAGGAGGTATTGTTAGGTTTCTATGCTACCTGCAAAACTTGAAATTTCTGTAGCTGTTAAGACAATGCTTAGAACCGCCCAGTAAACATTTCCCCTGATTGTCTGGTTGTTTAATAACTGAAGGGGTCTGTGTGGTTGCACGTAGGCCTTGCAGGGCCTGAAACAATCAGTTTGAATGTGTACTCTCCTTAGGAATGACCTATCACTCCAGCCTGACCTGTTCCCGCCAATGAATGAACTAATCATGTTTAGGAGTTGTTCAATTTTCCCGCGCCTCATGATGATTTGTTCTGATGTATACAAAGTCCCCCGCCCTCCCCAAAAAGTGTACTTAAGCAGTGCTCAGCCCCTGCTCGGGGCTCTGGGCTGCTTTCCCTTCTTGAGTGGGCACGGAGCCCCAGCATGCTGGTTCAATAAATCCCCTTCTGCCAATTGCATGAGTGGTCACTTGGTGGTCTCTTTCTCTGACGTTTCGTGGGACCCTTACAGTATAGATCAAAATGTATTTACTACATTTATATTGATTAAGCTGTCTTTACAGGGCCAGGATCACATAACTTCTTGCAGTAGCCTTTTGTTTGAAGTGGAATGAGCCCTGTCTGTGTGAAGGGCTGATTCCTAGCCTCTCACAATTCTTACTTTGAAGTCCTAACCTAGTAGCTCAAAATATGCCCATATTTGAAGACAGGGTTTTTTCAGTGATTATTAAATTTAATGAGGCTTTCTGGGTGGCTCTATTCAGATGTGAGCACTGAGCTGAGATAACTGGGCACAGATTTCCAGAGGTACCAGTATAAGGACATAGGGAGGGAGGCCATCTGCAAGCTCAGAGAAAAGCCTCAGAGGGTACCAGCCCTGACTACATTGGCTGTCAGACTCTGGCAAGCCTCATGATGGGACTACCTACCCCACATGTAGATGGCTATCCTGCCTGTGTACTGGGAGATCTTCCCATATAATGTGGAGCAAAGTGCAGTGGCAGCTTGACCATTCTGACCACCTGTCTCTGACACTTCATAATGCCTCCCCAGTGTTGTCCCTGAACCTTCCTCACCTCTTCCTCTGCCCTTAGCACCTCTTCCTGGCCTTCCAGATCAATTGTGAGGACAGCCCTTCTTGGAAACTTCCCTGAAGGTGGATCCCCAAAGTGTTATCTGGGAACTCTGAGGAGCTCTTGTCCTGTCACATTCTGGTTAGTGGAATGAAACTCCATCTCCTCTTCCACACTTTAAGATTACTCAAAGGTGACTTCTTGCCAACTGTGCCTAGAATTTTGCATGATATATGAGAATGTGGGCTGTCAGCAGCCTTTTGTATTACATCCTGAGGCCCTAGGCTCTGTCCCCCTGAGGCGATTATTCATGCACATGGTGAGTACCTCTGACTTTGGTCAGCTCAAGTGCAAGAGGATGACATTCCACCCCCCATACTGAATTTCCTGACTTTCTATTTCCACTGAGTGAGAATTCAGTTTTACCAATCCGATCTATTTGACCTTAGATCTTTAAGGCACATCCCAAGGCCTTTATGAATTCCAAAATTCAAGAGTGACACAAGTACATTTAAACACCTTTCAGAATGTTTTTTTTTTTTTAGAAATGTCTAAAAGTATCCCCTTTAAAGTACTATGAATATGCTTAAATTCTCATAGACAGCATTCTATGTAAATTTTTTCATTAAGCAAATTTCTGAGAATGAGTTTTGTGACATTTTCTTTTGTCAACCACTTATTTATGAACATGCAAAATCTGTGCACCCTCAGGAGCTGGATGGCAGTGATGGAGAGCCACAGACCTCATCTCGGGCTAAGGGTCAAATATTTTCTCAGAGGAAATGACAATTTTTAGAGAGTCTGTCCTTTCAGGGTCACGTGGGCAGAGTTAGCCCAGCATGCTTTGGTTTCCTGGATAGTGTCTTTTATGGTATCTACTAGCTCCATGTGGCCATTGAGATTGTGAATTGTGGCTGGGGAGACTTAGAAACAGACTTTTGGTTTTAATTATTTAGAATGCAAATACTTACATGTGGTGGATGGCTACTTCGTCGGACTCTGGGGATGTGAAGAGATTTGGACATCATAGATGCCTGCTTTCCTAAGAGAAGTCCCTGAGGGCCACCCATGCCCACATGGGGCAGGGATGCTGAGTGGAGACAGATGACTTAGGAGATGGGAGAAACATGGAAGACAAGAGGACAGGACCATAGAGTGTGCTGTGTATTGCCAACCCAAAGCCATCCTCATTGTAGAGGCTGCTCTGTGGAAACAAGACCAGCCTGTCAGAGGTGGGGGTAGAGAAGATGCAGGGGAATGGTGTACTGGGTGCCCAGGACCTGTGGTCTCAAGGTCATGTCAGGTCCTCAACCACTGGCAGTAGGCCATTCTGTGCTAAAGACATTGCAGGTAAGTGATGTAAGGCCAGTGGCCTCTCAACAGCAGTGATGAGCACCCTGGTTCCCTGAAAGTTTGGGCATCTGGACACCCACCAGTCTCAGAGCTTGGGAGTAAGACCTGAAGAAGCTTCTGGAAGGCCTTTCCCACAGGAAGAATGTCATTCTCCTGATTATCCTTCAGCACTGAGCACTGAAAGCAAATGCTTATCTCAGTGCCAGTTTCATGAGTGTGCCTGGCACAGCTACTGAGGGAAGCAACCAGAGGTCAAATAGGTAGAAAGAGGGAACTGGCAAAAGCAATTCCAGGGTAATGTCTGGTGTCCACAGTCATAGAAATAAGGCACAATGGATTCTTCCTCTTATTTCACCTGTAAGATAAAATGAATGAGGTGGAGGGAGAGGAGGAGGCAGGGGAAAAAGACAAGGAAAAGGGGAAAAGAAGTGTAAAAGGGCATAGGATAGAAGGACAGGAAGAGGAGGAGGAGGAGAAGGAAGAGAAAGTGAAAGAAGATAAAGGAGAAGGAGGAGTGGAGGAGGAGGAGGAGGAGGAGGAAGAGGAGGAGGAGGAGGAGGAGAATTATTTCACATTGTGGACTACAGCAAATCAGAGAGACCCACTCTTTGAAAGCACCACCATTGAGTAAGAATGTGGGGTCCCTGATTACTCCCTGTGGAAGGAGCCCCAGCCAGCCTGCCCTTTGGACCAGAAAAAAAAAAAAGGTTAGAGAGGAGGCTTCATAGGCAGGCCTGGCTAGGCACAGCAACCTCCACTAGCCATGAGCTAGCCAGGGTGTGTCCAGTCCTGTCTCCTTTGCTTAGGGACCATCTATGTAGCTGCTGACAGTGAAGAAGGCAGGTGACTGTGACTCAGTTTTCAGAGGGTGGCAGCAGTCAAGTCCACTGCTGCTATCTGGGATTTTCTTTCCTATCCTGGGGAGGATTGTTTCCCCTTAAGTCTGTTTTTTCCCCAAATCTTTAGATGCAGATGGACACAATACCTTTATTTTGTTTGTTTGTTTGTTTGTTTGTTTATTTATTTATTTATATGTTGTGTTGGTGATCAAACCCAGTGCCTCATGCATGCTAGGCAAGCACTATACCACTGATCCATGACCCCAACCCAAGTCTATCTGTTTCTTAACATCCTAAGTGGGTTTTTTGGTTTAATTTATAAAAGTAATTTTATTCCTAATTGTCAGTAATTGGACATGTGTTGGTATTATCCTGAGAAGTTAGAGCACAGCAGTTCAACCACGTACAGGAGCAATGTCCTCCCCACTTTGTCTTGATGAAAAGACTCATGCCAATGGGATTATCCTCATAGGAGTGGTGTTGATTAAAAAGTCCTCACAGGATTATAGATTAAATTATAGATTAAAGTGGCCTTACCAGATTGGTATTGATTAAAGTGGCATTACTGGATTGGTAGAGATTAAATTTTCCTTATTGGATTGGTATTGATTAAAATCTCCTCACAGTATTGGCATAGTTCAAAATGGCCTTACCATGTTGATATTGACTAAGCAGTTTTCACAGGGCTTGGATCATGTAACTTCTCATGGTGGCCCAATGTTTGGAGAGGAATGAGCCCAATCTGTGTGATGGGCTGACTCTTAGCTCTCACAGTCTTTATGTTGAAGTCCTAACTCAGTAGCTCAGAATGTGACCATATTTGGAGACAGGATCTCTGCTTGCCCTGGAGTGAATCCTGAACCTGTTTTTCTGAGCCCTTCCCTCCTCCCTATGCTCAGTTATAGACCTGGATAGGAGTCCACAGAGCCAGAACACAGCTGACCCAGGATGTGTTAACACCCTACAAGGAGCCTCAGAGTCCAGCTTCTGGGAGGCCAACATATTTCTCACCTATGTCCTGGCATGCCCCAGGAAATCCTCAAGCCTGGAGAAAGAGGAGGGCACTAGTCCTGGCCTTTCAGGTTCCCTGAGCTCATCAGGGTGTGTGAAGTTGGGGGAACAGCTATCTACCTGCCTTCCACAGCAGCACTGGGCCCCTGTGACCCCACCAGGAAGTCTCTCCCAGAGTCAGGGCAGAGGGAGTGACTATTGTGTCTTAGGCTGCTATAGGGTGTGGCAACTCTCAGCCCTCTCAGGAAACATTCAAAGCCCTGGGCTCATCCCAGCCTCAGCCTGTGGCCTTTCCTGAAGATGGGAGGGTCTAGAATTCCAGTAAGGTGAAGCATGTGAGGGGCTGGTCAATTAGAGACAGGGAATGAGTGATGACCTCCAGGTCATTTTGCTTCGTATGCTGGACAGGCAGTGGGTACAGTCCTGAAATTTCCAGAACCCTGCAACTTCATCATCTGACTTCATTATGTCCATTTTGGGAAAAATGGACTAAAATGCCTGCAGCTGACCTTTGACTAGGACAGAACCTCCTGGGAAGGGGTACCTGTGCACTGTCCAGAGTTCATCTGGATGGAGGCAGGAAATCCCTCCTTAGTCCCTGTGCTCAGCCCCTTTGTGGAAAGGTGTCTATTCTCATTATACTGACAGCCAGACCCCTTACCTTCCACCCATCTGACTTTGTCATGAACCTTTCTTAAGGGTGTGGCTCCCAGCCTGTTCTATGCTCACTTCCTTAAAGGGCCAGCTGGGCCCAGTGGGCACAGGTGAGACACCATGACCAAGTGGAGTATCATCTTTTTTTTTTTTTTAAGAGAGAGAGAGAGAGAGAATTTTTTAATATTTATATTTAGTTTTCGTCAGACACAACATCTTTTTTGTATGTGGTGGTAAGGGTGGTAAGGATCGAACCCAGGCCTCATGCATGCCAGGCGAGCGCGCTACCACTTGAGTCACATCCCCAGTCTGAGTATCATCTTCTGTACATTCCTGAGGGCCTCTCCCTGCTGAGATTAAAAGAGATATTTTGTCTGTTCCAAAGTGTGGATGGTAAGAGGGGAGCTGAAAGTGAATATGAAGGGTGGTTTGTCCAGCCCTGGACTTTCTGCGCTCCAGGGCTTTGGGAACTTAAAATATGGGTTGAAAATATTCAAACCATAGCACCATCCTTTTAGATCAGAACATGGGATGATGGGCTCTATTTTAGCTAAAATATGCAAACGTATGTTTGCTGAGAGCCATGGCCGAGTCTGTATGGCCCCTGGCATTTTGCCAACAGTATTGATTGACAGGCAAGGCATTACTATCCGCCTCTGCCGCAACTTTTGAGTTCTCGCACTATTTTGGAGTTCTCATGGGGATTTCCGGGGATTCCCCGAGAGTTCCCATTGGTTGGGGAAGTGCAGGAGGAGGGATTTCCTGGAGAGATTTTTCCGGCTGGGGGTTCCTGGACAAGCCTCGTGGCGTTCGGGAGGATTCCCCGGGAGCTGTATGAAGTGTTTTCCTGCAGTTTAAAAATAAAGTTTGTTCCTGCTTCAGTGGCTCGTGATTTGTGCCCAGCCAGACTGCGGCATATGTTGAATAACCAGAACAGTGAATTTCAGAGGTTGTGCATCAGGACTGGGTAGTGGCACAGCTCTCTCTACAACACTAAACAAGCTAATCAATAAACATAATCCAAGCTCAGGATGCATTTGCAACCTGTGGAAAAAGATGAAATTAAAAGTTGGGATGGGGGAATGAAGCTGTAGCATAATGTCCTCTAAGCTGATCAGAGGTGGGTCACAGGGGCCCTAATGGCAGCCACCTCCAGGTTCTTCCCTAGATGTGGTTCTGTGGGGATCCTGGAGTTGCCTCCATGTTTGTCTGTTGTTCCCCAGGAAACTCCTATGGACAAAGATGCAGGCCTGGGTTGCTGTGTTTGCATTTTTCTGAATTTAACACCCACATCCAGAACTTTGAAATCTCTTTCCATAGGCAGCAACTGCATACTAAGCCTGAGTTTATCCAGCTGCATGTACTGGTGTTTCTATTCAGAATTCACTTTTCCCTCTGTGAGGTGTACAAAGGTAAGAGCAGTGCAGAGTCCAGACCAGACTAGAGACCTGAGGGAGCTCAGAGATACCAGGGCCTCCATGGCATGGATTCATAGCAGTTATGCTATTTGTTCACCTATTGAAGCACATCCTGATTGCTTAAGGTGTTGGGTCATTGTGAATAGAACTACTATATGTAATGGCATGGTGTTAACTAGATATACATTTCTGAGGCAGTTGTCTATATTTTTAGGACCATGTCTAACTTTGGGGAAAATGGCCAGTTTTTTTGATAGTGGTGAGCTGTTGTGTGCTCTACCATCAATGCACAAGAATTCCTGTGGCTGCTCATCATCCTCTTGGCTGATACTACACTTTAGTAAAGACCTTAGCAGCTTAATAGTTGTGCAGTGCACCTTGGGGTTTGTGCTTTCCTCATGACAGGTGATACTAAGAGTCATTTCTATGCTTCTTTGTCATCTTGTATCTTTCTTGTGCATTGTCTGTTCAGATCTTTACCCATTATGTTGTGTTATTGTTGAGTGTCTTACTATATTTTGTACACAAGTTAGTTTTACACATATACCTTCCAAAGATTCCCCCGGTCTTTGACTTGTCTTTTTATTTCCTTAATACGATTTTTTTTTTTACAGAGCAGTTTAATACAGTCCACATTATCAGGTTTTTCTTTCATGGATTTGTTGTTGTTATTGTTTGTTTGTTTGGTAGCAGGGATTGAACCCAGGGGTGCTTAACCACTGAGCCACATCCCCAGCTTTCATGGATTATTTTTTTTGGGGGGGGGGCTGTATTTAGAACCTCATCATGAAACATGTGGTCATGCACATCTTCTAGAGTTTTACAGTTTCCCATTTTAAATGCAAGTCTAGAGAGTATTTTCATGGGTTCTGGCATCCATATGTGTGGCTTCTTGAAGTGTGTCCTTTTGCAGTCAGTGCTGTCTAGTCTAGGTTTAAAAACAGCTTGTTGGGAATTTCTGGAATGCACTGAATCTTCAGTTCAGGTTTGAGATAATTTCATCTTAATTATATTGAGACCTGAACAAAGTATATCTGCACTTATTTATATTTCATTTGATTTCTTTCTAAACACTTCAAGATTTTCTGAAAGAATGATTGTACTTTAAGACTTATATGAAAGTACTTCAAATTTGGGGTGTCTATTTTAAATATTAATATTTTAAAATTTTTCTTATTCCAGTTTATAAATTTCACTGTTTCCTCTACATGATTGCTGAAATCAATGAAATTTTGTCTATGGGCCATGTATTTTGCTGCTTGCTATCTCCATCCATTCTGATCAAGACATAGGATGTTAGGCTCTATTTATTTTTTATTTCCAAAATCATGACCTTGAATAGTCAGAAGTATGAATTTTAGAGCTTCACTGTGCCTAGCACAAGGGGGTGCAGCTCTGAACAGTGAACACCCAGCATCCTGCACTGTCTACAGTGGCCAGCAGGGGTCACTCAGAACAACTGTCTCTGATCAACTGCTTTTGGGGGCTGTGTTCTGTGCCCTAATCAAACTTTCTTCTCCTGGGGACCCACCTGAGAGATGCCACATCTAGGGACTCCTAGGGGCTCTATCTAAGGTGTAGACCAGTGGTATTTTTTTTAATCCTGGGGACACACCTAGAAAGATACCATGGCCTGGGTATGCCTGGTGGATATATCTATGGTGAGGACCAGAGCTTCCTTCTCCTTGGCACCTACCCATGGAGACTCCACTGTGGATTCAGGATGACTGAGGAAAACATGAGGAAGAATCTTCCTGTGCACTGCCTGGTGTGCTGAGAAGGAAGTTCTGCCATGTTCCTTACTTTCTCAGGTAATATTTCAGCAGAACTTATTTTACAACAGTATTTCTTTTTTTAATATTTCTTTTTTAGTTTTTGGTGGCAAAACATCTTTATTTATTTTTATGTGGTGCTGAGGATCGAACCCAGCACCCCACACATGCCAGGCGAGCGCACTACCGCTTGAGCCACATCCCCAGCCCCACAACAACAACAGTATTTCTTACTGAGGCTTTGGCTGCTCATTATCATGGTATGTCAATGTATTTTGTGTGGCTTGAGTGTCTAAGGACACAAATGCCCCCTCAAGGTGGTGCAGGGAGGGCCCAGTGTCTGGAGTCTCACTGGGGCCTGTGGGTAAGGGCTCATGAAAATGCAGTAAGAAGCTCTCAGGAGCCTCTAGGGTGAGAGATGTAAGGATTATGATGGATTGCACTACCCTGAATCCTGGGTAACTACAGAATCATCATTGCAGTTACCAGAGCCTTCTGAAGTGAGGGCAGCATGGGTCAAATGACAAAATGTACTACCCATAATTCTTGGGGACCTGCAGCTTGCATAGACCTCTGCAGAGAGGACTGTACTGACAAAAAATCAAACTATGCTACCAATTACTTTTGGGTGCCTGCTTTGCCCAAGAGCCTCTGGGGTGAGAATTGCAAGGGCAGAATACCAGACTTCAATGCTCAGAACTTCTGGGAATGCCTACATACCCTGTAACCCTGTAAGTCCCAGAGGTTTCCGTGGTGACAGTTGTATTGGTAGAACACACTACCTAGAATCTCTAGGGTACCAGGGAAAGCATGGGGTCTTCAGCTCCTGTGATCCTCAGCAGGACTGTGCAGGCAAACCCTAGACTGCATTATCCAGAACCGTCAGGGACTGCAGCTCCCAGAATCCCCTGTGGTGAGTGGGCAAACTATTGAACTGCATTACTCACAATCCTAAGGGGGAATTTGAGTTTCAGAATTTTCTGAAGTAAGTAGGAAAAACACAGGACTATATTATCAACAAATCTCGGTGTCAGCAGCTGTCAGGATCCTCTGTTGTGGGGACTGTTGGACTGAGAGCTTAACTACAGTGTCCAGAATCCTTGGTGAGGTGTGTTTCCCAGGTGAGTATGCAGCCTGCAACTCCCAGAGGCCTCCCAAGTGAGAGCTGTGCATTATGCAGGTCAGACTACACTACCTACAATTCCTGGGGACACACTGGTGAATGTGCTGCCTGCAATTCCAGGAGGCTTCCACAGTGAGGTCTTCAGTACCAAGGCAAGCATGTGGCCTTCAGTTCTCATGGCCCTTGCAGTAAGGGCACGTAGGCAAAACACTGGACTACCTTCTCCAGAATCCTCAGGGGGGAATCGCAGTTCCAGGATCTGCAATAGTGAGGGCTACAGGATAGGGAGCTGAACTACACTACCTAGAATTCTTGGACGTGCCCATGTTCATGTAGCCTGGAACTCTCAGAGGCTTCCACAGTGATGGCTATGGAGGCAGAAGACAGGACTATGCTACCCAGAATCCCTGGGGGTCTGCAGCTCCGAGACACCTACCTTTTGAGTACTGCCAGGCAAGCTTTGTATTGCACTACACAGACTCCCAGGGGTGTCTAGGCAGGCTTGTGCTACACAGATCCCAGAGCTTTGATGGTGAAGTCCACTTAGGTAAGATGGACTGCACAACCCAGAATAATCAATGGCCTACAGCTCTCAGAGACCTCTGTGGTCAGGGCTGACTGAGTAGAACTGACAACCATACTCAGAATTCCTGGGAGCTCTGAGCTCTAAGTAGTCACTGTAGAGTTGATCATAGCACCAGGCTATAATACCCATGATCCTTGGGGGCTTGCAGCTCCCAGAATCCACTGTAGTGATGGCTGCATTGGCAGAACACCAGACTAAACTGTCCAAAATCCCTAGGGATGCCTGAGTGTCTGTGTAGCCTGCAGTTTCTAGAGACCTCTGCAGGGGGCTGCATTATAGAGACTGGATTACACTGCCCAGAATTCTGGGTGGGTGTATGAGGGTGAATGTGCTACTTGAAGCGCCCGTAGGCTTCTGGAGTGAGGGCTGAATGGCCAGAATGCCAGATTACACTGTTCAGAATCACTAGGGGTGCCTGAGTAGCCTGCAGCTCACAGAGACCTCTGCAGCTGGGCTGCATTGTAGAATACAAGACTGCACTTCCCAAAATCCTGAGGGTAGCAGGGTAAATGTGCTACTTGTAGCCTCTAGGCTTTTGGGGTGAGGGCTGCATGGGTAGAACACCAGAGTCCACTGTCAGGGTCCTCCAGGGTGCCTGGTCCAGCACATGGCACACAGCTTCCATTGTCCTGAAGGGCAAAGACTGTGTGAGCAGAGCACCAGACTACATTGTCTAGAATCCCTGAGAACCCTGAATCTGTGTAGCCTGCAGCTCCCAGAGGCATCTATGGTGAGAGCTGGACAGGCAGGACAGACTGAACGACCTAGAATGCTCTCAGAGGCTACTGGTAATTTGGTCTGAGCTCAGGTTCTTCTACCCTCCTACAGTGGTCACCCTGGGCTGGGAATTAACAGATTTTTTAAAAAATTCCTGATTCTAAAATGGGGCAGACCCTGGCTAAGTCACTGTCTCAAAGACTACATGTCCCAGAAGCCTTTGTGGTGGTCTCTGCCCTCGGGTGCCTGAGTGAGGGTCTAGACTCCCTGTGGAAGCCTCCCTCTGTTCCTCTGCCCACCTGGCTCAGCCTGCTGCAGCCCTTGGCCTGGTGGAGTGCAGGGAGGGGGTCTCTTGGACTCCATTTCTTCTCTCCTGAGATTCCACTCTTCATGGTGCCACAGCCAGATCTAGTTACAGCAGTGGGAACAGATTTTATTCAGTAACTGCTGAGGGTGGAAGAAGGTGCTGACATTCACCAGGGAGCTGGGAGAGGCCCCGCCTCTGAGCTGTGAGGGGTGTGGTCAAGAAGGGGTGGGGCCTTACCGCCATCTTTAATGCTGCCTCCCTGAGAGTGAGGAAAGCTGGCTTCCCACTCAGGACCAACCTGGGAGAGCCCCAGCTCACTGGAATATTGGGTCACTTCACAGAGAGGGGCAGAGCTCCCTTCTCAGAGCAGATTGAGAGAGACACCCAGGTTGGGGACCCTCGTGGGTCATGCCTCCAGGGACTCCCAGAGCTCCCTTCTCCTCAGAGCAGCCTCAGGGGACTCTTGGCTTAGAGACTTCGTGAGTCATGGCTCTAGGAATGCCTGGGGTTCCTTTGTCCTCAGAACAGCCTGAGGGGGATGCCTATCTTGGGGACTCTCATGTGGCATGTTTCTAGGGCTTCCAGGGTTTCCTGAGGGAGTTGCCAGGGTTGGGGACCCTCACAGATCATGTCTCGAAGTAGGCCTGGGGTTACCTTCTCAGAGCAGTCTGGAGGAGACGCCAGTGTGGGGACTCTCTTGGGTCACATCTCTAGGGACGCCCAGGGTTCTCTTTTCTTCAGAGTGGTCTGAGGAAGACTCCTGGTCTGGGGAGCCTCATGGGTTGTGTCTGTAGGGACATCCGGGGTTCCGTTCTCCTAAGAGCAGCCTGAGGGAGATACCTGGTGTGGTGCAGCTCATTTTGTATTATAGAGACAGGGTTTCAGTGCATTGCTTCGTGCCTTGCTTTTGCTGAGACTGGTTTTGAACTCAAGATCCTTCTGTCTCAGCCTTCTGAGCCGCTTAAGTTTAAATATATTACTTCTAACAAAGCCAGAATTTATTAAAAATACATCCCCTGTATTTTTAATAATGAACCACATTTTTTCTTTAATCTTTGCTTAGTTTAGTTTAATTTTTTTTTTAGTTGTAGAAGGGCACAATACATTTATTTTATTTATTTTTATGTGGTGCTGAGGATCAAACCCAGTGCCTCACACATGCTAGGCAAGCACTGTACCACTGAGCTACCACTGCCACACATTTTTCTTTTGGTGGAAAGTTTAATTAGCAAGAAGCCACCCCTCCAGGACCCTCTTGCTAAGGCCTCCCCCTCTAGACCCTGCCACTTCTACAGACCCCACCCATATTCTTCGGCCCTGCCTGTCCTCCTGAACCACCTTCCCCCTCCTTCCTACCCTGCCTCTCCTCTAGGTCCTAATCATGTTCTACGGCCTGTCCCTACCTCAGGTCCCATCCATCTGCCAAGCCCTGCCCCCTTGTGATTCATTCTCCCTCTCCTTCAGACCCTTTCTCTCCTCCAGATCTTTCCCTTCTTCCTGTCCTGCTCCTCTTGCAGACCTCACCTTCCTCTCTCTCTTTTTATCATTTTTGTTTTTGCACATGGACACAATGCCTTTATTTTGTTTATTTATTTTTATGTGGTGCTAAGGTTTGAACCCTAGCCTCAACATGCTAGGCAAGTGATCTACCATGGAGCCATAACTCCAGCCCAATCCTCCTCCTCTTTAAGACCCTGCCTCTTCTCCAGACCCCGCCCATCTTCCAGGCCCCCTCCTCATCCTGACCTTCCCTCCACCTCTTCCAGACTCTGTTCCTGCTGGTCTAGGATGAGCAACTCCCTGGCTGCTGTGCTAATTGGCAGTATATTTGAAATGGTGTACAAATAACGTTCGTTGTATAAACACTGACATCCTGCATTGGATGAATTATCTTGACTATATCAGAATTTGATATACCATAAAATAACTTTAGAAAAGTCACCTTTCTCTATAGATCATGAACATTTGAAATAAAATCAGAATTTGTTAAAGGGCAGATGACAGTCAGCCTTGAACCCTGATGATCCCAGGATCCCATCCCTTGGGAGGACTCTAAGTACCAGTCCAAGGTTTTGTATGCTAATTGATTCATTTTCTTATTTTAGACTTATTTTGTAATGTAATTCCCTATAGCCTCCAGGTCTCCAGTTCTGGGCAGTAGGTTTTTCCAATTCAATTCTTGATTAATATTCTTTCAGTTTTCTACAGAATTTTAAAAAATATTTTTAAGTTGTCAGTGGATCTTTTTATTTTATTTGTTTATATGTGGTGCTGAGGATTGAACCCAGGGCCTAATACATGCCAGACAAACGATCTGCCTTTGCACCACAAATCTAGCCTTTTATAGAATTTTTAATTCTGTGAACTTCTATTTTTTATAAGGAATGTTTTAAAAATTACTTTTAGCTTACTTTGTTTTTGATTGAGAGAATTGTTTTGTTTGAGAGAATTATATTGTTTGAAAATGCTCATAATCAAATGATTTTAATTAATTTCCACTTATTAAGGTATCTTTGGAGACTGGATGTGTAGCTCAGTGGCAGAGCACTTGCCTGGCATGTGAGAGGCCATGGAGTCCATCCTAGGACCATACACACAGAAGATGTCTTTGACAGGACTCAAGCATGAGAGGTATGCTTTAAAAAGATCATGTATTGGGGCTGGGGTTGTGGCTCAGTAGTAGAGCAGTCACCTACCACATGCGAGGACCTGGGTTCGATCCTTGGCACCACATAAAAATAAGTAAATAAAACAAAGGTACTGTGTCCAACTACAACTAAAAATAAAGATTTTTTTTAAAAAGGTCATGTATTTCCATATATATATATATATATATATATATATATATATATATATATATATACACACACCACAGTGCGTCTTCCAAATTCATATGAAATTATTCTAAGAAAATTTCAAATCAGTTTTAAAAGAGAAGAGGGATGATGATATTTTTAATGTCAACTATTGATATTTCATGATATTTATAACCACTATAGATGAAATTTCCAGAGATGCAAATCATTACAAAATGTAATAGACAAGTCAGTAGCTGCTTTTTTGTAATTCAGATACATTTACTAAAAATAAGGTTTTTTTAAAAAAAGATATTTTTTCTTCTTTAAAATTTAGAAAGCATGTCCATATGTCCTATTACAGTTCTACATTCATCAGAAAGTTCTCTTATTCCTTGCATACAAAGGGATGGGCCTTCTAATGAGCATGACACTTTATGTTGTCAGGAATTCTTGTGGGAGAACTCTTTAAGTGTTTTGCCTCTGTTCAAAACATTATTTAAAAATGTATCAATTTGCTTTTGATTTCAGAAATTTGACTATCTTTAGAAATTAGGTATTTATTAGTATTTAGGGTTATTTCATGTGGGAAATGCCGTGATTACATTTTATCCTAATGTTGTGTTAATAATTTCCTAAGCTATATTATGTTCATTTTTCTTACCAACAGTCAATAAAGCCTTTTGTGTTGTTTTGATGGTATTCTTAATGTGAACATGCTTTATGATGTGACACCACCGTTCCTGATGGTCTAGGTATGCAATACACTATAAGGAGAGTATTTTGATTCTGAGAGTCTCAAGTGTTTTAGGTCCAACATGTTTCCTTAAGAGGAATGATTATTCATTTTCTATTTGATTACACAAATAAGACACAAATTCTTTTTTTTTTTCCTTTTGTGGTTCTGGGGGTTGGTCCTAGGGCCTCCTGCATGCTAGGAAATCTTTCTACCACTTAGCTACATCCCTAGCCCCATAGATCCTTTAGTTGTCATTAGCTTCATGATGAGCTAGTGACAATAAAATTACTTAGAGTTTCAACTAGATTTAGATTCATGCAAGAGTTTGGGCATCCATAGCTCCTTGTGATTTCTAAAAGGTAGAGTGTTTTCCCACAACACAGAAGCATCTAATATCACTCCTGGACTGAGTTGACACCTCTGCTTCTCTTGGCTCACCACTTTCTGTAGAGGTCTTGGAGGAGATAGACATTCTTTGACTATTTGTCCCAGTGACAAATATTTGATTATATTGCTGCTAAAAAGTATGTATAGAAATAAAATAGAGACCAGGATTCTTTGGGATAAGTGATTCAGTCAGAGTGAGTCAATTTGTATTAGGACTTGTTTTAAAAAAATAAAGTCATTCTTTAGGGAAAGTTAAACCATGAGTTGAAATAGAATCTCTAAAATGTCATTTTTTCCCCTGTAGTGATCATGTTTTAAGAAGGAAAACCTAGAATCTAGTGACAGCATAAAAATATAATAAGTTAACATATGTTATTACTTCAACATGAAATATGTAAAAGAGGCACATACTTTGAATTTTTTAAAAGTTTTTTTTAGTTGTAGTTGGACACAATGCTTTCATTTTCATTTATTTATTTTTATGTGGTGCTCAGGCTCAAACCTACCACTTCACACATGCTAGGTGAGTGCTCTACCACTGAGCTACAACCCCAGCCCACATACTTTGAATTTTATATTAGTTTGAACTATTTGATTTTTGTGTTATAAATGTTCATAATAAAATACAGCTAAGAGTGTCAGTTACTAGTAATTAACTGTATGAATAATTAAACAAGTTTGAGAAAATATAACCATGTCCTAAGGTTTTACTTTAGAATAGTTTAATCTTTTTTGGGGGATGGTACTGGGGATTAAATCCATGGGCACTAACCCTAATCCTTTGGCCTTTAATATTAATATTTACCCATACTGTTGCATCAAAAAGTGATATAATAACTGCCCTGTGGACTTTAATACTAGTATAAAATCAATACTATAAAATGTAAGTGATATAAATGCTACCTTGTGACTTCAAATACTTACATGATATCCATCTATTATAAAATTGATAAAATATCTTCCCTGTGGCAATTACTAATGTAATATCCTTATTCTAGAATCTAAAGCTAATATTGTAGCAGGAAAGTGACATTTAACATCAATGTGGTATCAATACTATAGCATGACAAACTAATATAATTGATTCCCCATGGAATTTAATACGAATATAATATCCTAGTATACCATGTAAAATAAATATGATAGCTCTACTGTAGCCTTTAATACTGATGTTATGTCCATTCTATAGTATTTTATAGTAATATATTAGCTGTCCTGTGGACTTCATACCAACATGATATCCATATTGTAGCATCTAATGCTAATATAATAATATCTTCCCTATGGCCTTTAATATTTACCCATACTATTGATATTATAATGTAATATCCAGATTATAGCATCTAAGACTAATATACTATCTGCCCAGTGAATTGCAGTAATAATACAATCTCCACAGAGAAGCACATAAACTTAATATAAGAGCTGTTTTGTGTCTTTTCATGATAATATGATATCTACTATATGCAATCTAAAAGTAACAGTAGCTGACTTTGGTTTTTAATATTAATGTAATATGCATACTATAGCATCCTAAAGTACTATAGCAGCTGCCCTGTGGTTTTTAATACCTTTATAATAGCCATACTATAGCACATAAATTCAATATAATATCTGAATTTTGGTCTTTACTACTAATATCCATATTATGGCATCTAAAAGTAATAAAATAGGTGCCCTGTGGCCTATAAATGTCATATGATAGCCATACTATGGCATCTAATACTAATATAATAGCTGACCTGTAGCCTTTGACTTTAGTATAATATCAATACTTTGTCCTCTGAAACTAACAGAATAGCTGTCCTGTAGCCTTTTAATACTAATTTTATCCATATGTAGCATCATTATAGTCTCCATGTAGCCTTTTATTCTAATATTATATTCATACTGTAGACTCTAAAATGAATAAAATAGCTTCCTTTTGGCCTTCAAGAGTAATATGATATGCACTATGGTACCTAGAAAATATTATAATAGCTTCCCTGTGGTCTTTAATACTAATGATATCCATGTTATAGTACCTAAGACTAATAGATGCCTGTTGTGTTTAATATTAAAGATGTCCATACTATACCTTCCAAAAACTAATATAATAGCTGCTCTGTGACCTGTAATATAAACATAATATCCATATTGTAGCATCTAAAACTAACATAGTAGCTACCTGGTAGCCTTTAATATTGAGATAAAAACTGTGGCCTCTGAAATTAATGTAATAGCTGTCGAGTGATGTTTTAATACTGATAGTGCATACATACTATAGCACCAAAAACTGATAATATAGCAGCCTTGTAGAATTTCATAGTAATACAATAATTATAACAGAATATAAAACTTTAATATTAATAAAATATACTGTTGATCTAAATCTGATGAAAAGGCTGCCTGTAATCTATAATAGCCATATAATATCCTTACCAAAGCTTCTAAAACTAGAATAATAGTGCCCTGTGGCCTTTAATGCTAATAGGTATTCATACTACAGTATTTAAAGCTGATACAATAGCTGAATTGTGGTCTTCCATATCAATGCAATGTCAATATTATAGCATATTGAACTAATTTAGTAGCTTCCCTATGACATTTAATGCCAATGTAATATCTAACCTGTTCACTTTTATACTAACATGATATTTGTACTGTAGCCTCTGAAACTGATATAATAGCTAATTTATCATCTAAAAGTAATATAGTAGCTGCCCTGTAACTTTAAAACTATTACAATTTTTATAGTATAGCATCAAAATTAATATAATAGCTTCCCAGTGGCTTTTATATTAATATGATATCTGTGCTACAGTATATCTAATACTAAAAAATAGTGGCACTATAGCTTTAAATACTAATATGATATCCATGCTACTGCAACTCAAGCTAACATAATAGATGATTTGTGTCCTTTAATCTTACTATAATATCCATATAATAGCATATATTACATAATAGATGATTTCTGGCTTTAAATATTAATATTATATCTATAAATATAGCATCTTAAATTAATATTACATATATCCTGTGTCCTTATGACAAATATTATATCCATACTGTTGGATTTAAAACTAGTATAATAGATACCTTGTGGACTTTAATACTAATATGCTATCCATACTGTACCTCCTAAACTTAATATAGTAGCTGCCTGGGCCCTTTAATATGATATGTAATATGATAAACATATTGTGCTCTTTAAAACTAAAGTAATAACTGCTCTGTGGCCTTTAGTGCTAATATAATATTTATAATATACCATGTAAAACTAATGTAATAACTTCCTTGTGTCCTTTAATATTGATAGTGTAGCATCCAAAACTAATATGATAGCTATCCTCTAGATTTTAATATCATAATATTCATACTGTGACCTCTAAATTTAATACAATAGCTGTCTTGTGGCCTTTATTACTGGTATGTTATTCATACTATAGCATGGAAAACTGATTAAATAACCGTTCTGTGGCCTTTAATATTAATATGATTTACATATTATAGCAAAAAAAAACTGATATCAGAGGTCTTTATTACTAATAGATGCAAACTATAATATCTAAAACAAGTAAGTAGCTGTGCAATAGAATTTAATACTAAGTCACATCCATGCTAAAGCATGTTAAACTAATAGCTCCCCTGTAGCTTTTGATACTAATATTATAGCCTCCAAAACTGATGTAATAGATGTCCTGTGACCTTTAATATTAATGTTACATCATTCCTATAACCTGTGAAGCCAATTTAATAAGTTTCTTATGAAATTTAATATTCATTTAATATCCATATTATAAATCTAAAACTGATAAACAGGTGCTCCATATAAAACTGGTAAATAGGTCCTATAGTATTAATATGATATTGTATCACCTTAAACTAATATAATGTTAGCTTTGTGGCCATTAAACTAATATGATATTTATAGGATAGTATTAAAATCAATAAACTGCCATGTTGACTTTAATGCTAACATGATATCCATACTTGAGTATCTAATAGTACATAATTATTGATCTGGAGTGTTTAATTCTAATATGATATTCATATTGGAACATCTGAAACTGATGCAATAGTTGCCCTGTGGCCTTTGATATTTATATGATATCCATCCTATAGTATCCAAAGTTAATAAAATATATTAGCTACCCTGTGGCCTTTAATATTAATATAATATCCATACTTCAGCATTTAAAATAATAGATGCACTGTGGCCTTAATACCATATAATTGGTTTGGATATGCTCATGTGTGAGACAATGTAAGAAAGTTTAAAGGTGAAATGATGGGTTATGAGAGCCTTAACCCAAATTAGTAATCCTCTGATAGGAATTAACTGAGTGGAAACTGCAGGCTGATAGTGTGTAGCTGGAGGAGGTGGGTCATTGAGGCAATGCCTTTGGGGTACATATTTGGTGAGCTGCACCTAGGTTCTCTGCTTCCTGATCACCACTTTCCTTCACCACACTCTCTGACCCACCTTAAGCCCCAAGGAATGGAGTTGGCCATCTATTGGCTGAGATCTCTGAAACTGTGAGCCCCTAAATGAACTTTTCCTCCTTTAAAATTGTTCTTGTCAGATCCTTTGGTTAAAGCAGTGAAAAAGATGACTGAAACAGTAACATACATGACATAGATCTAAAACAAATACAATAGTTGCCCTGATGCCTTTAATACTAGTATGATATTAAGAGTGTAACATCTAAAACTGATATATAATAGTTTCCCTGTGACATTTAATGTTATTATAATATTCATGCCATAACATCCAAAACTAACATTATAGCCTCCCTATAGCCTTTTATACTAAAGTAATATCCGTACTATAGCATTTCAAGCTAATATAATATCTTCCCTGTGCCCCATAAAGCTAATGTAATACATTCTATTGCATCTAAAATTGATACAATAGCTGCTCTGTATCCTTTAATATCAATAGACATCCTTATTATAGCATCTTAACTTGATATAATAGTTGCTCTTTGGCTTTAATATTTATATGATACCCATAATAGCATCTAAAATTGATAAAATATTAGCCCTGTGGCCCTTATAGGTAATATGGTACCCAAACTATATCTCCTAAAACTAATATAATAGCTAGACTGTGGCATTTAATATTAATATTTTATCCGTATTATGCCCTCTGAAACTAATAAAATAGCCCCCTTGTCATTTTAAGTAAAATATCCATATGATAGCAATAAACCATATAATATAGCATATCCATATGATAGCATATAAAGTTAACATAATAGCTGACCTCTGGCATTTAATAGTAATCTGTTGGGCTGGGGATGTGGCTCAAGCAGTAATGCGCTCGCCTGGCATGCTTGATATGGAACTACAGATCTTGTTTGCCCAGCTGGATTTTGGTCTTGTTTTGGTCCCATCTCTTCTTTCTATGCCCCTATGTATCACTTGTAGAATGGAAATGTTTAATCTATGCCATTATATATTGGATTATGTAGCTTGCTTTGATTTTTATGGGCTCTCATGCTGACGTTTCCTTAAGTTTCAGAAGAGGTTTTGGACTCTGACTTTTGGGGAATACTGGAACTGTTAAGAACATGTGGACTCCTGGATATGAACTCAATGTATTTTGCATCATGAGATGGACATGAACTTTTGTGGGGGCAAGGGCACAATGTTATGGTTTAGATATGAAGTGTTACTCTAAAGCTCATGTATGAGAAAAGGCAAGAAAGATTTAAAAGTGAAATTATTTGGTTATGAGAGCCTTAACCTAGTGAGTGCATTAATCCACTGATAGTGTTGAACTGGATTGTAACTGTAGGAAGGTAGTGTGTAGCTGGAGAAGGTGGGTCACTGGGGGCATTTCTTTGGAGTGTATATTTGTCTCTGGTAAGCAGAACTCTCTATCTGCTTCCTCTTTGCTATGTCTTGATTTGCTTCCTACCTCTGTACCATTTGGGCAAGAGCCATGGAGTTGGTCTTCTATGGACTGAGACCTGGAAAATATAAGTGTCAAATAAAATTTTCATTCTCTAAAAATTGTTCTTGTCAGGAATTTTAGACACAATGGCAAAAAAGCTTACTAAAACAATACTGTACTATATAGAAATAATAGTGGCCCTTTGGCCTCTTATATCAATAATATAGCATCTAAAATTAATAGTTACCCTGCGGTGTTTAATCATATTATGATATAAATAGTATAGCATCCAAAACTAAGATAATACCTTCAATGGCTTTTAATACTACTATGATATCCATAATATTGCAACTAAAACTAATATTATAGCTTCCCTGTGGCCTTTAATATTAATGTAATATCAATAATGTGGTCACAGGGTAGCTATTAGCTTTATAGATCACTGTATGGATATTAATATTAAATGTAAGGAAAATAAAAAGAGACAGAGAGAGAAGATGCAAAGTCAGAAAGACAGAATGGCAGAATGGTCACGCTGCCAGCTTTATTTATATCAATAGGTTGTATTTGGTCATTGGCATTAGTAATATACTATTGTTTATTGTGTCATTTGGAAGGTTATAGAGTCAGCAACGTTATACAGCTTATTCCTCAGTTACATTCTACAGTTACAATATGCAATGTTAGAAGATTTGTGTAGCTATCAAGAAAGTTTATTGTTTACAGTTACTGTTAGGTGGGCAGGTCCAGGAGCATGGGAGCTTGGTGAAACATTTTTATTGTATAACAAGAGTGTTTCTTTATTCCCAGGACCTGTGTGCCTGTGATCAAGGTCAAAGCCGATAAGACTCTAGCACAAAGCCTTCTAATGCAGGGCATTGCTACAGCAGGTAGGCATCCCGTGTCTTTGCACAGAAGTTTTCCTAGCATCCAGACATTCCTCGTCTTGGCACAGAAACTTACTAGCCACCAAGCATGCCACATTCATGAAGCCATCAGAGACCCCAGTCCCAAACACAGAACCCTTGTGGGCCAAAGGGAAGCTTTAAGGCCAAAGGAAAGCTGTTATATCAGTTTTACATGCTATAATGTGGATATAATATTAGTTTTAAAACTGAAGAGCTGCCTGTGACCTTTTAATACAAACATGTCATCCATACTATGAAATTGTAATGGATATAATAGCTCCCCTGTGAACTTTATAACTAATATGGTATCCATATTATGGCATCAAAAACTGACATAGTAGCTGAAATGTGTAATTTAGTATTATATCCATACTGTGGACCTAAAACTAATCACATACCTTTCCTGTGGCCTTTCATATTAATACAATGTCCATATTATAGCATCTAAAACTAATATAATAGTTGTCCTGTGGCTTTTAGTACTAATATGATATCCATATTATAACATTTGCCAAGGTCCGTTAATATTAGTATGATATTGATAAACTAGCACCTAAAACTAATAAAATATTTGCCCGTGGGCTTTAATACTTTTTAAAATTTAATATATTTAAATATATATATTAAATTTATATATTCATATATACCATCTAAAAACAATATATTAGCTTCCCTATGGCCTTAAATATTAATATAATATTCATACTGTGACATATGAAACTAATATAATAGCTACACTGAATTTTTTTAAAAAAATATTGTTTTAGTTGTATATGGAAACAATACCTTTTTTTTTTTTAATGTGGTGCTGAGGATTGAACTCAGTGCCTCACATGTGCTAGGCAGGCACTCTACAAATGAGCCACAGATGAAACATGTATATATCTTTGAAAGACCATTATTCTGCTTATCACAATTAGTAATTTACTAATTGCACATTGGCACACATTCATAAATCCTAGGGACGTGGGAAGTTGAGGCAAGTGGATCAAAAGTTTGAGGAGAGCCTGGGACACTTAGCCAGACCCTGGGTTTCAAAATAAAACAGAGGGCTGGGGATGTAGCTCAGTGGCCCACATCCCTGGGCTCACACCTCAGTACCACAACACACACACACACACACACACACACACACACTTATAAATGCATTACAAGTTAACATAAAATTGTTATAAATAATAATTAAAAAAGTGAGAAGAGCAGTATTGTTTTATTCTTTTGCAAATATTTTAAATTCTAGCATGATAAAATACCAGATTCTTGAAATTTGCTTCTGCATTCAGTTTCTTGGGTTAATGTAAGTCTGGTAGTCTCTGGTCAAAATCTGCTATACAAATATGAAATGATGATAATATGATAAATGATGATAATAAAAAGGCAAATAATGTATTATACCATGAAAAGTTTTCATTTTATGGACCCTCTGAAAGAGCTTCTTGTTCCATAGGGGCTTCTGGATTACACTTTTGATGGTTGTTTTGAGTTTGTCTGAGATACAAGGTGTATGTGTGGATGATGACCTTGGAACTATTGTTGTCATATTGATCTCCCACCTATGGTGGCCACTGAGTTCTCAAATGTCTGTAAGTTATACTGACATCAATAGAGGCTTAATGAATTGGAAAAAGGTGTCACTATTTTGTTTTTTTATTTTTATTTTTTAGTTGTAGATGTGTTACCACTGTTTTACCGTTGAAGAGTCCTTGCTTCCCCAATGTTGAAGCATGTGGAGGCAAGTTCAGAGTGGAAAATAGAGGCTTTATTAAAGGACAGCAGAAAAGACTTCTCCCCTCCCTGGAGTAAGAAGGGGACCCAAGAGGTGGAATCCATGGAAGGGTGAATGTGTTCCCCTTTTTATAGCTAAGGTCTTCATCCAGCTGTCCCCCATTCCTGTCCTTTGTTCTGTTGTCTTTCAGTGATGGAATATAGGGTGGGGCACAGGTGGGCCAAAGAAGTAATCTGGGCAGGAAGGACTTTTGGATTAGCATCTCCATTTTCACTGGGAGCTGTTTCATTAACATTTCTTTATTTTATTTTTAGGTGGTGCTGAGGATCGAACCCAGTGCCTCATTCGTGCTAGGCAAGCACTCTACCACTGAGCCACAACCCCAGCCCTTCACCACATGTTTTTAAATGGAGAAAGATATGATTTAAATTTTCAAGTTACTTTAGTAGAATCCTGGTAACATTTTGTGGTAAAAAAGAAAAACCACATAATTTTCACATGGAGGGTGAGAGTAAAAAATTTGTCATAATGAGGAATTAAGAAAGTAATAGTTCAGGGTTGAGCTCTTGAAGCTGAAGAGGTTGCTAAAGATGTTCAGGTGGAAGGTGTGGCTGTGACTGCACAGGGCTATAGGACCAGATAAGTGCTCTTTGGCATGGAGAGGTTCAAGGATGAGTGTTAGAAAACTCACCACACTGGCATCACTCTGCAAGACAGGGGGCCTGCTAAAATTACCAAACAATACAGGAGGCTGCTCTGGAGGCCTTTAGGTGATGATATGTGAAACCAAGTATCATATCATTACTAACACAGAACACAGACCTCCATAATTATCTCATTTCTAAATAATTTTAAAACTCATTTCTCTGTTTTAACAATGAGAATAGTAGCACAGTCAACTTCTATAAAATACCACATGGTAATAAGTTACTAGGAAGGACTTGTACTTGGCAAACACAGGTTATTAAGTTCCTATGACACTGAGATGCGATACTGTTGCATTGGAGCCTTAACTCATGCTCAACAGTCAACGGGTTGGGTTTTGCTTAAGCTCCGTGAGTGGTTTCTAGTGTGTCTCTGCTTGGGCTCACAGGAGGGCACCGTTTGCAGCAAGCAGCACCACCCAAAGAAGCCGACTCCATGGTCTACCTACTCACTCAAGTCCATTCCTTTCTATGGAACCTCCCGCTGCAAGGACACCGGGCAGCCTTGGCTTTAGCTTTCCTGGGAGTTCACTTGGGTGAGCAACAGGGGCCTGGGGCCGCTCACCCTGGAATCCCAGCTCGAGCTGCGCGACTGCGCAGATCGCGACCTGGAAAGAGACCCCGCCCTTGAGGCTCAGGGGGCTAGACTGAGGCCAAGCGCAATGGCAGGCAGCCCAGTGCGGGCGCGCTTCCTTCTCTCTTCCGCTGGTCCTCCCGTGCACACCATTAGCTCACCTGGACGCTACTGTGGGTCTGCTGTCCCGTTGTGATTGCCTCCGCCCAGGTGAGCGCAGGCTCCCGTCTTGCGGTGGCGGTGGCGTCGGAGAGCAAGAGGGCGGGCGCGGCAGGCGGGATGGGAGCGTGCGGGGGACCGCGGGGCGGCGGGGCCCAGAGGCTCTTGCCGCTGCTATATGGCGCTGTGGATATGGCGGCCCGGAGGAGAGGGGCGCCCTGGAACGCGCCGTCCATGGCCGCCTTCGGAACTCTGACTGGGCGCCAAGGTCCTAAGGTGAAGGTCAGGTGGAGAGCGACAGCTCCCTCTGACCGGGCAGGCGGTGGTCGCATCCTTAATGCAGAGGGGTCTGCGCTGCTCCGGAGCCTGCATCTTAGAGGTCAGGGCTGTAATTAGCTGGAGGGACTCATTGTGTAGCAAAGGGATCTGCAGCCTGTGATGGCAGGATGTTCAGAACTGATGGTTTTGAGTGGTAAGCAATGGAATAGGGAGTCAATGATGTCTGGACTCCGAGAGCTGCTGCTTTTTTATATGGCGAACAAGGAAGCTGATGTTCTGTTGATAAGACTTGAAGTGCTCCAAGATTTATGAGAAACATCAGGGAAGTGTGGTTCTGTGATGGTAGGACTCACAGTATTGCTGGACTCTGGTAATAAGGGAACCGGGATTCTATTGATGACTGGACAATTAGGACTACTGTCTTCTAGATAGAAAGATATGGAACTGTTGTCTATGACAGCAGTACACACAGGGCTGCTGCAATCATCATGGAGACACAGAAAGCTGTGTCTCCATGATATCAGAAATCCAAGGGCTGCTGGTGTCCACATGGAGAGGCAGGTAACTGGTGTTGTAAGATGGCAGAATTCACTGGGTTACTGGGCTGTATGATGGCAGGATTGACAGAGCTGCTGAACCCCATGTGTAAGCAAGGGAAATTTATGGTATGCCTCACAGTACTGCTGGGATCTGCTTGGAGAGCAAGTTAACTTGGTTGTATGATGGCAGGAATTGCCAGGCTGCTGGTTTTAATGTGAAGAGCAGAGAAAATGGGTTTCTCTAATGACAGGATTCCTGGGGCTGCTGGTGTGTATGTTCAAGGGGAGACAATTGGGTTTCTATGATGGCAGAAATTGCAGGGCTTCTTGAATTTACATGGAAGTCACAGAAAATTGGGGTTCTGTGATGTCGGGACTTACAAACTTGCTCTGCTCTTTGTGGACAGCTAGGGAAATGGGTTCTTATGATGGCAGGATGTGAAGGACTGATGGACTGCTGTAGAAAAGCCAGGCAACTTGGTTTCCATGACGGGTAGACACACAGTACTGACGGGCTGTACATCAGGAACAGGAGAATGGGATTCTATGTGGTCAGGAAATCATACTGTCCAGAATTTCCATTGCTAGTGGTCTATAATGCTCATGGTCTCAGAATTACCATGGCTGCTGGAATCTATTTGGAGATCCACAATGCCAGGGCTACTTCTGTCCATATTCAAAGCCAGACAACTGGGATAATGATAGCAGGAAATGCAGGGCTTCTGGGCACCAATTGTACAGACAGATGACTGGGGTTCTATTGATGGATAGATGTGCAATACTGTTGAATTCTATATCCAGAAAACTGGAGTTTTCTGATGGAAGGATTCTTAAGGTTGATCATGTCTACTGGCAGATCCAAGAAACTTGATATCTAAAATGTGAACAATTGCAGAGTTGCACATGTCCACATGGAGAGACAGGAACATACAGGATTGCTGTGCTGTATATGGAGACCCACCTAACTGGTGTTCTATGAGAGCAAGAATCACAGGGCTGCTGTGCTCCCTGAAAAGAGCTGACAGTTTCTTTTTTTAATGGGGGATGAAACACCATAACTATTATAATTTTTTACTCAGATCCACATTTTTCTTCCTGGAACTCTTTATGAGCCTGTCCCTCATTTTCATGACTTAAACAGATGGAAAGAACACATACACATTTTGCTTTGAATATCTTCTTCCAGTTCTTTGGTGTAAAAACCTAGGAATAGACTTGAGTACTATGATAATTCTAATAATTCTAATTTTAACTTTTTGATGAAACTGCAATTATTTCACACACAGGTTACACATTTGTCTTCATTCTTACCAATGCTTGCTATTTTAAATTATTTTGAAAATGGTTATATTAACAGGAGTGAGGAAATTTCGCTGTGACTTTAACTTACATGACCATAATTAATGAGACCTTAAGCATCTTTTCATATTTGCTAGTGCAGTGTGTATTTAAGTTCTTTTTTCAAGTTGAAAAGCATATATATATATATATGCCTTTTATTTCTTTATGTGTGTTGGTGAGTCATAATAAGAAATCTGGACAAGGCACAGTGTTGGGGAGGGTGAGGCAGGGGGAATACAAATTCAAAGCCATCCTGAACAACTTATTGATACCCTAAAGCAACTTAGGAAGACCTTATCTAAAAATAAAATAGTTGGAAAAAAAATAAAAATAAAATAGTTGAATAAATAAATAAATAAAGGTACGGGGATGGAGCTCAGTAGTTAAGTGTCCCTGGGTTCAATCTCTGGTACCAAAAAAAAAAAAAAAAAAAAAAAAAAAAAAAGTCTTTGACCCAGTTTCCTGGCACTAACCTCCTGATCCTTCAATCTATGAAGCAGTGTGTCTATTTGCAGCCAGGGAGGTGAACCATGATCTATGATTTCATTCCTAGTTATTGGTCTGTTTAGGTTTTCTATGTCCTCTTGATTCAGTTTTAGCAGGTTGTATGTGTCTATTTCTTCTAGGTTTTCCAATGTATTGGAATATAAGTTTTCAATATAGTCCCTAATGTTCTGCTGAATTTCTGTAATGTCTGTGATTTCCCCTTTTTCATCTCAAATTTTATTTATGTAAGTCTTCTCTTGTTTTATTTTGGTTAGTTTGGCTAAATACTTATCAATTTTGTTTATCTCAGAGTTAGCCCCTTTATTGCACAAAGTGTGTCCACTGAAAGCCCATTTCACTGAAAGCCCATTTCTGTGCAAGGGCAAACCTGCATTTACTTCCCCTTGGCCAGCCTTTCACATCCCCCTTTTGCAGCTGCCTGCTCTTTGCAGTAGCATCCATTGGGCTTAGACACTGTACTTCTGCTGAAATACAGAAGGCCTTGGTGGAAAACTCTTGTGTCCAAGATGAGGACAACCTGGTGTCTGTAGGACAGGGAACCTCCTGGCAGTAAGGAGGCGGGGCTTCTTACCTCATGTGGAAGTGCCACAGGTCAGAGCAGTGCCCAGAGCCCAGCCAAGTGTAAGATCCCTTCTGCAGTCTTCCTTTCTGCCTTTCTCCTGTGAATTGCTTTCATGTATGCTATGTAGAAGTAGCTCCCATTCCACCTGTTAATTGGGTAATTCAGACTCAAGATCAGAGAGGCAGGGCCTGGGTGTTTACTCAACAGTTCTCAAAACTCCTTACATAGGCTCAGTCACTATTCCTAGACATAACTTTGTCCCAGCCTCAATATCATGTGTAAACACCACATCATGCCTATCAGCTTCTGGCCCCACCATATTGCAGGGCCCAGTCTTAGATGAAGGAAAAACCAAACCTACTTGCATCGGACACTGAGAAATCTCAGATCCAAAACTTGAAAGAAAGGTTTAAGTCTTGAAAGGGGGAATAGCAAATGAGGGCATTTAGTTTTTATTTTTAATTTTTATTTTCTTTTTATGTGGTGCTGAGGATTGAGCCCAGGGCCTCACATATATGAGGCAAGCGTTCAGTCACTGAGCCAAACCCCAGCCTTGCAAATGAGGGCATTTACTGCATGGTTCTCCAAACAATGTGGGGTACATTGAAGTATGGGCAAGTACCTATGTGGAATTACGTTATGGCTGCAGTGACTTGAAGCGTGAGTACAAGCTGAATACAGAGCTATGGAGAGGGGAGCAGGATCCATGCACAGAGGGTGGCAGTGCTAGAGCCCCAGAGTGCTTTCCAACCCTGAAAGCACCAGCTCCTCGCTGCCCATCTGGTGGGAACCAGGACAGCACTGCCACCGCCTGGCGGAGGGTGGAAACTACAGCTCAGAGTTGTTAAATCACATAGCCAAACCATGCAGGCTTGGGCCAGTGTGCAGCGGAATTAGAACTCGGAAATCACGACCTGGAATGCAGCCCTTTCTCCCATTCCAGCGCCCTGAATTGACTTTATGGAGCCTGGAGGGCACTAGCCCTTCCCAGGTGTGGCTTCAGGGGTTCCGGGTCTCCATGCTCTGCTGCCAAAAAGGTCCTCTGTTTGTGTCACCCATAGGAGGTACCTGCGGACAGAAGCCAGGTTGTAGGTTTCTGAAAGGTGCTTGGTTTATCCTGCAGTGGAAACTGTGGGCCTGGCATCTGCGCAACACGGCTCTGCCCTTTCTCCTCCAGGCTCCCCAGCCTGAGGAGGCGCTCACCTGTTCTGCTTCACTCCCACAGAGATGCCACCAGTCCCCGGGAGGCAGGGACACTCTGCTCACCCAGAGGAGACCTGCAGGATTTCGGTGGGTTGGAGCTACAGTTGCTAACCTCAGGGCCACTATGGCTCAATGAAAATGAAGGGAAAAGTTAATTGGAACAACAGATAACACCTCTGCAGCCTCTGGATACAGAGAAAGTTGCTCAGATGGCAGAGTGTGCAAACCCCAACAACTGCTAAACCATCCTTTTAGATCAAAACATGGGATGATGGGCTGTATTTTAGCTAAAATATGCAAATGTATGTTGAATAACCAGAACAGTGAATTTCAGAGGTTGTGCATCAGGACCAGGTAGTGGAATAGCTCTCTTCGCAACATTAAACAAGCTAATCAATCAACAGAATCCAAGCTCAGGATGCATTTGCAACCTGGGAAAGAGATGAAATTAAAAGTTGGGACGGAGGTATGAAGCTGTAGCATAATGTCCTCTAAGCTAATCAGAGGTGAGACATAGGGGCCCTAATGACAACCACCTCCAGGTTCTCCCCTAGATGTGGTTCTGTGGGGATCCTGAAGTTGCCTCCATGTTTGTCTGCTGTTCCCCAGGAAGCTTCTATGAACAAAGATGCAGGCCTGGGTTGTTGTGCTTGCATTTTTCTGAGTTTACCACCCACATCCAGAACTTTTTAATCTCTTTCCATAGGCAGTAACTGCATACTGAGCCTGAGTTTATCAGCTGCATTTACAGGTGTTTCTATTCAGAATTCACTTTTCCCTCTGTGAGGTGTGAAAAGGTAAAGGCAGTCCAGAGTAGAGACCTGGGGGAGCTCAGAGACACCAGGGCCTCCATGGCATGCATTCATAGCAGTTATGCTATTTTATTACCCATTGAAGCACATCCTGATTGCTTAAGGTATTGGGGCATTGTGAATAGAACTACTATATGTAATGGTGTGCTGTATTCTCGATATACATTTTTGAGGCAGTTGTCTATATTTTTAGGACCATGTGGTGAAACCATGTCTAACTTTGGGGAAAATGCCCAGTTTTTTGATAGTGTTGAACTGTTGTGTGCTCTTCCAGCAACGCACAAGAGTGCCCGTGGCTGTTCATCATCCTCATGGTTGATACTACACTTACTAAAGACCTTAGCAGCTCGGTAGGTGTGCAGTGCACTTGGGGTCTTAGTTTGTGCTTTCCTCATGACAGGTGATACTAAGAATCATTTCTATGCTTCTTTACCATCTTGTATCTTTCTTGTGAGTTGTCTGTTCATGTCTTTACCCATTATGTTGTCTTATTGTTGAGTGTCTTACTATATTTTTTACACAAGTTTGTTTTAGACATATACTTTCCAAAGATTCCCCCAGTGTTTGACTTGTCTTTTCATTTCCTTAATATTATTTTTTTTTACAGAGGAATTTAATACAGTCCACATTATCAGGTTTTTCTTTCATGGATTTCTTGTTGTTATTGTTTGTTTGTTTGATAGCAGGGATTGAACCCAGGGTACTTAACCACTGAGCCACATCCATAGCTTTCATGGAATTTGGGGGTGGGTTGTATTTAGAACCTCATCATGAAACATGTGGTCATGCACATCTTCTAGAGTTTTACAGTTTTCCATTTTAAATGAAAATCTAGAGAGTAGTTTGATAGGTTCTGGCATCCATATGTGTGGCTTCTTGAAGTGTGTGTCCTTTTGAAGTCAGTGATGTCTAGTCTAGGTTTAAAAAGAGCGTGGTGGGAATTTCTGGAATGCACTGAATCTTCAGATCAGGTTTAAGGTAGTTTCATCTTAATTATATTGAGACCTGAACAAAGACTATCTCTGTATTTATTTATATTTCATTTGATTTCTATATAAACATTTCAAGAATTTCTGAAGTATGATTGTACTTTAATACTTACATGTAAATACTTCAAATTTGGGGTCTCTATTTTAAATATTAATGCTTTAATTTTTTTCTTATTCCAGTTTATATATTTCACTATTTCCCCTACATGATGGCTGAAATATAGGAAATCAATGAAATTTTGTCTATGGGCCATGTACTTTGCTGCTTGCTATCTCCATCCATTCTGATCAAGACATAGGAGGTAGGCTCTATTTCTTTTCAATTTCCAAAATCATGACCTGGAATAGTCAGAACTATGAATTTAAGAGCTTCATTGTGCCTAGCACAAGGGGGTGCAGCTCTGAACAGTGAACACCCAGCATCCTGCACTGCCCCCAGTGGCCAGCAGGGGGCACTCAGAACAGCTTTCTGTGATCAACTGCTTTTGGGGGCTGTGTTCTGTGCCCTAATCAAACTTCCTTCTCCTGGGGACCCACCTGAGAGATGCCACATCTAGGGACTCCTAGAGGCTCTATCTAAGGTGTGGACCAGAGGTTTTTTTCTTTTCTTTTTTTTAATCCTGGGGAGACACTGGAAAGATACCATGGACTAGGGATGCCTGGTGGATATGTCTGTGGTGAGGACCAGAGCTTCCTTCTCCTTGGCACCTACCCATGGAGGCTCTACTGTGGATTCAGGATGCCTGAGGTCCATGTGAGGAAAACATGAGGAAGAAGCTTCCTGTTCACTGCCTGATGGGCTGAGAAGGAAGTTCTGCCATGTTCTTTACTTTCTCAGGTAATATTTTAGGAGAACTTATTTTACAACAGTATTTCTTACTGAGGCTTTGGCTGCTCATTATCATGGTATGTCAATGTATTTTGTATGGCTTGAGTGTCCGAGGACGCAAATGCCCCCTCAAGATGGTGCAGGGAGGGCCCAGTGCCTGGAATCTCACTGGGGCCTGAGGGTAAGGGCTCATGAAAATGCAGAAAGAAGCTCTCAGGAGCCTCTAGGGTGAGAGATGCAAAGATTATGATGGATTGCACTACCCAGAATCCTGGGTAACTGTAGAATCCTCATTGCAGTTACCAGAGCCTTCTGCAGGGAGGGCAGCATGGGTCAAATGACAGACTGTGCTACCCATAATTCTTGGGGACCTGCAGCTTGCAGAGACCTCTGCAGAGAGGGCTGTACTGACAAAAAATCAAACTATGCTGCCAATTACTTTTGGGTGCCTGCTCTACCCAGGAGCCTCTGGGGGTGAGAATTGTAAGGGCAGAATACCAGACTTCAATGCTCAGAATATCTGGGGATGCCTACATACCCTGTAACCCTGTAAGTCCCAGAGGATTTGGTGGTGATGGTTTTGTTGGTAGAGCTCACATCCTAGAATCTCCAGGGTCCAAGGGAAAGCATGGGGTCTTCAGCCCCTGTGATCCTCAGCAGGACTGTGCAGGCCAAACACTAGACTGCATTATTAGAACCCTCAGGGACTGCAGCTTCCAGAATCCTCTGTGGTGAGGGGCAAACCACTGAACTGCATTACCCACAATCCTAAGGGGGAACTTTAGTTTCAGAATATTCTGCAGTGAGTAGGAAAAACACAGGACTAAATTACCCACAAATCTCGGTGCCAGTAGCTCTCAGGATCCTCCATTGTGAGGACTGTTGGACTGAGAGCTTAACTACAGTATCCAGAATCCTTGGTGGGGTGTGTTGCCCGTTAGTATGCAGCCTGCAACTCCCTGAGGCCTCCCAAGTGAGAGCTCTGCATTATGCAGGTCAGACTACACTACGTACAATTCCTGGGGACACACTGGTGAGTGTGCCACCTGCAATTCCAGGAGGCTTCCACAGTGAGGTCTTCAGTCCCAAGACAAGCATGTGGCCTTCAGTTCTCATGGCCCTTGCAGTAGGGGCATGTAGGCAAAACACTGGACTACCTTATCCAGAGTCCTCAGGGGGAATTGCAGTTCCCAGGATCTGCAATAGTGAGGGCTTCAGGGTAGGGAGCTGAACTATACTACCTAGAATTCTTGGAGGTTCCCCGTGTCCATGTGGCCTGGAACTCTCAGAGGCTTCCACACTGAGGGCTATGGAGGTAGAGGGCAATACTATACTACCCAGAATCCCTGGGGGCCTGCAACTCCCAGACACCTTCCTTTTGAGTACCGCCGGGGCAAACTTTGTATTGCACCACACAGACTCCTCAGGGGTGTCTAGGTAGGCTTGTGCTACAAAGATCCCAGAGCCATGATGGGGGTGAAGTCCACGTAGGTAGGATGGATTGCACGACCCAGAATAATCATGGCCCACAGCTCTCAGTGACCTCTGCGGTCAGAGCTGACTGAGTAGAACTGATTACAATACTCAGAATTCCTGGAGTCTCCGAGCTCTAAGTAGTCACTGTACAGTTGAACATAGCCCCAGGCTATAATACCCATGATCCTTGGGGGCTTGCAGCTCCCAGAATCCACTGTAGTGATGCTGCATGGACAGAACACCAGAATACACTGTCTAGAATCCCTAGGGATGCCTGAGTGAGTGTGTAGCCTGCAATTTCTAGAGGCCTCTGCAGTGGGGGCTGCATTGTAGAAGACTGGATTACACTACCCAGAATCCTGGGTGGGGGTATGAGGGTGAATGTGCTACTTGAAACCCCCATAGACCTCTGAAGTGAGGGCTGAGTGGGCACAATGCCAGTCTACACTGTTCAGAATCGCTAGGGGTGCCTGAGTAGCCTGCAGCTCACAGCGACCTCTGCAGCTGGCCTGCAATGTGGAATACAAGACTGCACTACCCAGAATCCTAGTGGTATGAGGGTGAATGTGCTACTTGCAACCCCTAGGCTTCTGGGGTGAGGGCTGCATGGGTAGAACACCAGAGTCCACTGCCAGGGTTCTCCAGGGTGTCTGGGCCAGCACATGGCACACAGCTTCCATGGTCCTGAAGGCAAAGACTGTGTGAGCAGAGCACCAGACTACACTGTCCAGAAACCCTGAGAACCCTGAATCTGTGTAGCCTGAAGCTCCCAGAGGCATCCATGGTGAGAGCTGGACAGGCAGGACAGAGTGAATGATCTAGAATGCTGTCATAGGCTACTGGTAATTTGGTCTGAGCTCAGGTTCTTCTACCCTCCTACAGTGGTCACCCTGGGCTGGGAATTAACAGATTTTCTTAAAACCCCTGATTCTGAATTGGAGCAGTCCCTGGCTAAGTCACTCTGTCTCAAAGACTACACATCCCAGAAGCCTCTGAGGTGGTCTGTTTCTGGCCTCTGCCCTTGGGCTTAGGGTCTAGACTCCCTGTAGCTGCCTCCCTCTGTGCCTCTGCCTGCCTGTCTCAGGCTGCTGCAGCACTTGGCCTGGTAGAGTGCAGGGAGGGGGTCTTCTGGACTCCATTTCTCCTCTTCTGAGATTTCACTCCTCAGGTGCCACAGCCAGACCTAGTTAGAGCAGTGGGAACATATTTTATTCATTAACTGCTGAGGGTGGAAGAAGGTGCTGACATTCACCAGGGAGCCAGGACAGGCCCTGCCTCTGAGCTGGGAGGAGCTCCTGCACAGCGCATGGCCAAAGGGGCGTGGTCAATAAGGGGCAGGGCCTTGCCGCCATCTTTAATGCTGCCTCCTTGAGAATGAGGAGCTGACTTCCCTCTCAGGACCAACCCGGGAGAGCCCCAGTCCTGGGAGTGTTGGGTCACTCCACAGGGAGTGGCAGAGCCCCCTTCTCAGAGCAGATTGAGAGAGACACCCAGGTTGTGGACTCTCATGGGTCATGCCTCCAGGGGCTCACGGAACTCCCTTCTCAGAGCAGCCTCAGCGTGTGGATTCTTGGCTTAGGGACTTTCGTGAGTCTTGTCTCTAGGGATGCCCGGGGTTCCCTTCTCCTCAGCAGCCTGAGAGAGACACTTGGTGTGGGGACCCTTGTGGGCCACATCTCTAGGGGTGCCTGGGGCTCCCTTCAACTCATGTCTTGGGTCATGTCTCTAGGGACGCCCAGGGTTCTGTTCTCCTCAGAGTAGCCTGAGGTAGATGCCTGGTGTGGAGACCATTTTGGGTCACATTCTAGGGACACTGGGGGGCTCCCTCACCCTTACAGCAGCCTGAGGGAGATGCCAGGCCTGAGGAGCCTCGGGGGTCATGTCTCTAATTAGGCTGGGGGTTCCCTTCTCCTCTGAGCGGCCTGGGGCAGACGCTAGGGTTGTTGTGCGCCAGGGTTGCTGTGCGTGGCCGAAGGGGGCATGGCCAACCAGGGCGGGGCCTCAGCGCCATCTTTAAGGCCGCCTCCTTGAGAGTGAGGAGCTGGCTCCTCCCTCAGGACTAATCCAGGAGAGCCCCAGCCCTTGGAGTATTGGGTCACTCCACAGGGAGGGGCAGAGCTCCCTTCTCAGAGCAGATTGAGAGAGACACCCAGGTTGCGGACTCTCATGGGTCATGCCTCCAGGGACTCACGGAACTCTCTTCTCCTCAGAGCAGTCTCAGTGGACTCTTGGCTTAGGAACTTTTGTGAGTCGTGTCTCTAGGGATGCCTGGGGTTCCATTCTCCTCAGAGCAGCCTGAGGGAGACGCCTGGTTTGGGGACCCTCTTGGGTCACATTCTAGGGACACTGCAGGGCAGCCTCATCCTTACTGCAGCCTGAGGGATATGCCAGGCCTGGGGAGCCTCCTGGGTCACGTCTCTAAGTAGCCCCGGGTTCCCTTCTCCTCAGAGCTACCTGGGGGGGTTGCCAGGGTTGCTGTGTTTGGCCAAAGGGGGCGTGGTCAATAAGGGGTGGGGCCTCGCCGCCATCTTTAATGCTGCCTTTTTGAAAGTGAGGAGCCTGCTTCCCCCTCAGGACCAACCCGGGAGAGCCCCATTCCTGGGAGTGTTGGGTCACTCCACTGGAGGGGCAGAGCTCCCTTCTCAGAGCAGATTGAGAGAGACCCAGGTTGGGGACTCTGGTGGGTCATGCCTCCAGGGGCTCAGGGAGCTCACTTCTCAGAGCAGCCTCAGCGCGGACTCTTGGCTTAGGGACTTTTGTGAGTCATGTCTTAGGGATGCCTGGGGTTCCCTTCTCCTAACATTGGCCTGAGGGGGACGCCAGATGTGGGGAGCCTTGTGGGTAAAAACTCTATGTAGGCCCTGGCTTTTCTTCTCCTCAGAGTGGCCTGAGGGAGATGCCTGGTGTGTGGACCCTCGTGGTTTATGTCTCTTTGGATGCCTGGGGTTCCCTTCTCCTCTGAATAGCCTGGGGAAGATGCCTGGCTTGGGGACCCTCATGGGTTATATTTTTAGAGAAGTCTGGGGTTTTCTGCTCAGAGCAGCCTGAGGAGATGCGTAGCATGGGGACCCTCATGGGTCATGTCTCTAGGGACACCTGTGATTCCCTTTTCCTCAGAGCAGCCTCAGAGAGATGGCTCAGAAGCTTCTGGCAGCTCTGGCAGCTGGTGAGGGGATGGTGGGAAGCATGAGGAGCAAACCCTGTCCTGGACCTGAGAGCTGAGGGCATCCTTGGCTGTCAGCCTCTCTCTGTCCTTCACAATTTCATCCTGGCTCCCTGTGCAGCAGTGACCCTTCCTTAGGCTATGACCCTCATCATCTTAATATAGTGACCCAGGGTGGTTTCTAGGGAACCTGGCTGGAGAGGAAGGAGGAATGTGTAGGGAGGGAGGAATGTACAGCCTAAGGGAAGGGGACCCCAGTCCACTTCCTTGTTTTCCTTAGTGTTTAAATGGTTTGCTTTTTCTTGCAGTGTTAAAATAGTAGAAAAAAATTGAAAAATACATATGTTAACAGCCCACTATGTCATTTTAAAAAACTTTTTTAATTTTTATTTTTGGGTACTGGGGATTGAACTCAGTACTTATCTTTTTTTTTTTTTTTTTTTTTGTTGTTGTTGCATGTGATCACTGAGCCATATCTCAAGCCCTATTTTGTATTATAGAGACAGGGTTTTACTGAGGTGCTTCATGCCTTGCTTTTGCTGAGGCTGGTTTTGAAGTTGAGATCCTTCTGCCTCAGCCTTTTGAGCCTCTTGAGCTTAAACATATTACTTCTAACAAAGCCAGAATTTATTAAAAATACATCTCATGTTTTTTTTGTGGAACCGAACTCATGAACCACATTTTTCTTTTTCTTTAATCTCTGCTTAGTTTTTTTTTTTCAATATTTTTTTAGTTGTAGAAGGGCACAATACATTTATTTTATTTATTTATTTTTATGTGGTGGTGAGGATCAAAACCAGTGCCTTACACATGCTAGGCAAGTGCTCTACCACTGAGCTACCACAGCCACACGTTTTTCTTTTGGTGGAGAGTTTAATTAGCAAAAAGCCACCCCTCCAGGACCCTCTTGCTAAGGCCTTCCCCTCCAGACCCTGCCTCTCCTCTATACCCCACCTATATTCTATGGCCCTGCTTGTCCTCCTGAACCACCCTTCCCCCTCTTTCCTACCCTGCCTCTCCTCTAGGTCCTACTCATGTTCCAGGGCCTGTCCCTTCCTCAGGTCCCACCCCTCTGTGAAGCCCTGCCCCCATGTGACTCGTTCTCCCCCTCCTTCAGACCCTGTCTCTTCTCCAGATCTTTCCCTTCTTCCTGTCCTGCCCCTCCTGCAGACCTAACCCCTCCTCTTTAAAATTTTTTTTGTTGTTGCACATGGACACAATGCCTTTATTTTGTTTATTTATTTTTATGTGGTGCTTAGGTTTGAACCCAGTGCCTCACACATGCTAGGCAAGTGCTCTACCACTGAGCCATAACCCCAGCCCAGCCCTCCTCCTCTTTAAGACCCTGACTCTTCTCCAGACCCCACTCATTTTCCAGGCCCCCCCTCCTCCTGACCTTCCGTCCCCCTCCTCTAGACTCTGCCCCTGCTAGTCTAGGATGAGCAGCTCCCTGGCTGCTGTGCTAATTGGCATTATATTTGTAATGGTGCACAAATAACATCTGTTGTATAAACACTGACATCCTGCATTGGATGAATTATCTTGACTAGTATCAAAATTTGACATACCATAAAATAAATTTAGAAAAGTCACCTTTCTGTCTCTTTTATTCTCTATAGATCATGAACATTTGAAATAAAATCAGAATTTGTTAAAGGGCAGATGACAGCCAGCCTTGAGCCCTGATGATCCCAGGATCCCATCCAGTGGGAGAACTCTACATATCAGTCCAAGCTTTTGTATGCTAATTGATTTATTTTTCTTATTTTAGAGTTATTTTGCTATGTAATTCCCCATGGCCTTTGGTTCTGTGTAATAGGTTTTTGCTATTCAATTTTTAATTAATATTCTTTCAATTTTCTACAGAATTTTTAAAGTATTTTTTTAGTTGTCAGTGGATCTTTTTATTTTATTTATTTATTTTGTTTATTTATATGTGGTACTGAGGATTGAACCCAGGGCCTAACACATGCCAGGCAAATGCTCTGCCTTTGCGCCACAACTCTAGCCCTGTATAGGATTTTTAATTCTGTGAACTTCTATTTTTTATTCATTTTCTATTTGATTACACCAATAAGGAATATTTTAATAATTTCTTTTAGCTTAGTTTGTTTTTGATTGAGAGAATTGTTTTGTTTGAGAGAATTGTCTTGTTTGGAAATGCTCATAATCAAATGATTTTAATTAATTTCCATTTATTAAGACATGTTTGAGACTGGGTGTGCAGCTCAGTGGCAGAGCACTTGCCTGGCATGTGAGAGGCCATGGAGTCCATCCCAGCAACACACACACAGAAGATGTCTTTGACAGGACTCAAGCATGAGGGGTATAGTTTCAAAAGATCATGTATTGGGGCTGGGATTGTGACTCAGCAGTAGAGCACTCGACTAGCACGTGCGAGGCCATGGGTTTGATCCTCGGCAACACATAAAAATAAGTAAATAAAACAAAGGTATTGTGTTGAACTACAACTAAAAATAAAGAAAAAATTTTTAAAAAAGATCATGTATTTACACATATACACATATACCAAAGTGCCTCTTCCAATTATTCTAAGAAAATTTCAAATCAGTTTTAAAAGAGAAGAGGGATGATGATATTTTTAATGTTAACTATTGATATTTCATGATATTTAAAACCACTATAGATGAAATCTCCTGAGATGCAAATCATTACAAAATGTAAGAGACAAGTCAGTAGCTGCTTTTTTGTAATTCAGATACATTTACTAAAAATAAGCTTTTTAAAAAACAGATATTTTCTTCTTTTCAAATTTAGAAAGCATTTCCATATGTCCTATTAAAGTTCTATATTCATCAGAAAGTTCTCTTATTCCTTGCATACAAAGGGATGGGCCTTCTAATGAGCATGATACTTTATGTTGTCAGAAATTCTTGTGGGAAAACTCTTTAAGTGTTTTGCCTCTGTTCAAAATATTATGTAAAAATGTATCAATTTGCTTTTGATTTCAGAAATTTGTCTTTTTTTTGAAATTATGTATTTATTAGTATTTAGGGGTATTTCATGTAGGAAATGCCATGATTACATTGTATCCTAATGTTGGTGCCCCTATGTGCTTATAAGGTGGCTTTCAGAATGCAGTTGAGTATCTCTCTCATATTTGTTGGATTCATTAGAAAAGTACATGCACTTTTGATCATATTTAAATGGTTTCATTTGAATTATTAGAAGCAGAAATCAGACATGTTAGTGTTGTGAGCTGAACAAAGTGCAGGTTTACTTTAATCATTTTGAGGAGGTTGACATAATGGCTTCTGCCTTGTTCTGTACCTGCCATAGTTGTCAGATGTCTCACCTGGAGAATTTTTTTTTGGCACTGGGGATTAAACCCAGGGCCTTGCTTGTGCTATGCAAGCCCTGAACTACCTATGTCCCCAGTCTTGTTACAATTTCATTTTGAGACAGGGTCTAGCTGAATTGCTAATGTCAGCCTCAAATTTGTGATCCTTCTGCTTTATCCTCCCAAATAGCTGAGATGACAGGCATGAGTCAAAGTGTCTGGCTTGTCCTGGAGGATTTTGATGTCAGTATCATATGTTTCCAATGTGTTAATAATTTCTAAGCTAGATTATGTTCATTTTTCTTATCAACAGTCAATAAAGCCTTTTTGTTGTTTTTTGATGGTATGCTTAATGTGAACATGGTTTATGACGTGACACCACTGTTTATGGTGATCTAGCTATGCAATACATTGTAAGGAGAGTATTTTGATTCTGAGAGTCTCAAGTGTTTTAGGTCCAACATGTTTCCTTTAGAGGAGTGATTATTCATTTTCTATTTGATTACAAAAAATAAGACACAAATTTTTTTTTTTTTTTTTTTTTTTTTTTGTGGTTCTGGGTGTTGGTCCTAGGGACTCCTGCATGCTAGGAAATCTTTCTACATCCCCAGCTCCATAGATCCTTTAGTTGTCATTAGCTTCATGATGAGCTAGTGACAATAAAATTACTTAGAAGTTCAACTAGATTTAGACTCATACAAGAGTGTGGACATCCATAGCTCCTTGTGATTTCTAAAAGGTAGAGTGTTTTCTCACAACACAGCAGCATGTAATATAATTTCTGGACCAAGCTGACACCTCTGCTTCTCTTGGCTCACCACTTCCTGCAGAGTTCTTGGAGGAGATGACTATTTGTCCCAGTCACAAATATTTGATTATATTGCTGCTAAAAAGGTATGCATAGAAATAAAATAGAGACAAGGATTCTTTGGGATAAATGATTCAGTCACAGTGAGTCAATTTCCATTAGGACTTTTTTTTATATAAAGTCACTCTTTCAGGAAAGTTAAACCAGGAGTTGAAATAGAATCTCTAAAATGTCATTTTTTTCTCCTCTAGTGATAAAGTTTTAAGAAGGCAAACCTAGAACCTAGTGAAAGCATAAAAATATAAGGAGTTTACTTATGTTATTACTTCAACATGAAATATGTAAAAGAAGCACATACTTTGAATTTTATATTAGTTTGAACTATTTGATTTTTGTGTTATGAGTGTTCATAATAAAATACAGAACTAGCTAAGAGTGTCAGTTACCAGTAATTAACTGTATGAATAATTAAACAAGTAAGTGTTTGAGAAAATATAACCATGTCCTAAGGTTTTACTTTAGAGTAGTTTAATGTTTTTTTTTTTTTTTTTTTTTTTGGTGTGGAAGTACTGGGGATTGAATCCAGGGGCGCTTAATCATTGAGCCACATCCCCAGCCCTTTTTTATATTTTATTTAGAGGCAGGGTCTCACAGAGTTACTTAAGGCCTCACTAAGTTGCTGAGGCTGGCTTTGAACTCGAAATCCTCCTGCCTCAGCCTCCCAAGATGCTGAGATTACAGGCATGTGCCACCATGCCAGGCTTAGTTTTATTTTTATACAGAAATTGAAAAGAAAGTGCAGAGATTTCCCAGGTAGCCTCAACCTGGTTTCTTCCCTTGTTATGACTTAGGTGAGCTGTCTCTAAAGTGTTAACATCTTAGACCATTTGTCATGAAGAAAAAATAATGGTATGTTAACATTAACTGAAGTCACATATCCTTTGGATTCTCAGTTCTGTGTCTTCCTGTTCTAGGATCCCATCTAGGAGCCAACATGACATCCAGTCATCATGTCTCCATAGACTTCTCTTGGGGTGACAGTTTCTATGAACTTCCTTGTTCTGATGACCTTGAGAGCATTGAGGACGACTTGTCAGGTATTTTTATAATTTTTTTGAATCTTCCTTTTTTTCATATTTAAACTGGGGTTTGTGGGTCTGGGGGAGGCAGGTCACAGAGGTGAAGAGCTGCTCTGTCATCTCTTGTCCTTATTGTCCTATTAGTATTGACTGTGCTCACCTGGCTGAGGCAGTGTCTTTCAGGTCTCCTTGTGTTTCTCATATTTAGCCTGGGGCTATTGGACTGGGGGAAGCTGGTCACTGAGATGAAAAGCAGCTCTATCATCTCATGCCCTCAAGGTGAAATGGTAGTATTGATTGTGCTCACCTGCTTGAGGAAGGGCCTTTCAGGTTTCTTACTATGAAGTTACTCTTTTTTTGCATGTCCACATTGTCTGGAGGAAGTCGTAATGCAGAGCTCACGCTTAGGGATCAGAGAGTTAGCTCTACCTCCTTGATGACTGTGTCTCTCTCAATTCTATAGAATTCTTCTGCACAAGAGGTTTCTACTCAACCTCATTTGTTTGTGTATTCAGTCATTTATATATATCAGTCATCTGGATAATTTGCTTAAGCTGATTTTTGTCCCCCCCCCCCCTTTTTTTTTAAAATACTTTCCTGCTCAATTCATCCCTACTTTAACCATTGGGAATTCTTTCCATTCTCTCCTGTTGTCCTTTAACATATTTTCTGGTTTTGTCCCAAAGTTTTTTCTTTCTGATATTTAAATTACCCTGACTTATATATTTACTGTCTTACTTTTAGTATCAGCCATTTCTTCAAAGAGTCATGGCTCCTTTGATTGGAGAGTGATATTAAAATCTTTCATCTGGCAGGGGCTGGGGTTGTGACTCAGTGGCAGTGTACTCATCTGGCATGTGTGAGGCACTGGGTTCGATCCTCAGCACCACATAAAAATAAACAAATAAAATAAAGGTCTTTAAACAGTGTATAAAAAATATTTCATCTTGCATCTTGATCCACACAACTGACAATGCAAAGAAGTTTATGTGTATTCTAATCTTTTCATACCCCCTAGTTATAACTATGTTTATGTGGAACCATCTGTGAATGTATTAAGCAAAATGTGAGTTTATACTGATCTGCAATCAGTGGATTCTGACCCATTATGACATAGATCCCTCTGCCTTCACCCCTTGTTTATCATAACTTCTCACCCCATCAGTGGGAAATCTAGCTCCCAGTTTCTGCCATATAATTAATTCATTGTTCCATTATGAGCAATGAATTCATTATTGCTCCAGATTATGGGCTGTGACATAATAAGAAATACACATTCAGCCTCTGCACCCAGTTCCTGGTGCAGCACTCCTAAAATCTTCATATTTGCTGAGTGACAGAGGTGTTTGGAGCATTTTTTTTGTCCTAATATTGATTCTTTTACCTTGGTTATTTGCACAGAGCTCCTAAATCCTGCAGAATCTCCTGGGGGCCTAGGAGGGGCTTGTGCTTTAATAAGGACTTTTGGTGGGCTCTAGGGAAGCTTCAGGATGGAGGATGGTCATGAGAAAAACCACAGGAAGGGTGGTGCACCGCAACTCCATGTAGATGGAGATTCCTGTGCTGGGAGGCACCTGGGCCTCATCCTGCACAAGTCTTCCTCTGTAATTTTGTCTTTTCTAGAATGTCATAAAAGGTAAACCATACAGCATGTAGCCTCTTCAGCCTGGCTTATTTCACTTAGTGTACCAGGTAGAATTTATCTATTTCTCTGTGTAGGGTGGTAGTTCATTCCTTTATATTCTGTGTTGGTTATGCATTCAGGTATGGGAGGACATTTTTTTTTGAATTTTAATATTCATTTTTTTAGTTTTCGGCGGACACAACATCTTTGTTTGTATGTGGTGCTGAGGATCGAACCTGGGCTGCATGTATGCCAAGCGAGCACGCTACCACTTGAGCCACATCCCCAGCCCTGGGAGGACATTCTTATTTATGATCTGATCAGCATCATAGAGCTGCTATTCATAATTACATGCTAGTTTTGTTTTGACATAGTTTTTCAAAGAATTTCTCTAAAAGAAGATGATTTATAGGGACACTACTGGGTTATAGATTGGACTTTTTTGCTTTGGGAAGAACTGGCACATCATCTTCCAAAATGGCCATGCCACATGTTCTCCTAGTAATGCCTGAGACTGCTGGTATCTCACATCCTGCAGCTGTTGGTGCACTGCTATTTCTTTAGTTCAGTAGTTCTAAAAGTTGAGCCATACTACCTCACTATTGTTTTAATTTATGATTCCCTGATGATATGGGATGCTGAGCATCATTTTGTATAACTATGTGCCATCTTTTACAGAGTAGGAAAAAAGTGTGTGTGTGTGTGTGTGTGTGTGTGTGTATGTGTGTGCATGTGTGCATGTATGAGTGTGTGTGTGTGTGGTGCTGGGGATTGTACCACAGGCCTCACATAAACTAGGCAAGTGCTCTACCACTGAGCTAATCCCATCCTTTAAAAAATTTCCTAGGCTGGGCTCAAGTTTGCAATGTTCCTGCCTCAACCTTTTCAGTAATTTGGGTTGTTGGCATGCAACAGTGCACTTCGTAAAAAATTGAACTTTATAAAGTCCATGTTATTGGTATTTTTTTTCATTCAGTTGGTATTTGGTATTGTGAGTTAAATCTCATCAGCAAGGACTGGCAATGTAGCTCAGTATTAGAAAGTTTGTACAGCAAGTGTGAGGCCCTACATTCAAACCCCCCAGAAACAAATATACACTACCATTACTAAATCTAAGATTACATAGATTTTCTTATTTCTTTCCAGATTTTTTTTAGTTTTATCACATTTTAGTTGTGGACTATTATGAGTTAATTTTTGTAGGAGTTTCTGTTTGTGTCTACATTCATTTCACTTAATAAGGTTTGAATAATTTGTTCAATCACCATTTATTAAAAAACAAGGATACTGGGTTTCATTTTAGTTTGAATTTCCAAAATCATGGCCTTGAGTAATCTAGATACAGTACTGAATTTCATCCATTTCTCAGGAATGTCATGGGGTGCCCATATACCACTGAATTGAAGCATTCTGTGCTGGGTCCTAATGACCACCAGAGGGTATGTGCCACCTTCCTGGATATGGCAGTGTCATAATCCTGTTACGGTGGAGTGATAATGCTAACATGTTGTCTGTGTGCAGCCTCTAATGCTAATGTATTATCCATAGTAGCCTTTGATGCTATTGTGACCATATGTGGCCTCTAATACAAATATAGTGTCCATAGAGTAGCCTTGAACACTAATATAACAGCTTCCGTATTAATATAATGTCCACATCATGGCCTCTAATACTAAAATAATATTCACAAAATGACATAAAAAACTAATATAATAGCTGCCCTGTGGTCTCTAATCCAAATATAATATACATACTATAACATCTAAAGCAAAATAGTATCTCCCTGTGATTTTTAATACTAATATGAAATCCATAGTGTAGCACCTAAGGCTAATATAATAGCTGCCCTGTGTCCTTTCATGTTTTTATGGTATCCATAGCTATTATGGTTTAGATATGAGTTATCCTTTAAAAAACTAATGTGAGTCAATGAGATAAAATTTAAATGTGTAATGACTGGATCCTGAGAGCATTAACCTACATCAGTGCACCAACTTAATGAAAGCATTAACCTAATTATCCACTGATAGGGATTAACTGGGTGGTAACTGTAGGGTGTAACTGGACAAGGTGGGTAAATGGTGGCATTCCTTTGAGGTTAATATTTTGTCCCTGGGGAGAAGATCTCTCTCTCTCTCTCTCTCTCTCTCTCTCTCTCTCTCTCTCTCTCTCTCCCCCCACCCTCTCTCTCCCTCCCTCTCTCCCTCTCCTTGTTTGCCAGCTTTTCTTCTCTACAGTTTTGGCAATAATGTTCTGCTTCAATTTGGACCAAGAGCTCAGTGGTAGAGTGCTTGCCTAGCATGTGTGAGGCACTGGGCTCAATTCTCAGCACTGCATATAAATAAATAAAAGTCCATTGATTACTAAAAAAAAAAAATTCTTTTAAATGAGCAATTGAGTTGTGTGTCTTTGGAGTGAGACCTCTGAAACCATGAGCAGCAAAAAAGCTTTTCCTTTTTAAAATTTTTCTTCTCAGATCTTTTGGTCACAGTGGTGAAAAAGCTGACTAAATCAGTGAGTGGGTTTTTGCTATGAATAACCTATACGATTCAGTAGTCTTTGGAGATTTTTTTGGGGGGAGGAAGTTTGAAATATTTAGAGATAAAGCTGGGAAAGGTTTAGTATGTTGCAGGTGGAGCTTAATGAGGGATTCTGGTGGGTTCTCAGAAGTTTAAAATGCCAATAGGATTGTAAAAAACAAAGAATGGAGTTGTAAGGTTTCAGAGGAAGAGGACTGTGTTGAAATACGACTAGAGGGCATTCATATTAAACCCTTCTAGGAAGTTGTCTACATTTTGCCTGTGTCCTGAGACATTCTATGAGGTTGAATTAAAAGGTGATCAACTAATTAATCTGGCAAAGGAAATTTCAAGGCAACACAGCATTCAGGTAGTGAGATGGATATTGCTGGTGACCTTTAGTCAAATTTACTGTGGATCAGATCAGAAAGCAGAGCAGAAAGATTTTAACAATTTTCAGTTTGCCCAGAAAAATGTAAAACTGGAGTGAAGGAAGTTGTTATTGTTCAGGACATTACCACCACTGCAGAGATGCTAAATTACTTTACCCAGAGACAATATAAAAGATGGCTTTTGTGCATCTTAGGAATTGAAAAGATCTCACCTATCTCTGGCTCAAGGTTATAAAAGTAAAAATTCTTTGAGACCATTTGTGCACCTGCTTGAACAAGGGGGTTGGGAAGTTGTTTCACCATGCCAGGCACTCAGAGGATACTACAGCCATAGTCATAGAAATCTTGCCTACTGGTTGAGATGGTAAAAGAACTTGGCATCAACCACATGGTGCTTTTTCTATTATCTTCTTTTTTTTTTTTTGATTGGGGGACATTGGAGTTAGGGAGTTATGGAGGCTTTCACTGAGATTTCAAAGGAAACCTGGGAGGCCAGGAAAATGGTTAGTTGCTGTTGGCAGCCTCTGAGAGTGTGATGTATGAAGTGAGAAGGCAGCTGGAACTGTAGTGGAGACCCCAAGATTAAAGATTGCGGCTCAGAGACACCAGGGCCTCCATGGCATGGATTCATAGCAGTTATGCTATTTGTTCACCCATTGAAGCACATCCTGATTGCTTAAGGTATTGGGGCATTGTGAATAGAACTACTGTATGTAATTGCATGCTGTTATCTAGATATATATTTTTGAGGAAGTTGTCTATATTTTTAGGATTGTGTGGTGACACCATGTCTAACTTTAGGGAAAATGCCCAGTTTTTTGATAGTGTTGAACTGTTGTGTGCTCTTCCAGCAATGCACAAGAGTGCCTGTGGCTGCTCATCATCCTCATGGTTGATACTACACTTAGTAAAGACCTTAGCAGCTCAGTAGGTGTGCAGTGCACCTTGGGGTCTTAGTTTGTGCTTTCCTCATGACAGGTGATACTAAGAATCATTTCTATGCTTCTTTGCCATGTCGTATATTTCTTGTGAGTTGTCTGTTCATGTCTTTACCCATTATGTTTTCTTATTGTTGAATGTCTCAGTATATTTTTTACACAAGTTTGTTTTAGACATATATCTTCCAAAGATTCCCCCAGTGTTTGACTTGTCTTTTCATTTCCTTTATATGATTTTTTTTACAGAGAAATTTACTATAGTCCACATCAGGTTTTCTTTCATGGATTTCTTGTTGTTATTGTTTGTTTGCTTGGTAGCTGGGATTGAACCCAGAGCTTAACCACTGAGCCATGTCCCCATCTTTTATGGATTTTTTTTTTTTTTTGCGGGGGCTACATATAAAACCTTATCATGAAACATGTGGTCATGCATATCTTCTGGAGTTTTAGTGTTTCACATTTTAAATTCAAGTCTAGGGAGTATTTTGATAGGTTCTGGCATCCAGATATGTGGCTTCTTGAAGTGTATTCTTTTGCAGTCAGTGCTGTCTAGTCTAGGTTTATAAATAGCTTGTTGGGAATTTCTGGAATGCACTGAATCTTCAGATCAGATTTGAGATAATTTCATCTTAATTATATTGAGACCTGAGCAAAGACTATCTCTGCATTTATTTATATTTCATTTGATTTCTTTATAAACATTTCAAGATTTTCTGAAAGTATGGTTGTACTTTAAGATTTACATGTAAGTACTTCAAATTTGGGGTCTCTATTTTAAATATTAATGCTTTAAAATTTTTCTTATTCCAGTTTATAAATTTCACTGTTTCCCCTACATGATGGCTGAATTATAGGAAATCAGTGAAATTTTGTGTATGGGTCATGTACTTTGCTACTTGCTATCTCCATCCATTCTGATCAAGACATAGGATGGTAGGCTCTATTTCTTTTCAATTTCCAAAATCATGACCTGGAATAGTCAGAACTATGAATTTAAGAGCTTCATTGTGCTTAGCACAAGGGGGTGCAGCTCTGAACAGTGAACACCCAGCATCCTGCACTGCCCACAGTGGCCAGCAGGGGGCACTCAGAACAACTTTCTCTGATCAACTGCTTTTGTGGGCTGTGTTCTGTGCCCTAATCCAACTTCCTTCTTCTGGGGATCCACCTGAGAGATGCCACATCTAGGGACTCCTAGAGGCTCTATCTAAGACCAGAGGTTTTTTTTTCCTTCTTTTTTTTTAAATCCTGGGGAGACACCTGGAAAGATACCATGGACTGGGGATGCCTGGTGGATATGTCTATGATGATGACCAGAGCTTCCTTCTCCTTGGCACCTACCCATGGAGGCTCCACTGTGGATTCAGGATGACTGAGGTCCATGTGAGGAAAACATGAGGAAGAAGCTTCCTGTGCACTGCCTGGTGGGCTGAGAAGTAAGTTCTGCCATGTTCTTTACTTTCTCAGGTAATATTTTAGGAGAACTTATTTTACAACAGTATTTCTTACTGAGGCTTTGGCTGCTCATTATCATGGTATGTCAATGTATTTTGTGTGGCTTGAGTGTCTGAGGACACAAATGCCCCCTCAAGATGGTGCAGGGAGGACCCAGTGCCTGGATTCTCACTGGGGCCTGAGGGTAAGGGCTCATGAAAATGCAGCAAGAAGCTCTCAGGAGCCTCTAGGATGAGAGATGCAAAGATTATGATGGATTGTACTACCTGAATCCTGGGTAACTGCAGAATCCTCATTGCAGTTACCAGAGCCTTCTACAGTGAGGGCAACATAGGTCAAATGACAGACTGTGCTACCCATAATTCTTGGGGACCTGCAACTTGCAGAGACCTCTGCAGAGAGGGCTGTACTGACAAAAAATCAAACTATGCTGCCAATTACTTTTGGGTGCCTGCTCTGCCCAGGAGCCTCTGGGGGTGAGAATTGTAAGGGCAGAATACCAGACTTCAATGCTCAGAATCTCTGGGGATGCCTGCATACCCTGTAACCCTGTAAGTCCCAGAGGATTTGGTGGTGATGGTTTTGTTGGTAGAGCTCACTTCCTAGAATCTCCAGGGTCCCAGGGAAAGCATGGGGTCTTCAGCTCCTGTGATCCTCACCAGGAATGTGCAGGCAAACCCTAGACTGCATTATCCAGAACCCTCAGGGACTGCAGCTCCCAGAATCCTCTGTGGTGAGTGGGCAAACTATTGAACTGCATTAGTCACAATCCTAAGGGGGAATTTGAGTTTCAGAATTTTCTGCAGTGAGTAGGAAAAACACAGGACTGTATTATCCACAAATCTCGGTATCAGCAGCTCTCAGGATCCTCTGTTGTGAGGACTGTTGGACTGAGAGCTTAACTACAGTATCCAGAGTCCTTGGTGAGGTGTGTTTCCCAGGTGAGTATGCAGCCTGCAACTCCCAGAGGCCTCCCAAGTGAGAGTTGTGCATTATACAGGTCAGACTTACTACCTACAATTCCTGGGGACACACTGGTGAATGTGCTGCCTGCAATTCCAGGAGGCTTCCACAGTGAGGTCTTCAGTACCAAGTCAAGCATGTGGCCTTCAGTTCTCATGGCCCTTGCAGTAAGGGCATGTAGGCAAAACACTGGACTACCTTCTCCAGAATCCTCAGGGGGGAATCACAGTTCCAGGATCTGCAATAGTGAGGGCTACAGGGTAGGGAGCTGAACTACACTACCTAGAATTCTTGGACGTGCCCGTGTCCATGTGGCCTGGAACTCTCAGAGGCTTCCACACTGAGGGCTATGGAGGCAGAAGACAGGACTATGCTACCCAGAATCCCTGGGGACCTACAGCTCCCAGACACCTACCTTTTGAGTACTGCTGGGGCAAGCTTTGTATTGCACTACACAGACTCCCAGGGGTGTCTAGGCAGGCTTGTGCTACACAGATCCCAGAGCTTTGATGGTGAAGTCCACTTAAGTAGGATGGACTGCACAACCCAGAATAATCAATGGCCTACAGCTCTCAGAGACCTCTGCGGTCAGGGCTGACTGAGTAGAACTGACTACAATACTCAGAATTCCTGGATGCTCCAAGCTCTAAGTAGTCACTGTGGAGTTGAACATAGCACCAGGCTATAATACCCATTATCCTTGGGGGCTTGCAGCTCCCAGAATCCACTGTAGTGATGCTGCATGGGCAGAACATCAGACTACACTGTCCAGAATCCCTAGGGATGCCTGAATGACTTTGTAGCCTGCAATTTCTAGAGAGTTCTGCAGGGGAGGGGGGGTGGCTGCATTGTAGAAGGCTGGTTTATACTGCCCAGAATCCTGGGTGGGTGTATGAGGGTGAATGTGCTACTTGAAGTCTCTATAGGCTTCTGGAGTGAGGGCTGAATGGGCAGAATGCCAGACTACACTGTTCAGAATCACTAGGGGTGCCTGAGTAGCCTGCAGCTCACAGAGACGTCTGCAGCTGGGCTGCATTGTAGAATACGAAACTGCACTACCCAGAATCCTGGCACTATGAGGGTAAATGTGCTACTTGCAACCCCTAGGCTTCTGGGGTGAGGGCTGCATGGGTAAAACACCAGAGTCCACTGCCAGGGTCCTCCAGGGTTCCTGGACCAGCACATGGGAAACAGCTTCCATGGTCCTGAAGGACAAAGACAGTGTGGGTAGAGCACCAGACTACACTGTCCAGAATCCCTGAAAAGCCCATCTGTGTAGCTTGCAGTTCCCAGAGGCATCCATGTTGAGAGCTGTATAGGCAGGACAGACTGAATGACCTAGAATGCTCCCAGAGGCTACTGGGAATTTGGTCTGAGCTCAGGTTCTTCTACCCTCCTACAGTGGTCATCCTGGGCAGGGAATTAACAGATTTTCTTAAAATCCCTGATTCTAAAATGGGGCAGACCCTGGCTAAGTCACTGTCTCAAAGACTATATGTCCCAGAAGCCTTTGAGGTGGTCTCTGCCCTTGGGCACCTGAGTGAGGGTCTAGACTCCCTGTGGAAGCCTCCCTCTGTGCCTCTTCCCACCTGGCTCAGGCTGCTGCAGCCCTTGGCCTGGTGGAGTGCAGGGAGGGGGTCTCCTGGACTCCATTTCTCCTCTCCTGAGATTCCACTACTCATGGTGCCACAGCCAGACCTAGTTACAGCAGTGGGAACAGATTTTATTCAGTAATGGCTGAGGGTGGAAGAAGGCACTGACATTCACCAGGGAGCTGGGTGAGGCCCCGCCTCTGAGCTGTGAGCAGCTTGGGGCTGGAGCACCTGCACGTGGCCAAAGGGGCGTGGTCAAGAAGGGGCAGGGCCTTGCCGCCATCTTTAATGCTGCCTCCCTGAGAGTGAGGAGAGCTGGCTTCCCATTCAGGACCAACCCGGGAGAGCCCCAGTTCACTTGAGTGTTGGGTCACTCCACAGAGAGGGGCAGAGCTCCCTTCTCAGAGCAGATTGAGAGAGAGACACCCAGGTTGGGGACCCTCGTGGGTCATGCCTCCAGGGACTCCCGGAGCTTCCTTCTCCTCAGAGAAGCCTCAGCGGACTCTTGGCTTAGAGACTTCGTGAGTCATGGCTCTAGGAATGCCTGGGGTTTCTTTGTCCTCAGAGCAGCCTAAGGGGGACACCTGTCTTGGGGATCCTCGTGTGGCATGTTTCTAGGGTTTCCTGAGGGAGATACCAGGGTTGGGAACCCTCACAGGTCATGTCTCTAAGTAGGCCTGGGGTTCCTTTCTCCTCAGAGCCGTCTGGAGGAGACGCCAGTGTGGGGACTCTCTTGGGTCACGTCTCTAGTGACGCCCGGGGTTCCTTTCTCTTCAGAGTTGTCTAAGGAAGACTCCTGGTGTGGGGAGCCTTGTGGTTTGTCTCTAGGGACACCTGGTGTTCCATTCTCCTCAGAGCAGCCTGAGGGAGATGCCTGGTGTGGGGCAGCTCTATTTTGTATTATAGAGATAGGGTTTCACTGAGTTGCTTCGTGCCTTGCTTTTGTTGAGACTGGTTTTGAATTCAAGATCCTTCTGCCTCAGCCTTCTGAGCCGCTTAGGTTTAAATATATTACTTCTAACAAAGCCAGAATTTATTAAAAATACATCCCCTGTATTTTTAATAATGAACCACATTTTTTCTTTAATCTTTGCTTAGTTTTGTCCAATTTTTTTTTTTAGTTGTAGAAGGGCACAATACATTTATTTTATTTATTTTTATGTGGTGCTGAGGATCAAACTCAGTGCCTCACACATGCTAGGCAAGCACTCTACCACTGAGCTACCACTGCCACACATTTTTATTTTGGTGGAGAGTTTAATTAGCAAAAAGCCACCCCTCCAGGACCCTCTTGCTAAGGGACCCTCGTGGGTCCTGCCTCTTCTCCAGACCCCACCCATATTCTTTGGCCCTGCCTGTCCTCCTGAACCACCTTCCCCCTCCTTCCTACCCTGCCTCTCTACATCCTACTCATGTTCTAGGGCCTGTCCCTCCCTCAGGTCTCACCCATCTGCCAGGCCTTGCCCCCTTGTAGCTCATTATCCCTCTCCTTCAGACCGTTTCTCCTCCAGATTTTTCCCTTCTTCCTGTCCTGCCCCTCCTCCAGACCTCACCCTCCTCCTCTTTTTAATTTTTTTTAATTGCACGTGGACACAATGCCTTTATTTTGTTTATTTATTTTTATGTGGTGCTAATGTTTGAACCCAGTGCCTCACACATGCTAGGCAAGCCCTCTACCATGAAGCCATAACTCCAGCCCCATCATCTTCCTCTTTAAGACCCTGCCTCTTCTCCAGACCCCACCCATCTTCCAGGCCCCCTCCTCCTCCTGACATTCCCTCCACCTCCTCCAGACTCTGTTCCTTCTAGTCTAGGATGAGCAGCTCCCTGGCTGCTGTGCTAATTGGCAGTATATTTGTAATGGTGCACAAATAACGTCCGTTGTGTAAACACTGACATCCTGCATTGGATGAATTATCTTGACTGAATCAGAATGTGATATACCATAAAATAACTTTAGAAATGTCACTTTTCTCTTTTTTAATTTTCTCTGTAGATCATGAACATTTGAAATAAAATCAGAATTTGTTAAAGGGCAGATGACAGTCAGCCTTGAGCCCTGATGATCCCAGGATCCCATCCAGTGGGGGAACTCTAAGTAGCAGTCCAAGGTTTTGTATGCTAATTGTTTCATTTTCTTATTTCAGAGTTATTTTGTTATGTAATTCCCCATGGCCTCCAGGTCTCCAGTTCTGTGCAGTAGGTGTTTCTAATTCAATTTTTGATTAATATTCTTTCAGTTTTCTATAGAAATTTTAAAATATATTTTTTTAATTGTCAGTGGATCTTTTTATTTTATTTATTTATTTTGTTTATTTATATGTGGTGCTGAGGATTGAACCCAGGGCCTGACACATGCCAGGCAAATGCTCTGCCTTTGCACCATATTCTAGCCCTTTATAGAATTTTTAATTCTGTGGACTTCTATTTTTTTATAAGGAATATTTTAAAAATTACTTTTACCTTACTTTGTTTTTGATTTAGAGAATTTGCTTGCTTGAGAGAATTGTATTGTTTGGAAATGCTCATAATCAAATGATTTTAATTAATTTCCACTTATTAAGGTATCTTTGGAGACTGGATGTGCAGCTCAGTAGCAGAGCATTTGCCTGGCATGTGGGAGGCCATAGAGTCCATCCCAGCACCACACACACAGAAGATGTCTTTGACAGGACTCAAGCATGAGAGGTATGCTTTAAAAAGATCATGTATTGGGGCTGGGGTTGTGGCTCAGTGGTAGAGCACTCACCTAGAACATGCGAGGACCTGGGTTTGATCCTCGGCACCACATAAAAATAAGTAAATAAAACAAAGGTATTGTGTCCAACTACAACTAAAAATAAAGATTTTTTTTTTAAAAAAAGGTCATGTATTTCCACATACATACATATACCACAGTGCCTCTTCCAAATTCATATGAAATTATTCTAAGAAAATTTCAAATCAATTTTAAAAGAGAAGAGGGATGATATTTTTAATGCCAACTATTGATATTTCATGATATTTAAAACCACTATAGATGAATTTTCCTGAGATGCAAATCATTACAAAATGTAAGAGACAAGTCAGTAGCTGCTTTTTTGCAATTCAGATACATTTATTAAAAATAAGCTTTTTTTAAAAAAAGATATTTTTCTTCTTTAAAATTTAGAAAGCATGTCCATATGTCCTATTAAAGTTCTACATTCATCAGAAAGTTCTCTTATTCCTTGCATACAAAGGGATGGGCCTTCTAATGAGCACAATACTTTATGTTGTTAGGAGTTCTTGTGGGAGAACTCTTTGTTTTGCCTCTGTTCAAAATATCATTTAAAAATGTATCAGTTTGCTTTTGATTTCAGAAATTTGACTTTCTTTTGAAATTATGTATTTATTATTATTTAGAGTTATTATATGTGGGAAATGCCATGATTACATTTTATCCTAATGTTATCCTAATGTTGTGTTAATAATTTCCTAAGCTAGATTATGTTCATTTTTCTTATCAACAGTCAATACAGCCTTTTTGTTGTTTTGATGGTATGCTTAATGTGAACATGCTTTATGATGTGACACCACTGTTCATGATGGTGTAGGTATGCAATACACTATAAAGAGAGTATTTTGATTCTGAGAGTCTCAAGTGTTTTAGGTCCAACATGTTTCCTTAAGAGGAATAATTATTCATTTTCTATTTGATTACACAAATTCTTTTTTTTTTCCTTTTGTGGTTCTGGGGCTTCCTGCATGCTAGGAAATCTTTCTACCACTGATCTACATCCCCAGCCCCATAGATCCTTTAGTTATCATTAGCTTCATGATGAGCTAGTGACAATAAGATTACTTAGAATTTCAACTAGATTTATACTCATGCAAGAGTTTGGGCATCCATAGCTCCCTGTGATTTCTAAAAGGTAGAGTTTCCCACAACACAGCAGCATCTAATATCACTCCGGGACTGATCTGACACCTCTGCTTCTCTTGGCTCACCACTTCCTGTAGAGGTCTTGGAGGAAATGGATGTTCTTTGACTATTTGTCCCAGTGACAAATATTTGATTATATTGCTGCTAAAATGTATGCATAGAAATAAAATAGAGACATTTTTTATAAAGTCACTCTTTCAGGAAAGTTAAATCATGAGTTGAAATAAAATCTCCAAAATGTCATTTTTTCCTCTGTAGTGATCACGTTTTAAGAAGGAAAACCTTGAACCTAGTGACAGCATAAAAATATAATAAGTTAACATATGTTATTACTTCAACATGAAATATGTAAAAGAGGCATATACTTTGAAGTTTTTTAAAAAAAATTTTTAGTTGTAGTTGGACACAACGCCTTCATTTTCATTTATTTATTTTTATGTGGTGCTGAGGCTCAAACCTAGCACCTCACACATGCTAGGTGAGTTCTCTATCACTGAGCTACAACCCCAGCCCACATACTTTGAATTTTATATAATATCTGAATTTTGGTCCTTACTACTAATATCCACAGTATAGCATCTAAAAGTAATAAAATATGTGCCCTGTGGCCTATAAATGTCATATGATAGCCATACTATAGCATCTAAAACTAATATAATGGCTGCCCTGTAGCCTTTGACTTTAGTATAATATCAATACTTTGTCCTCTGAAACTAACAGAAAAGCTGTCCTGTAGCCTTTTAATACTAATTTTATCCATATGTAGCATCATTATAGTCTCCATGTAGCCTTTTATTCTAATATTATATTCATACTGTAGACTCTAAAATGAATAAAATAGCTTCCTTTTTGCCTTCAAGAGTAATATGATATGCTCTATGGTACCTAGAAAATATTATAATAGCTTCCCTGTGGTCTTTAATACTAATAATATCCATGCTATAGTACCTAATACTAATAGGTGCCTGTTGTGTTTAATATTAAAGATGTCCATACTATACCTTCCAAAAACTAATATAATAGCTGCTCTGTGACCTGTAAATATTAACATAATATCCATACTGTAGCATCTAAAACTGGCATAATAGCTGCCTTGTAGCCTTTAATATTGAGATAAAAACTGTGGCCTCTGAAATTAATGTAATAGCTGTCAAGTGATGTTTTAATACTGATAGTGCATACATACTATAGCACCAAAAACTGATAATACAGCAGCCTTGTAGAATTTCATAGTAATATAATAATTATAACAGAATATAAAACTTTAATATTAATGAAATATCTATACTGTTGATCTAAATCTGATGAAATGGCTGCTTGTAATCTATAATAACCATAAAATATCCATACCAAAGCTTCTAAAACTAGAATAATAGTGCCCTGTGGCCTTTAATGTTAATAGGTATTCATACTACAGTATTTAAAGCTGATACAATAGCTGAATTGTGGTCTTCCATATCAATGCAATGTCAATATTATAGCATATTGAACTAATTTAGTAGCTTCCCTATGACATTTATATGCCAATATAATATCTAACCTGTTCACTTTAATACTAACATATTTGTAGTTAGCCTCTGAAACTGATACAATAGCTAATTTATATCTAAAACTAATATAGTAGCTGCCTGTAACTTTAAACCTATTACAATTTTTATAGTATAGCATCAAAATTAATATAATAGCTTCCCAGTGGCTTTTATATTAATATGATATCTGTGCTACAGTATATCCAATACTAATAAAATAGTGGCACTGTGGCTTTAAATACCAATATGATATCCATGCTACTACAACTCAAACTAACATAATAGATGATTTGTGTCTTTTAATCTTACTATAATATCCATATAATAGCATATATTGTATAATAGATGATTTCTGGCTTTAAATGTTAATATTATATCCATAATATAGCATCTTAAATTAATATTACATATGTCCTGTGTCCTTAGGACAAATATTATATCCATACTGTTGGATTTAAAACTAGTATAATAGATACCTTGTGGACTTTAATACTAATATGATATCCATACCGTAGCTCCTCAACTTAATATAGTAGCTGCCTGGGACCTTTAATATGATATGTAATATGATAAACATATTGTGCTCTTTAAAACTAAAGTAATAACTGCTCTGTGGCCTTTAGTGCTAACATAATATACCATGAAAAACTAATGTTATAACATCCTTGTGTCCTTTAATATTGATAGTATAGCATTCAAATCTAATATGATACCTGCCCTCTAGACTTTAATATCATAATATTCATGCTTTGACCTCTAAATTTAATACAATAGCTGTCTTGTGGCCTTTATTACTGTTTTTTTATTCATACTATAGCATGGAAAACTGATTAAATAACTGTTCTGTGGCCTTTAATATTAATACAATTTCCATATTAAAGCAAAAAAATTATATCAGAGGTCTTTATTACTAATAGATGCAAACTATAATATCTAAAACAAGTAAGTAGCTGTGCAATAGAATTTAATACTAAGTGACATCCATGCTAAAGCATATTAAACTAATAGCTCCCCTGTAGCTTTTGATACTAATATTATAGCCTCCAAAACTGATGTAATAGATGTCCTGTGGCCTTTAATATTAATGTTACATCATTCCTATAACCTGTGAAGCCAATTTAATAAGTTTCTTATGAAATTTAATATTCATTTAATATACATATTATAAATATAAAACTGATAAATACGTGCTTCATATAAAACTGGTAAATAGGTCCTATAGTATTAATATGATATTGTATCACCTTAAACTAATATAATATCAGCTTTGTGGCCATTAAACTAATATGAGATTTATAGGATAGTGTTAAAATCAATATACTGCCATGTTGACTTTAATGCTAACATGATATCCATACTTGAGTATCTAATAGTACATAATTATTGACCTGAAGTGTTTAATTTTAATATGATATTCATATTGGAACATCTGAAACTGATGCAATAGTTGTCCTGTGGCCTTTGATATTTATATGATATCCATCCTATAGTATCCAAAGCTAATAAAATATATTAGCTACCCTGTGGCCTTTAATATTAATATAATATCCATACTGCAGCATTTAAAATAATAGATGCACTGTGACCTTAATACCAAATAATTGGTTTGGATATGCTCATGTGTGAGACAATTTAAGGAAGTTTAAAGGTGAAATGATGGGTTATGAGAGCCTTAACCCAAATTAGTAATCCTCTGAAGAAATTAACTGAGTGGTAACTGCAGGCTGATAGTGTGTAGCTGGAGGAGGTGGGTCATTGATGCTGTGCCTTTGGGGTACATATTTGATGAGCTGAGCTTAGGTTCTCTGCTTCCTGATCACCACTTTCCTTCACCACATTCTTCTGCCCCACATTAAGCCCCAAGGAATGGAGTTGGCCATCTATTGGCTGAGATCTCTGAAACTGTGAGCCCCTAAATGAACTTTTCCTCCTTTAAAATTGTTCTTGTCAGGTCCTTTTGTCAAAGCAGTGAAAAAGATGACTGAAATAATAACATACATGTCATAGATCTAAAACAAATACAATAGTTGCCCTGATGCCTTTAATACTAGTATGATATTAAGAGTGTAACATCTAAAACTGATATATAATAGTTTCCCTGTGACATTTAATGTTAATATAATATTCATGCCATAACATCAAAAACTAACATTATAGCCTCCCTATAGCCTTTTATACTAAAGTAATATCCATATTATAACATTTCAATCTGATAATATCTTCCCTGTGGCCCTTAAAGCTAATGTAATACATAATATTGCATCTAAAATTGATATAATAGCTGCTCTGTATCCTTTAATATCAATAGACATCCTTATTATAGCATCTTAACTTGATATAATAGTTGCTCTTTGGTCTTAATATTTATATGATACCCATAGTAGCATCTAAAACTGATAAAATATTAGCCCTGTGGCTCTTATAGGTAATATGATACCCAAACTATAACTCCCAAAACTAATCTAATAGCTAGACTGTGGCATTTAACATTAATAATTTATCCGTATTATGCACTCTAAAACTAATAAAATAGCCTTCTTGTCATTTTAAGTGAAATATCCATATGATAGCAATAAACCTTATAATATAGCATAGCCATATGATAGCATATAAAGTTAACATAATAGCTGACCTCTGGCATTTAATAGTAATCTGTTGGGCTGGGGATGTGGCTCAAGTGGTAATGCACTAACCTGGCATGCGCAGGGCACTGGGCTCGATCCTCAGCACTACATATTATTTTATAAAGATGTTGTGTCCACTGAAAACTGAAAAATAAATATTAAAAATTCTCTCTCTTCTCTCTCCCTCCCTCCCTCCCTCTCTCCTCTCTCCTCTCTTTCTCTCTCTCTTTAAAAAAATAGTAATCTGTTATCCAAAGTATAGTACCTAAACTAATATAATTCCTTATACTAATAAGATAGTCATCACATAGCATATAAAACTAATATAATAACTGAATTTTGGAGCTTTAATATTAATGTAATATGTATACTACAACATCTCAAAGTACTGAAAGAGCATCCTTGTGCATCCTGTGCATTTGCCATTAATATTTTATCCATACTGTGGCCTGTTAATGGAATATTATAGCTCTTTGTGGCTGTTCATATTAATATCCATTCAATAACATCTAATGCTAATATAATAGATGCCCTATGGCCTTTAATACTAATTCAGTATCAATACTGTGACCCCTAATACTAAAATAATAATTCTCCTGTGGCCTTTTCAATCCCTGATAAATAAATAAATAAATAAGTAAGTAAATAAATAAAATATAATAGCTGCATAATGGTATTTAATACTATTATTATATCTATATTATAGTATTGAAAATGAATATTATAGCTTCTCTGTGGCCTTTTGTATTAATGTAATCAGAATTGCATTGAAAACGGATATAATAGCAGCCCTGTGGCTTTTAATTCTATTGTGATATACATGTGGCATCTAAAACTGATATAAGAGCTGTCTTATTGCCTTTAATACTCATATAATATCCGTATTGTAGCATCTGAAAATAATTTAAAAAACTACACAGTGGTGTTTTATGCTAATATGATATCCCTAGTGTAGAATCTTTACTAAAACAATAGGTGCCTTATAGCCTCTAATACTATTATTATATTCATAGTGTGCCTTCTGAAATTGATTTAATAGCTGCACTGTCACTTTTAATATTTCTATGATATTCATACTATTGATCTAAAAGTAATATCTATTCTGTGGCCTATGATATCATACTATGATATCATACTATAGCATTCAAAACTAATATACTGGCAGTCCATTGTTGATTAAAATTAATATATTATTCACATTATATACTCTAAAGCTAAAGCAATTGCTGCCCTGTGGTCTTTAATACTATTATAATACCCATACTATAGCATCTAAAGCTAATATAATAGCTATACTGTGGCCTTTAATATTACTGTGATATCCTAGTATAGCATCTAAAACTAAATACAACTACCTTTTTGCCTTTAATTGATATAACATTAATATTGTAGCATCTATGTTTTTTTTATTAATGTAATATTCATATTTAACATAAAAAATTAATAGCTTCCCTGAGGCCTTTAATACTAATATATGTACTATAGCTTCTAAAAATAATAAAAGTAATCAAATACGTGTTCTAGTGCCCTTTATATTAATATGATGTTGATATTATACCATGTAAGCATGACATAATAGCTTCCCTATGGTCTTTAATAATAATGTGATATTCAGGGGCTGGGGTTGTAGCTCAGTAGTAGACTGTTTGCCTAGCATGTGTGAGGTGCTGGATTCATTCCTCAGCACCACATATAAATAAATAAATAAAGTGCATCAAAACGTAAAAATATTAAAAATAATAATAATGTGATATCCATACTATAGCATGTAAAACAAATGTAATAGCTGTCTTGTCCTTAATATACTGTCTATATTATAGATTCTAAAACTAATATGATAGGTGCCCTGTGGTCTTTAATATAAATGAACTATTCATACTATACCATATTAATATATATAATATATGTCCTATGGCCTTTAATACTAATGTGACAACCATATTTTGCATCTATTACAAATATAGTAGCTGCCACATGGCCTTTAATAGTAATATGATATCTGTAGGAGCTGGATTTATACCTCAGTGGTAGAGCATTTGCCTTGCACATGTGAGACATTGGGTTTGATTCTCAGCACCACATAAGATAATAAAATAAAATAAAGATATTTTGTCCATCTTAAAAAAAAGAACACCTTTTAATTTGTTCAGAGTCAAATTAAATGTGTGAGTCAAACTGGAGCTTAGGAAGGTGTGATTGTTAAAACATCATGACCACTAAAGAGATGCTAAATACTTTGCCCAGAGACAATAGGAAAGAAGACTTGAGTGCATCTCAGAAATTGGCAAAACCACCCCAGTTTCAGGCTCAAAGATTTAATTTTTCTTTTTTTGTACCAGAAATTGAACCCAGAGGTACTTAACCACTGAGTCACATCCTCAGCCTTTTTAAATATTTTATTTAGAGACAGGATCTCATTGAGTTGCTCAGGGCCTTGCTAAATTGCTGAGGCTGACTTTGAACTTGCAATCCTCTTGCCTCAGCCTACTAAGCTGCTGGGATTACAGTCAGGCACCATCTTGCCTTGCTCAAAGTTTTAAAAATAAAAATTCCTTTGAGAAGAGATCAGTGAGACACCATGATTGAAGAGAGAGGCCTAAGAGGTTATTTCACCATGCTTAGCTGCCCAGGCACTCAGAGGTTGCTGTAGTCATGGTTTTAGGAGGTTTGTTTACTGCTTGAGATGGTGGCAGATCTTGGTATCAACTACATGGTGCTGGTTTTTTAAGTTTGCAAGACATTGGCATTAGGGGGTCATGGAGGCTCCCGCTGTGATTTCAAAGGACAACCTGGGAGGTCGGGAAAAATGTATTAGAGTTGGAATACCAGCAGGCAGCCCCTGAGAGGATGAAGAAAACTATAGTGGGGACTCCTGAGATTAAGAGATGCTAGTAACATGGATCATTTTCCAAGGAAACCCATAGGAATTGAACAAACACAAGCCAAGCTAGGCCATGTGGACCGCTATTAACAAAGCCATAGGAGTGGAGATGCACAAGTCCTTTGGAGAGAATATCACAATGTTATTTGCCCCAAATATGCTTGATGTGGAACTACAGATCTTGTTTGCCCAGCTGGATTTTGGTCTTGTTTTGGTCCCATCTCTTCTTTCTATGTCCCTATTTATCACTTGTAGAATGGAAATGTTTAATCCATGCCATTATATATTGGATTATATAGCTTGCTTTGATTTTTATGGGGTCTCATGCTGAGTTTTCCTTAAGTTTCAGAAGAGGTTTTGGACTTCGACTTTTAGGGAATACTGGAACTGTTAAGAACATGTGGACTCCTGGATATGAACTCAATGTATTTTGCATCATGAGATGGACATGAACTTTTGGGGACCAAGGGCAGAATGTCATGGTTTAGATATGAAGTGTTACTCTAAAACTCGTGTGTGAGAAAAGGCAAGAAAGATTTAAAAGTGAAATCATTTGGTTATGAGAGCCTTAACCTAGTGAGTGCATTAATCCACTGATAGTGTTTAACTGGATGGTAACTGTAGGAAGGTAGTGTGTAGCTGGAGAAGGTGGGTCACTGGGGGCATTTCTTTGGAGTATATATTTGTCTCTGGTGAGCATAACTCTCTATCTGCTTCCTCTTTGCCATGTTCTGATTTGCTTCCTACCTCTATATCGTTTGGTCAAGAGCTGTGGAGTTGGTCTTCTATGGACTGAGACATGGAAAATATAAGTGTCAAATAAAATTTTAATTCTCTAAAAATTGTTCTTGTCAGGAATTTTAGACACAATGGCAAAAAAGCTTACAAAAACAATACTGTACTATCTAGAAATAATATAATAGTGGCCCTTTGGCCTCTTATATCAGTAGTATAGCATCTAAAATTAATAGTTACCTTGTGGCATTTAATCATATTATGATATAAATACTATAGCATCCAAAACTTAGATAATACCTGCAATGGCCTTTAATACTACTATGATATCCATAATAATGCAAGTAAAACTAATATTATAGCTTCTCTGTGACCTCTGATATTAATGTAGTATCAATAATGTGGTCACAGGGTAGCTATTATATTACTTTTATAGATCACTGTATGGATATTAATATTAAATGTAAGGAAAATAAAAAGAGACATAGAGAGAAGATGCAGAGTCAGAATGACAGAATGGCAGAATGGTCAAGCTGCCAGCTTTATTTATATCAATAGGTTGCATTAGGTCATTGGCATCAGTAATATACTATTGTTTATTGTGTTATTTGGAAGGTTATAGAGTTAGCATCGTTATGCAGCTTATTCCTCAGTTACATTCTACAGTTACAATATGCAATGTTAGAAGCTTTGTGTAGCTATCAATAAAGGTTGTTGTTTACAGTTACTGTTAGATGGACAGGTCCAGGAGCATGGGAGCTTGGTGAAACATTTTTATTGTATAACAAGAGTGTTTCTTTATTCCCAGGAGCTGTGTGCCTGCGATCAAGGTCAAAGCCGATAAGAGTCTAGCACAAAGCCTTCTAATGCAGGACATTGCTATAGCAGGTAGGCATCCCGTGTCTTTGCACAGAAGTTTTCCTAGCATCCAGGCATTCCACATCTTTGCACAGAAACTTCCTAGCCACCAAGTATGCCACATTCATGAAGCCATCAGAGACCCCAGTCCCAAACACAGAACCCTTACAATTAAGGCCAAAGGGAAGCTGTTATGTCAGTTTTACATGCTATAATGTGGACATAATATTAGTTTTAAAACTGAAGAGCTGCCTGTGACCCTTTAATACAAACATGTCATCCATACTATGAAATTATAATGGATATAATAGCTCTTTTGTGGACTGTATAACTAATATGGTATCCATATTAAGGCATCAAAAACTGACATAGTAGCTGAAATGTGTAATTTAGTGTTAATATTATATCCATACTATGGACCTAAAACTAATCACATACTTTTCCTGTGGTCTTTCATTTTAATACAATATCCATATTATAGCATCTAAAACTAATATAATAGCTGCCCTGTGGCTTTTAGAACTAATATGATATCCAAATTATAACATTTGCCAAAGACCCTTAATATTAATATGATATTGATAAACTAGCATCTAAAACTAATAAAATATTTGCCTGTGACCTTTAATACTAATATGATATTCACATATACCATCTAAAGCAATATATTAACTTGCCTATGGCCTTAAATATTAATATAATATTCATACTGTGACATAAAAAAACTATATAATAGCTACCCTGTGAATTTTTTTAAAATATTGTTTTAGTTGTTGATGGACACAATTCCTTTACTTTATTTATGTTTTTTAATGTGGTGCTGAGGATTGAACTCAGTGCCTCACATGTGCTAGGCAGGTGCTCTACAAATGAGCCACAACTCCAGACCAACTACCCTGTGACTTTAATAATAATATAACATCCATAACTTTTAATAATAATATAACCCATAAAACTAATATTGTAAATTCCCTGTGTATTATATTAATATAATCATTATATTATCATTATATTATTATTAATTATTATATTAATATAACATCCTTGGTATAGTATCTAAAACTGAATAGCTCTTCTATGGCCTTTAATACTAATAAAACATCCATACTATAGCTGTTAAAAGTGGCATAATAGTTTTCTTGCAGCCTTTAATAGTATACTAACATGATATCCATACTCTACCATCTAAATATAATAAAATAGCTTCCCTGGAGTCTTTAATAATAATGTAATATAGTACTACAGCATCTAAAACAAATAGAATAGCTGCCATGTGGCCTTAAATACTATCTTATTCATATTATTAGATAATACTGACAAAATAGCTGCACTGTGGATCTTTAACACAAACATGATAGCCATATAATGGCATGTAAAACTGATACAACAGCTGTCCTGTGACCTTTAGTATTAACTTTATCCATATGATAGCTTTGAAAATTGATATATTACCTGCCTGTGGATTTAATGTTAATATTTTATCCTTACTATGGCATCTAAAACTAATTTAATAGGTTCCCTGTGGATTTTAGTACTAATATAATATTCATATTATAGAATCTAAATCTAATACAATATCTGCCTTGTGATCTTTAATACTAATAAGATATCCATACAATAGAACCTAAAATTAATATTATAGGTGTCCTGTGGGCTTAAATACTGATATGATATTCATATTATAGCATCAAAATTGAATATAGTAACTGCCTGTGTTTTTTAATTCTAATATAATATGCATATTATTGTATCAAAACCTAAGATAATGTATGCCATGTAGCTTTTAATAATAAGATATTCATATTATAGTATGTGAAATGAATAGCTGCACTGCCTCCTTTATTACTAATATAATACTCATCCTTTAGCATCTAAATCTGATATAATAATTGCCTTGTTGCCTTTATTACTAATATAATATATAATAATATCTAATTACTACTAATATAATATCCATAAAATAGTGTATAACTGTAATGTAATAGCTGCAAAGTGGCTTTTATTATTAACTCAAACTCCATTCTATAACTCCTTAAACTAGTAGCTTGTTGTGGCCATTAATATTTATAAAAGAAGTATCCTGTGGCTTCTAGTACTAATATAATAGGTAGCCTTGAATATTAATATAATATCCATATTATGAACTCAAAAACAAATATACTAGCTGCCCTGTGATCTTCAATATTAATATACAATCTGTACTATAGCATATAAAACTAATATCATGGCTGCTTTGTGGTCTTTAACTAAGATGATATCCAAACTAAAGCATTTGAAGCTTACATAATTTTTGCCCTTTGGCATTTAATATTAATAGTATATCCATAACAGAACATCTAGAACTAATATACCTTTAATACTAATACTGTATTTCCATTGGTATTAAAGATCACATTATGTATGTTATATTAATATTGAAGGCCACAGTTCAGCTATTCTATTGGTATTAAATGTGACTGGGTGGGTGTGTATATACTAATATTTATGACCTCTAATACTAACATAAAATCCAAAATATAGCATTGGAAACAGACATAATAGTTTCCCTATGGCCTTTAATACTAATATAATGTACATATCAGAATATCTGAAACTGATATAATGACTACCCTGTGCCTTTAGTATTAATATGATATTCACACTATATCATTTAAAGCTAATGTAATAGCTGCTCTGTGTTTTCCAATACTAACATGATATTCACATCATATCATCTAAAACCAACATAACCACTGCCTTGTGCCTTGAATACTAATACAATATTCATGCTATACCCAATAAAATAATGGCTACCCTTCAGCCTTTAATAATAATATGA